>NC_140290.1:8440928-8540928 GCF_964030765.1 Micromesistius poutassou | reverse complement strand
GGTGGGTGGTGATGGCGATGGGGCGTTGGAGTGGGGAGGGCCGTCTCACCAAAGCAATGTACACCCAACCCCCTTCCACCATAACCCCCACCTCCTCCACACACACACACACACACACACACACACACACACACACACACACACACACACCACACACACACACACACACACACACACACCCATATCTCCTGTCAGAGCTGTACACCACAACCATTCAATCCCTCCCTCACCCCCTCACCCCTACACAGCCTCACCCTCCAACTCCAAATACAGGCACCGCTTGGTTACCACCCCTCCAAAAATATCCCCAGACAAGCCCCAGCCCACGTCATGCCCCCGCGCCGCAAACTGGTATGGGGGGGAGATGACAGAAAGGGGACCTTGGAGAAGTCCTACTGTTCTAGCCTAGCCTATCCTTTATACTACTAAAGTAGGCTATTATTGAAGTTTGTTGTCATGTATTGTATATGTACAATACATATATATATATGTATGTATGTATGTATGTATGTATGTATGTATGTATGTATGTATATGTATTGTATATTATATATGTAGTTTACTTTATTTAGGTTAAACATGTAAATAAAGTAACTTAGAGGTGTGTGTGTGTGTGTGTGTGTGTGTGTGTGTGTTGTGTGTGTGTGTGCGTGTGTCTGTGTGTGTGTGTGTGTGTGTGTGTGTGTGTGTGTGTGTGTGTGTGTGTGTGTGTGTGTGTGCGTGTGTGTGTGCGTGTGTGTGCGTGTGTGTGCGCGTGTGTCTGTGTGTGTGTGCGCGTGTGTCTGTGTGTGTGCCTGTGTCTGTGTGTGTGCCTGTGTGTGTGTGTGTGCCTGTGTGTGTGTTTGAGGGGGGGTCTATCAGTGTCCAAGAGAATTTAGTTTTTAGTCATTTAAATCTCATGTTGAGAGAAAGTTTGGGCACTGTCAGCCTACCGACTACTACTACTACCGTAATTTAATATTTTGCAGACGCAAACAAAAACAGACGTCGCCGACGCGTCACCCATTGTCAGCTGTTGCGTGACGTACGTCCGGTCGTCCCTGTCAACCTACAGATCGTCGCTGACGAGAAATAAGGAGATCCGGGTTTTTTTCACGCTGTAGCCATGAAACCGTTTCCGGGCCCAGGGTACCAGCAGTAAACATGGCGGAGGAGCTGCTGGAAGCAGTGGAGAGACTCCAGTCTCGGCTCTCGGAGAACTTAGAGCCCAAAAAGGTAAGGATTGTCCCTCGGTTCCCCGCCGAGCGCACCGCTCCGTGTACCTCACGGCTCCCCGGGTCTCGAGCCCTCCTCGTCCGTGTGGTCGCCGCCGCCACGGATCTAGTTCCGTAAAAAGAGAAAAAAAACCGCTCCGTTCTTCTTGGTTGGGGGTCTTTAACTTGTGGGCCTTCGTTTGTACACACGTAATCACCCACCACTAAGCATTTCATCCGTGAAGCCACCGTAATAAAGACATCTACACAGCCGTCGGTACCGGAGACCCGGGACGCGTCTCCGTGCTGCTGCTGCTAGTCGTGCTGCTAATAGCACCACGGCTAAAGTGCAAAAGTATAGACAAGCCAACAAAAGACTGCGTTTTGAAAGAAGCAGTACAAAATACACCAGACAATGTGAACGCTGTCCTGGATAAAAGCTCTGGTTGCACATGGGTTTTGTGCCACATATCATCCCTTTAAAATGTGCATTATTAAATATTCAATGTAAACAATGAGGCGGATTGTGCTGCTTAACTGACTGCGGTGTGAGTACACAAAGCATTAGCCGCGCACGCCGCACACCTTAGCCGCAACTTCTGCGATTTCCCCGCAGGTGACAGACATGTCCTTCACTTTTAAATGAAGTGTGTTGACGCTATCGCTTGTTTTTTGGTGACTAAACAAACATGCAGCCCAGCAGGCCACAAGAGCCTTCTGATGACGCCATGACTGTGCGCAAAATGTTAATGCTTTGTTGGGTTGTTGTCATATGTGCGATCACTACAAAATGAATGAGAACATGTGCACGGATTGCACGCCGTGGCCGACCCAAGTACCACATGTGCTATAACACATTCTGGGGCAATTTGATTAGCTGTGCAGTTTTAGGCTGGTGGTATCACTTTGGCCCCTGTCTGGTGTAAATAGTCGATATCAAGTCCAATTGTTCAATGGGCATCTTATCTTATATCCATTCAAATGGGATACTTTACAATTATTTGAGAGTACTTTCATGAGCATTTGAGATAATCGTCAAATGTGCAAGATTATATAATCCTTCTTTTCTAGATGAACCTTTCCTTCCATCCAAAGTTGAAAGTGTATCTTTATGTAGCTACTGATAATAAGTATATTTAACACATCTTTACTTTATTTTAGTTAATGACAAGTTGTCTAAGTGGTCTATTTCCTACGTTAATCACACAGTGGATTACAATAGATATTATAATGTTGAGTAATATCCTCATCTTCATTATTAAAACCTTTTTATTCCCTTTCTCAGCTCCTGAAGACTCTGAGAAGACTCGGGGAGCTGCCTATGACAGTTGAGATACTTGTGGTGAGTTGACGTATTTATCCTTTATCATAATTACTAAGATTAATTATTATGTAATTATTATTACTGTAATTATTATCATAATTACAGCTGGATTAAAACCAGCTGTTAATTAAGATAATTATCGATATTCACTGTTTCGACTAAGCTGTCAAAGTATGGTCACAGGTGGCTGCACTGGCTGAATTGCATGTCAGAAACATTTGATAATACCTGTATTTTGTCACTGTGACGCTGTCATATTTTTTCAATAATAATTGATATCATGTACAGACCTTGAATGTTTTATATGTAGCATTGATTAAGGTCGCTAGCATTAGCTCCCAGCCATCCTTCCCAGGCTGCCACACAATGTAAGCGTGATGAGCTGGCTGCTACACAAAGCATCAAGGGATAAATAAGGTCTTCTCTAAGCTAACGTATTCCGTGATGCAAAGGCTAAACCTAGCAACCTTCCTGGTTACCCCCGCAGGTTAGCCTAAGAACCAATAAAACTCAGTAAGCCGTATTTTATGGTGAAAGCAAGCAGGCTTTGGAGTGTGTCATGGCTAGATAACTTAACTTGGGACCCTCCCCAGCTTGTACCACCGCAGGTAAACATGCTTAGTGCATACAGTATTGGTGCACGCTCAATAGATCTTACCTCCATGACAAAATGCTTCAAATGACAACAAGCAAGTTGAACTTTTAACTAGTGTAAAGTTACAGGATAAATAATTAACTGAACAAAAGTTTGTCTGAGTAACCAATAAAACTCTTGTTTGTTTACTAAACTTTTCCTTGGTCATGATTCAGGACACTGGCGTTGGGAAAACTGTGAATTCTTTCCGGAAGCATGAGCTAGCGGGCGAGGTGGCCAAAGGCCTGGTCGCCAAATGGAAGAAGCTGGTTCCCCAGCCGGTGGCTGACAGGTGAGTGACAATGCGTGACGTTCATTTGGTGCTCAGTGTCAGTGTGTTTGTTGTTGGCCATCATAATCACCCTGGGGAGGGGGCGCCCCGGTAGCTCACCGGGTAGAGTGTGTACCATACGGGCTCAGTCCTGAACGCAGCGAATCGAACCCAGGTTCGATTCCTGCCAGTGGTCATTTTCAGCATGTCCTCCCCTCTATCTCACACACCTTTCTCTCTATAATCTCACACTATAATAAAGCATATATTTGCAAAAATAAATAGTTTAAAAAAATTACCCAGGGGAAAATCCTGGCCACAATGTTGTCCCGTTAGTTCTGTTCATTAACTGTAAAGCACGCTTGACAGACCAGACACGAGCTGGAAAGGAGAGAAGCCATTGCGCTGTTGTGTTCAAATGTTATGCTGACCGTAATCCAATATTAGATATCCGATATCGGAGCTGCTTTGACTTTACTAACTTTATCGACACCTCGACTGTTCGTCACTCCACAGGTTTTGACTAGTTGTGTTTGTATGTGGTTATTTTGATATCCATGTTGTTTGTTTGTTTTAACGGTATTCTGGGCCCCCCCCTCGCCCGGTCCCCAGACCCAGCATCAGCCTCAGCAAGGAGGCCCCCCGTTCACAAGCCCCCTCTCGGGGCCACCATGAAGCCAGCAGCGGCGGGGGCCACAGACGACCCCGTTCGCCCTCCCCTCAGCCAGAGGAGGAGGAGGAGGAGGAGGAGGAAGAGGAGGAGGAGCCCTCCTACATGGAGATGGAGGAGCGGCAGCAGCATCGGGAGGAGGAGATGGTGACGGAGGAGGACGACGACCAGGAAGAGGAGCGGGGCTACAGCAGAGGCTACTCCCCCTCCCCACCCCCCCAGCACCACCAGCACAGCCCCCAGCAGCACGAGCGCTACAGCCCGCAGCCCAGAGGGGGAGGGTACCGGTCCGATGAGTACGACGACAGCCCCCAGCCCAGCCCGTCGCCCGTTGCCCCGTCGCCGCCCCCCGTCCGCAGCCGAGACGCCCCCAGACACGGCAAGCCCCACAAGGAGCCTGGCAGGACCCTGAACCAGCAGCAGCAGGCCCGCGGTTCCCATGGCGACCGGCGGGACCGAGAACGAGTGGAGGAGAGGCCGCAGAAGAAGCGCAGCGCGGTGGAGGCGGAGCCGTCTCCCGGAGGCGTGGCCAAGACCCCCAAGCACAGCCGGCACGGCACCCCGTCCGAGGGCAAGAGGGAGAAGGAGAGAGGGGAGAGGGGGGAGAGGGAGGAGAAGAAGAAGGGAGGAGCTGATGGTGAGTCGGAAAGAAGGTGTGAGTGAGTGAGTGTCTGAGTGAGATTATTTAGGTCATGGGTTCCAGACCCTATTCATGCCGTGACCCGTAAAATAAGCAAAACATTGTCATTATCTGTGTCCAAAAAACAACAGAAATAATCTGATCTTTTCATTCTTCAATCTAATGTTTATTACTTGAGGTTTCTTGGGGCCCACTTGGTCCCCTGCGGCCTCCCACTCACGGGTCACAACCCACAGTTTGAGCACTGCTCTTTAAGGTCACACTGACACCCACAGTTGGGACTTCCCTAAACCAGCAGCGTTCTCCACCCCTACTTTTCATTTTTAGATCTGGCTTTGGTCCGTTACAGTCATCCATTGACATATTTTCACAGATGAACTCATTGAATGATATTATAAGCCGTATCAAATATGTAATTCAATTAATTAGTTATAGGCTCAAAAGGCTTCAGAGGCCTAGATTAGACGATTTGAGCCGTTAGCGTTTCAAAGGGTCAATGCTTTTGAACGGAGAACATAATGTTCTAGACTGCGTCTCGCTGTGTATTCATGTCCTAAAGATGAAAACAGAAAGAACGTAGGCATGACCTATTTAGAAACATAATCCCTTATCCCTGGAAAAAAAATGGATTCATGCGAGTACTGGGATTCGTTGCTTCTAAAAATACTCGAAAGAAATCCTATGTAAGCAAGAAACGTCAATGTCGTCTTTAGAGAAAAAAAATCATAATAGTACAATCCCACATAGGGTGCAGTAGTCTATTCGCCTATAGTGTATTTGCATCTACTATGTTCTGTTCAGTCTCAATATATAACAATGGCCAACCTGTAGAACACAAACTCCATAATTATACTAGTTTTACAAAGGCGGCATGTGGCTCAGGAGGTAGAGTGGGTTGGCTGGTAACCAGGAGGTTGCTAGTTCTATCCCCGGCTCCTCCTAGTGTTGAGATGTCAATCTTGCATGTGTGCATGAATGTGTGAATGGGTGAATGTTGGGCAATATTGTAAAGAGCCACTGGTTAGAAAAGCGCTGTATAAATGCAGTCCATTTACCATTTAACCGTGCGATTTTTACAGAATTACATAATTGCAAAAACACATCTTACTGGCGCTCAATAATCGTCTCTAATATCGTGCCGTGAGCTCCCTGCTGATTCCCCTCCTCTGCATCTCCAGGGCGACCCCAGGCCCCCAAAGACCCAGTAGCCGGTGAGGAGGATGAGTTTGAGACCCCCACCATGTCCTTTGAGTCCTTCCTCATGTACGACTCTACACCGAAGACGCCGAAGAAGAAGAAGAAGCCCTCCTCCTCTTCATCCTCGTCGCACAGCCGGCCCTCCCACCCGTCGTCCTCCTCGTCTTCCTCCCATGCACGGACCCAGCCGGCCGCTGCCTCTTCCTCATCCTCCTCCTCCTCCTCATCCAAGCCCAGCAAGTCCAACGGTACGAAGAGCAGCAGGAAGTCCGAGATAGTTTCCTCGCCAGTCGCCGCAACGCCTGAGAAACGCCGGAGGGTGAGTTTGTAGCAAGCCGCGGCAAATTTAGATAAGCTAACTATTAGAAAGCACCGGCTGGTTATGTAAGCTCACAGGACTGTGGTCCATTTGAAGTTAACAATTGACAATTCCATATGAAATGCTGTTTTATGTTTTCATTATTTACTTAGCCTGTGTCAAATCCTTTAATAGCAGAACAGAATAGCATTGAAAGAGGCTTTATTGGCATACCGACAATGTAATGAAATTAGATTAGGTTGCATCAAATTAATTTAAAAAGACCACTTTGCCATTTATGAAGCGCACTGTAATGCAGCCTTTTGGTCCCTGGAGTTAATTTCTCCTGGGAATACAATCCTCATATGTAGTTATTGTAAAAAATCATTAGTAGTAAGAAGAGAACAGAGTGGGATCTCCTTCCCGACCTATACATGAGTAACAAATTACACCCTTACCCTCTTGGAAGCCCAACCCAGCATGATTGTATGAAGCTGCTTTCAGTCCTGATCTGTGTTTATATAATTATGTGTGTAGGTTGTGGAGGCGGTCCCTGCACTGCCAGACTTCCCCCTACCAGCCATCCAGCCCAACTACAGACCCCTGCCCTCATTGGACCCCATGCCCCTGTCCCCACAAAGACGCAAAGGTAGACGGTGGTTGTGTGTGGTGGCATGTCTGCGCCAGTCTCGTTGAGCTGAAGCGTGCACATCCTACATCTGTACCGGGTATTAGCGAGTGCCCACAGGCCCTAATGTTGTGTTGGTTGTAATTAAGCTGCATAATGATGGGGGGGGGGGGAAGTTTCTCATGCCTTTCTACCTGTAGACATACATGGGCCTCTTCTTAAAGACCCAGATCTGAATTCACTATCAGTCGATTTGGATGGAAGGATCTGCTAAATAGGGATGATGTTTTTGTTTTGGTGTTTTGGTTGTCCTGAGACGTGCTGCGATAAGCGTCCGAGCCGGTTACAGGAGGAAGCTGAGGTCTGAACGCCTGAAGGTCTTTCATGCTAGAGCTCGCTCACAAATTGGAGCGTACCATTCGATCGACATCAGCCTCGAGCCATCTGTGTCGACGGTTAACCTGTCAGATAGTGTCCTGCTGCGTTTCAACAGACAAACCAGTTCTGCATCTCGATATTATCTGTAGCTGCGGTCTCACAAATCAGCCTTTTAGATTACTATCTAGTCTTGAGTGAGTTGTGAAATCCTTTGCGACAGTAGTTTCGACACACGGCCCTCAACTTTTCTGGTGTCCGGCCCAGGCCGTCTCCACCCAGAAGTCCTGCCATGACATTTAGGACATTATCTTTATCTCTCTCTGTCCTCCTATGTGTCTCTCTGCCTGGCACTTACCCCTCTCTCTCCTTCAGTCCCCCAGGCCAACGGGGAGGATGAGTCAGGGTTCACAGGGAAGCGGTTCAACTCTAAGATGACTGTCTACTCGGGCACCAAGACGGCCTACCTGCCTAAGATGATGTCTCTGTACGAGCAGTGCCTCCGCGTGCTGCAGAACAACATCGACTGTGAGTGACCTGGTTTCACAGTCTGTGTCTCTTTCTCTCTCTGTGTCTCTCTCTGCCTCTGTCTCTCTGCCTCCGTCTTTCTCTATCTCTGTCCTTCTCATTTCAGATTTACCGTCACTAAAGCATAATTAATTTAGAAAGTTTTGCTGAAATGATGGCCCTAAGTCAGTGAAAGTTTGACGTTTTATTGAATCCATCCATTCAAAAATAAATTCGGAATTGTAAAAATATGCCCTGGGTGTGAACATCATAATTTCTCTCTCTCTCTCTCTCTCTCTCTCTCTCTCTCTCTCTCTCTCTCTCTCTCTCTCTCTCTCTCTCTCTCTCTCTCTCTCTCTCTCTCTCTCTCTCTCTCTCTCTCTCTCTCTCTCTCTCTCTCTCTCTCTCTCTCTCTCTCTCTTCCCCCCCCTCAGCCATCGACGAGGTGGGCGGGGTCCCCTTCCTGATCCTGGAGCCGGTGCTGGAGAGATGCACACCTGAGCAGCTCTATCGCATCGAGGAGTGCAACTCGGTACCTGCCCCGTCCCCACCCTGCACATACACAACCAGACATTTCGGCACCCACTTGTGGCGGTCATTAAAATGACAACGGAAGTAACAGAAAGAGGTCATTTGAGCAGCATTTCCCCCGTGGGAACTGAAGCCCTTAAGTTACAATTCGATTTCCTCAATCTAATTGAAGAAATCTCTTCAATCTCTTTTTCAAGAGACATTGAACACAATGATGGCCTTTACACAGAACAACCTCACCCTTTTATGCAGCGTGTGCTTTGCTTCTATTCTTTGCTTCTATTGCGGTCATTCCTTCCTACAGAATGACAGTGTGATGCACATTTGTCAGGACAACAGTTTGACTGTGTTCCTCTGGGGACCGAGATATCACTTTATCTTCTGATTTGTTCTGGCATCAGAAGTCCTCACCGTTGGACAGACACACACAAAATACAAAGCCTATCGATGCGTGCAATTGTTGGCTACTAAGTGTGTGTGTGTGTGTGTGTGTGTGTGTGTGTGTGTGTGTGTGTGTGTCCCCTCCCCCCAGTGTTTCATCGCGGACTCTGACGACCTGTGGTTGCGTCACTGCCAGCGGGACTTCCGGCGCTCGGCGCCCCAGGAGTACGAGTCGTGGCGGGAGATGTACCTGCGGCTGCACGACGAGCGCGAGGAGCGCCTGCGCATGCTCACCCAGAACATCAGCTCGGCCCACGCCAACAAGCCCAAAGGTAGGGGGGGGGGCGCCACGCCAACAAGCCCAAAGGTAGGAGGGGGGGGGGGGGGGCGCCACACCAACAAGCCCAAAGGTAGGAGGGGGGAGGGGGGGGGCGCCACACCAACAAGCCCAAAGGTAGGGGGGGGGCGCCACACCAACAAGCCCAAAGGTAGGAGGGGGGAGGGGGGGGGCGCCACACCAACAAGCCCAAAGGTAGGAGGGGGGGGGGGGGGGCGCCACGCCAACAAGCCCAAAGGTAGGAGGGGGGGGGGGGCGCCACGCCAACAAGCCCAAAGGTTGGAGGGGGGGGGGGGGGGGGATGGTGGTTAATTAGTCCCACATGGGAAATTCAGGATCTTGGTGTTGTGTTTTGAAACTGTGTCCGCATGACTCACGGAAGGGTGTAGAACGGCTGTTTCTGGGTCAAGCGTTGCACTTTTGTTCACTTAGTTTTTTTCTTTAATAATGTCCAGACTGAATCACGGCGTGATGGTGCACAATCATTTTCAATACACAATCAGCCGTCCATACATAAGTTGTTTTCAGATTCATCCACTTGCAGTAACACTTGAAGAACATAATCATGTGTTTTGTAGAGGAAAACGCTGTGGTTAATGTGGGATTAAAGACCAACAGATCTAAGGTTATGAGAGGAGGACTTGCTCATGAACCAACCGTGTGTGTTTTGTTTTGTCCTGTGATCGGTTGCCAGGGAGACAGGTGAAGATGGCATTCGTGAACTCTGTAGCCAAGCCGCCGCGTGACGTCCGGCGGCGCCAGGAGAAGTTCGGCACGCTCTCCACCTCCACGGCCCGCTCTGCCGCCGCTGCCGCACCCATCAAGTCAGTCACACACACACACACACACACACACACACACACACACACACACACACACACACACACACACACACACACACACACACACACACACACACACACACACACACACACACACACACACACACACACACACACACACACACACACACACACACACACACACACACACACACACCTGTCATACCTGTCATACCTGGTCGCACCTTCTGACTCGAGGTTCTCACCTTTATCAGCCATGTTGTTTGCTTTCCTGGCAGGGACGGGCAGAAGGGCTGTGGTTAGGGGGAGGTTTGTTTTAATATCACAGCAAAACGTAGAGTTGTATTTTCAAGCTGTGGATACTACACCGGGGTTTGGCTTCCAAATTAACTTTTCAGTCAGGCTTCATCCCAAGTGGATCTGAAGCGGTTTTCGGATCCATGCCATTAAGGAGCAGAGAGGTTTGCTTCTCAAAGCGGGCATTGAAGCCGGCACCTTTCGACTGGGAGTCGACACACTGGTACCCTAGCCTCACATGTATCCCGCCGCAGGCGTCCAAACACTTTTACAAGCAGGCTTCATTGGTTCAGTTGCTCAGGTTGTCACCTGTTGCCTATCATCGTCTTCCCATCGATCTTCACTGATGAGCCACACTCATTAATCCTCCTCCTCCTCTTCCACCTCCTTCTCCTCCTGTGTAGAATCCGGCCGGCCACCTCCTACGCTGTCCCCGGCGATCCAAGCCAGTTCTCTTCCTCCTCCTCCGCCTCCTACTCCCAGGGCAGCCCCCCCCACGGCTCTGCCCGCGCCTCCCTGGGTGCTTCGGTGGGAGGACCAGCAGGACGAGATAAGCCAGTGGTCAAAAGTAGGTGGTGCTGTTGACCTCCATGTGTGTCTGTTTCCTTTGTGAATGGATTTTTTTCCATATTCTTTCATATTCTGTCAAAATAAAATGTATTATTATTATTTCAGCTTATTGTCAATGGTTTCCAATTATTTAATTCTGTCTACTAACTTACCCGGCTACCTGCGTGCACTCCGCCCTCCACAAGGCTAGGCAGACCTGTTGCTTCCACAAGGGTAGGCAACCTTGTGCTGAAGCTAGCGAGCTAGCCATGTGTTTGCTGGAGTGGCTTTGAAGGGAGGGCTGGGATGTTTTAGATTGGATATGCTTATGCTGGCCAGTTTCCCAAATTGCATACCCTAGCTTCAATGATCCTAAAAGGACTATTATATCAACTATTCATGAGTTAATTGTTTGACATTGGATTGGTGTGTGGTATTACACGATGAATCAGTGTTCTGTGTGACTGATCTGAGGAATTTCTCTCCTTGTCTTGTAGAAATCGCCCCCATGATGGCCAAAACAATCAAGGCATTCAAGAACCGATTCTCCCGGCGGTAGAAAGAAGGAAATAACAGACTGAATATATTTTATCGATTTTAACCTTCACCAAGATGGAGAATTTAAGTTTAATTTATGTTCATTTCATTTTGTCACACACACATACACACACGTTACACCCGTTACACCCAAAACATTATTTTTTTGGGAATGGAGAGAAATGGAATTTCCATGTTAATGGATGTATTTTTAGAATTTTACAAAGTATTTATATTGTGAAATGTGATCAGTGGGTGTGCGATGTGTTTAGGTGTTGGGTGATATTCGCTGACAAAATGAAGGGGAGTTACCAAAATGGAAATGTTTTTTTCCACCTAGGATGTCGGCGTAGTTTTGTCACCTAATCTCTCTTTGAACCTGTCCCTAGCATACTCACTCCCCGATTCCCTAAAAGGGTGATATACAGCAGGTCTATACTGTCGTTTCAGACTGCACGTTGCAGCCGCGGGGATAATATTCCTCCTGAAACACTTACACTACATCGGACCGACATTGCAGAGAATTCTGCCTTTTAAAAACAAAAATAAGGAAATCTTGCAAATCTTTCTCAGTAGAGTAACCCCCCAAACACAAGGCATACAATGGCTGGTTAGTGACTTGGCATTTTTTTTTTAAAGAACTGACATGGCACATATGCTAATTCTTAACCCTATGTGTATTTTCTTTTCTTTTTTTTATTGTGCTCCATATCCACTGTGTAATGTTTTTATCCCCTGTGCCTCTGAATTATGTTATCCCACTGAGAACTGTGTGAAACACAAGGCAAAATCATAATTTTTTTTCTTGGTTTCACCGCAATTGAAAATTGAATATTTTGAACAAAAAAATATGGATGAACTATTGATCGCTACAGCTTCAGTTCGACACTGATCATGACGTATTTATTTCGATCCTCGAAACTGGAACCATAAAACTTGGACAGCAAAGAACATGGAAAAAAGTTATTTTATTAGATTTTAATAAATGTTATATGGAGATTTTTAATAAAAACTTTTTTTTTGTTTGCCCTTACCATGTGCAGTGCTTTTTGTGCCTCCGGTGAAAGATTAACTAAATTCGAAGCGATGCATTTATTTTATCTTCCATTACTAAATGAGTTTCCATTTAAGATGAACGATAACATATTTTACCTAGTCATCGTATTCGAGTTTTATTGTGAAAGTTTCAACCGGAAATTGTTTTTTGCAATTCTGCAGAAATAACTCCGGAAATTAGCTACGGCGATCATCAAGATAAAATCTCAACCGGCTTCAAAGTACACATGTTTCGTCTTCACTAAGGGAAACTATTATTATATGTTTCCCAGATTTTATGTTTTCCAAACGCGTGTCAATGAAGGAAAAAATGTGAAAGAAAATAGTCTCACCATCGCATATACACAGAATCTATGTCCCATGTATTTTGTTTTGAAAGGAATCGACCGGATGTCAGTGTTGCATTTTAGTAGCTTGCCTCACGTATGTGTCTTCATCATGCGTTCACATTTTTGAGAGCTTAAAGAAGCAATGTGAAACTAGCCGTATCACTTTGAAAGAGTTATTGCGTGTGCTCCTGCGTGTTTCCTTTGAGACGGAGTTTGAATCGGCAGTTCTCCGTGTTGCTCCATCATGTCGGGTCACGGCCATGGGCACGGCCACGGCCACGGCCACGGCGGGTGCGAAGGGGAGCATGAGCCGGCCGAGAGGGGTCTCGAGTACGGACTCTATCAGCGCATTGACACCGAGAAGCTGCAGTGCCTCAACGAGAGCAGGGAGGGAGACGGCAAGCTTGTGTTCAAAGCTTGGGATCAGCGCACAGATCGAGAAAGGGTAAAGTATGGCTGCTTGTCACACAACATGCGCTGAAGTGTGCGTAACATTAACTGCTTTAAACTCATTGATCTGACCCACGTTGAATTTTTAGGTTACAAACCACTGCCGTCCAATGAGTCCTGGGTACTTGTTATCCTATTAGTCATATTACACCTGCCACATAGTATGGTTATTCAGAAGGAGACAACCATTGCTTCCATCGTATACAAGAGTGAATAGAACAGCCTCCCTTTGAACTTCGGATTGAGATAACTCTGATGATGGAAGGATGCGAAGGTTGAAGATAACTATTCTCCTTCCTCAGTTCGTTGAGAGTGATGCAGATGAAGAACTTCTCTTCAACATCCCGTAAGTCCACAACCACCTATTGAACACAGACATTGTTTGCCTTTTTAACTGAAATTGTAATGTATTGATAGTGTATATTATGTCGGTTACGATTTTCCTTAATAAATGATAAATGGAATGCATTTATAAAGCTCTTTTCAGACCGACGGCCACACAAAGCGCTTTCAGTTATTGCCTCACATTAACCATTCATACACATTAATACACAGACTCTCTCAGAATCTCTTCAAACACGTTGTCAACCCCACAAGAGTGTTCAGATATTAACAAATAAAAGTTTATTTTCAGGTTTACTGGCAGTGTGAAACTAAAGGGAATCATCATATCAGGAGAGGATGATGAGACACACCCTGCTGAGATTCGACTGCAAGTTGATCCTCTCCATGTTCCGCTTCATCTATCCTTAAGTGTATCCTGTATAAAAGGGTAGCCTGTAAAAAGGCTACGGTATTAGTATAATTCTTCTTCTGTTTCTCTGATATAATAATGAATTAAAAATGAATCCATTATCATCTATTCTTGCACACATGTAATTGTAATGATAATCTGAAATGAAGACAGACGCACAGTGTTTTAAAATGGCTCCTCTTTTTTGCTGTTGTTGTATCCATCACCTCATTCTAGGTACAAGAACATACCCCACATGTCTTTCGACGATGTAGGCAGAGAACCCGACCAGGCGTTTCGTCTCAACCGTGACCCCCAGGCCCAGCTGGAGTATCCCACCAAGTAAGACCCATGAGCAAACATAACAGACTCATGCTAGCATAATTTCTGCGTAACTGCAGTATGCATGCAGCATGTGCATGTGATCATCTTGCACCACAATGCATCTGGGCTACGAGTGTAGACTTGTAAAGAGGTTCGGACATCTCCAAAACCTTATGGAAATGTTTCGGCTTGTCAATTTTCCGCATGGCTGCAATCCACTGGCATTCAGTTCTGGTGGCATCTGATCCGGGGAATAAGTCTCCTCATCCTCACACGTTGCCATGACAGATCCCTCTCCTTTCCCTCATTGGTCTATTCTCTGTCCATTCTATTCAGTCGTGTCGCCGATGCTTTCATCCAAAGCAATTCATACAGAATGCAGATGCAGGTGGGAGGTCGTTAGGCCTCTTGTTCAAGGATGCCCACATAATGCACTGCGGACGAGGTGATCCCACCCAGATCAAACCATTTTGGCTGGGAGTCTGACAGCCTATCCTCTGGCTGCACCATCCTCCTCTTCACTGACAAATAACAGCAGGCAGTGCTGTGGTACTTGCAGCTCTCCCTTGGGAAGGGAGGAGTGAAATTGCTGATAAGAAAAATGGTGTGTTCACTTGCATGTCGGAACAGAAAAAGACAAGGGGGAGTTGGGGTGTTGTTATTGTGAGAGTAGTTTCCCTGTGACGGTGTAATTACTTGCACTTAGTGTTCATTGTGACGTCACAAGGCAGATTATTTTTTTCCTGTTTCCGACATCCCTGATGACACCTAAGCAATGATGAGTACACACACACACACACACACACACACACACACACACACACACACACACACACACACACACACACACACACACACACACACACACACACACACACCTTATCCTAGAGGGGTCAATGAACAAGTTATGAATCCTTTTTTGTATCACATGCTGATGCCTCTGATTTTCAGAATTGCTCGTTTCACCAACGTGAACCACCTCTCCATCCATGTGTCAAAAAACTTTGGCACCGAGACCACCCGCGTTTACTACATCGGGCTCCGGGGAGAGTTCTCCGAAGTGAGTATCAGTCACGTCCGTCTCCCCTCCCACATATTCACGTACATTCAGCAATCTGAAGTCTGCTTGGCTAATGACAAAAGATAATTTGCAGCAAAGTAGTTGGGAGTGACTAGTTTAAACACATTTGGGGCAATCCAATTGGCTGAGAACTTTGTCTAGTCATGAATATTCCAAATATTGAGGTCAGAGGAAATAGGTAAGTGGACTTAAACCTAGGCCTGGGCATTTTTTTGATCAATATCAATATAAAACACGTACAATATATATCGATGAGAGAGTGGACCACCGAATCTAGCAGCTGGGTTTGTTACACAAACACGGTTCCATACTTATTTACAATATTTGAGTGTTTTTCACTATTGTATCGACATTGGAGTATTTATCAATGAAGAACAGTGGAAGGTCATATTAAGTGTTAAACAGAAGTGGTTAAATCCAGCATGGTAATTCATAGTCTTTTAATTCATAGTCTTTTTAGGTCATTCAAAATAGTTATCGATATCGATCACGACAATCAATATAAACAAGTTATATTGTGATATGTCTTTCAGCCATATCGCCCAGGCATACTTAAACCTCTCTCTCACTATATCTCTCTCTGTTATCTGCCTCTCTCTCTCTGTCAATCTCTTTATATCTGTCGCTCCCTCTCTGTCTGTCTCGGTCTCTGTCTGTCTCTCTTTCGGTGTCTTGGTTGTTCTGCAGGCTTACAGACACGAGGTGACCATATGTAACTACGAGGCCTCAGCCAACCCCGCGGACCACAAGGTGGAGACCTTCATCCCACAGACCAACTTCATCTCCTGAAGAACCGGGGAGGGGAGAGACTGAGAGACGGGGGAGGTTCCATGAATTCTGCCCACAGGATCACTGGAGCACCGTGGCCTGTTGCGCTGGTCCGAAGAAAAAGAAAAGTTTTTTTTTTTTTTGCAGGGCTCATTGTCAGGGATGCAATGCACAGAGTTTGGGTTTTGACAGAGAGCTTTCGCTTTGAGCTGAATACAACGCTGGGTTTGGTCTGAAAGTGCGTTGTTGCTGTTGTTGCGTGACAATAAAACATGGAATACACTTTGTGCAACATGAAAACAAATCATGATGAATAGATGAATAAAGGTGGCTTTCTGAAAGGTTTGTTGTGCAGTTTATGGTGTGGATGATTCAATACACATGAAGCCACACACTAAAAAAGGAAAATTAAATGTAATAGTTACTTAATATTGACACATCTGATCGTCTTTCCCAGCAGGTCAATTAAGAACTGCGATAATTCCCACTGAATATGCTACAAAGCTTTCAGACCATGTTCTGCAGCAGGAGGTTAGCTCTACAACTGGTACATGTGAAACGAAACCCATTTTCTAGTGCAAGCACTCCCATCCTACCATGCCACTCTTTTACATTCTAGTTTCCCGGGTTAGTGCCACCTAGTGGTCTTTCTGTGAAAGGCCGAAATACCGAAATCAGAACTGGGTGTCCCGCTGGCCGCAGTGGTCCGAAGTGCACTCCTACTTCCGACTGTCCGTTTATTTTTTCTCCAATCAAAAGGCTATTCCTTTGGCAGCAGCATGGCGGACGCTTATAAAGTCTATGTCGGGCTTATAGATTCATTCTCATCAAATAAGGCACATCTATTTGGCCTAGATAAACATAAGAAAGACAAGGATAAGCTTGCCATGGACCATCGAGACGCAGAACAAAGACTGCGATGGCAGAGTCCGACATAAACAATGGTCTACAGGCCTAGGCATGGTGCTATTATGTTAAAGAGTGCATCCGGCAGCATGGGTTATTTTTAAATGCAAGAGATTACAATTGTATTAGAACTGAAAATATATAGGTTCACCTCATAAAGAACGACCAAGGCGCTAATAATGTTTGACAGTATTGTCTGCGGTAAATTCACACGCATACCCTGCCCAAGCTTCTGGCCCCTCTGCAATTGGACAGGACACAAATCAGCACATACAACTATTAAATGCGTTTGATTAGATGGATAAACATACGTAATGAGTACTTTTAATTATATTAAAACCTAAAGCATATGAGTAGGCCTAAGTAATTCATTGTTTCAATACTTTTATTCGAGTGGCCTAATAGCTGAGTTGAACACAAAAGGGGACCTAATTGAAACCCTCCCTTAGTCTCTTTTGCGACGGACAGAAACAAAAAAGAACATTTGAATGAAAGTTGTGCGCCGCGGAGAACGAAAGATCACAGGGAGATTTTAGAGATCACAGAAAAGATGTGCCGGGTGCCGGTGTGATGACGTCACGCAGACGCAATCCCCGCCCCTGCCGTGTTGTGCGCGCGGCGACGGTAGCGCTGGCCCCGCCCACAGTGGCTGTGCGCGCGGCAGTAGTGGAAGTTCCGTGGTGAACTGGAACAGCAAGCGGTGAGTGTATGAATTTGTATTAGCGGGCCTTGGTTGTCAATTCGGTGATTTAATCCCTTTCCGACGGCCTCATATCGTGAAGTTATTGAACGCGGTGGCCGGCGAAGACACGATACGAGAGGTGTTTTGATACTCGGTCGAATTTGCACGCATTCTGGGAGAGCGGAGAGACCGGAGCGGGGTGGCAAGACAATACAAATTGTGTGTGTGTGTGTGTGTGTGTGTGTGTGTGTGTGTGTGTGTGTGTGTGTGTGTGTGTGTGTGTGTGTGTGTGTGTGTGTGTGTGTGTGTGTGTGTGTGTGTGTGTGTGTGTGTGTGTGTGTGTGTGTGTGTGTGTGTGTGTGTGTGTGTGTGTGTGTGTGTGTGTGTGTGTGTGTGTGTGTGTGTGTGTGTGTGTGTGTGTGTGTGTGTGTGTGTGTGTGTGTGTGTGTGTGTGTGCGCTACTAGTGAGCTACTAGTAATAGCCCTGGTCATTGTGTTGCCTACCGGACTAGGGATTAAGAAGGAGTCGGTTGGGATGGTAGTCGCTCCGCCGTGGTGACACCGGGGCTGTTTTATCCGTGAATTCCGTCAGTGTAACCTAGCCTCGTCCGCTCGGTGGTCGGAGCTAAGATGCTGTACTAGACCATTGTCTTCACATCCCGCACCCTTCCTCCTGGGTTCTCCCACTGGGTGGCTTTGATCTTAGAAAATATATATATACAATCAATGTAGCATGCAATCGTTTACGATGTACGAGTGACCTAAAACGTCGGGAGTCTTTGTATGTGTTGTCAATGCAAGCTAATGGAGCCATTGAGCCCCAGCAGCAGCACCACCAGCAGCAGGCTAAAGCAGGGTTAGCTGGTGGTGGATGGTGTCCGTGCGGCTGCCTGTCACTCGGTGCCGCATATTATCCCGCAATCGCGGTTCCATTATCCTTTAGGTTGTCCGCTCCGTTATCGTTATCATTCGTGCATCGCTGTCATTCGCAGATCGCCTGCCGGTGTATCGGAACAACGTGCCCGGCATCAACGCAGATCGTTCTTTATTAATCAATGTGGACGTGAAACCCCATCTCAAATCACGGTCATCCCTCCCTGCCTGTTTAATTTAATTGTGTTCTGGTCAATAGAGACTCGTGATGCTCCTGAACGTCGTTGCAGCAGTTGAAGGCTTGACTGTAATAGAGTCTGGCTTGTATTATGTTTGAAGACATCCCATGTTTGTAATTTTCCGGCTTAAATATTTGCAGTTGGATCGTGGTCGACCGTGGCTTTCGGCGTGGCCTGTTAGAAATAGGTTAAGCAGGACACAGAGTGGATAGTTAGTGCAATGACACTTTGAGTGTAAGGGATGGCCTAATGTCACAGATTGAATTACACTTGTATGTCGGAACAAACGGTGGGTGTTTGGATCACATGCTTTATTTAGAAGAGTCACAAACAACCCGTGCAACTTTAAGACGACCCCCCCCCCCCCCAACCAACCCTCTTGGCTCTGTTGAAACAGTTTCTCAACAGAAGTGTTTCCGAATCCTCCATTCATCCTGTACAAACTGATTTACTGAATCTCCAAAGCGGGGCAATTATCCATACATCCACGTGAAAAGTGAGGAAATTATCCATACATCCACTGGAAATAGACTTGAATTAGGTTGATATCCATAGCTGCTCTGCATTGCTCTCCGATTTCATACACTTTTGAAAACTTCTCGAGGACAACTGATTTATTTGAGTAATAAGGATGGACAGGAGTCGTGGTCACAACCTACTGGTCTTTGATTAGTTTCTGGCCTCCTTCGGTAATTATTACTCATTAACCCAGCCTTCACCAGGTAACGGTTATACCCCCCACCCCTCGTCTGCCGTTCCCCCACCAGACAACACCCTGGTCTGGGCCGGCCCATGCTGTGCCCTGTACTCCTCAACCAGATCACCTGAGGCGGGGGAGGGCCCTTTGCCACGGCTTGCTAAACAAATTCCAAGAGGACAACACCATCGTCCCAATGATCTCATATCTATCAGTGGGTTGACTCACTGCAACAGGAAACCGGCGGCGTGGCACTCACACATACAATCACTCAGCACTCAGTGTTGTTTTCAAACCCTCACTGGTTGGTTATTGACCGGAGTACAGAGGACGGAGTGCATTCCAACCGTGGTTAATGAGTCAAGTGGCTTACTAACCAGAGATGGACCTCCACAAACACCGGCCCTTCCCCTCCCCTCCACACACGTCTCTTCCTAGCCTTATTCACGGGTAGACTCTGGGTCTCGTTTAGAAGCCGATTTCATTACGTGTGGTGTTTCCGAGCCCTCTCACGGCATCCTCAACATTCATATGTTGAGCTATGTTATTTTGCAGTGCACCATGAGACACGTGTTCAAAGTCTTTAACGGTGAACTCCTCTTTTGGAGGATGAACAAAGCCAAGCGCATGCCTACTCCTGGAAAACGACTGAACACCCGGACTAATATCCTTAATCCAAGTCATTCAATTCCTGTCGACACTGAGCGAGTAGGATTATCAGATATCGTATGTAGTTATTTGTTTTCCATCTATCTGATTCTAGCCGCATTCAGTTCCCATGCCCAGCTAGCGTTTAGATCCAAGATGGGCACTAGGTGAATTAGAGCAAATAATTCCGCCTAACTGGTACCTGAGTGTGCTTGTTGGAATGCTAACTGGTACCTGAGTGTGCTTGTTTGAACGCGAGCCGTTGCTTTGAGTGATGGTAGTCTATAGTAACCAGGGCACTGTAGAAAGGTAGCAGTCCGTTTACCATAAACTGTCCAAATGTTAGCATCCTTGCACATGATGCCTTAACCCTTTATTCTCCTGAAGTATCTGATAGTTAGTATCTGTAGTACTAACTATCAAACCCCCTACCTGCTCCTGAATGACCTGTCTCTCTGTATTCCCTGTCTTAACCCCTATATGCTCCTCAATGACCTCTCTGTATTCACTTTCTAACCCCAACCTGCTCCTTAATGTTCTCTATTTGTATTGACCCTATTCTTCATATTGACCGTTAAGCTGCTGAGTGCTAATGGTGGCTGTGTGTGTGTTTTGTGTCCCAGCATCTCTCACAGTGTATGTGTGGCAACAATATGTCTGTGCCGCTTCTCGCCGAGGCTGTGACGGTGTCTGCCACCGAGAAGGAGACTGCCGCGGTGAGTAGGAACCTTCTCGCCTGCCTCACGTACCACCCAGGTGCCCCACCCCAGGGGCTCAACCCCAGGGCCCCCAACCCCAGGGCCCCACTCCCAGGTGCCCAACCCAGGACCCCCACCCCCGGGCCCCAACCCCAGTACCCCCACCCCCAGGGCCCCCAACCCCAGGGCCCCACCCCTAGGTCCCCACTCCAGGGCCCCCACCCCAGGGCCTTTCCAGCCATCAGTGTTGCTGTGTGAGGTTACAGGGTCTCTTAGTAGCAGGAAGGGCTACAATGTAAGCTTGGATGTGAGGCCAGTCGTGTTGTCATCGTAGATGCATACGCTATAGAATAAAGGCAAGACAATGGGGTCTCATAAGCAGACTAAAGTTTGATCTGCGAAAGTCTGGTGGCAGACAGCTTGGATCTGGGGAAAGGGCTCGTTTCACTTTATATTGCTTCGTATTTGTTTTGACCAATCCTGTTTCTGGGAGCAGGGATCTGGAAGTATGTAATTGGCCATTTACAGTGAACACAAACTCGGACACCGTGAGTAAACTTTGAAAACGTGTCTGTTAATGTTTCAAATGGACACCCTTTAAACTGGCCTAAGTAGGAATACTCTTATACAAATCTGCTTCATCCACTCACGTATATGAGTTTCTCTTTGGTAGAATACCTCTGGAGAAAAACCGGAAACAAGGCAGAAAACCCAGGTTGTGTCAAGTCCCCCTTTAGCAGGACTCCTGGGGGACCAGCAGTAGCCTCCGCCAGCCAACCCAGGCCTCCATACCCAGATTAGGGTTCACCTGCTTCTGTTCAGCAGCAACAGTATGGAGTAGAGATGGGGAAACTAGACCGTGCCTCTCTAGGGACGTTCAACCCGCCCCACAGTACCTTCCTAAAGAGCAGCAAGTCGTTCAGAAACCTAGAGGGGATGGTTGGGGGTGGATTCAAACGTAAGACAGACTAATGTAGAACCACTAAAAGTAGGTCTTTGTAACATTACAACCTATTAATTCATTTGTTAGCCTGGTAGTGGGTCTAATGGGACGGTCTTATGAAGGCATCTCATAGCAATCCTCAAGGGTCTAATCACCAATCAGAGAGGGGGAATATTCATCTGTGATTTATTAATATTTTGTTAATCTATAATTTATTTCCATTGCAAAGAACATGATGCCTATTCTTGGATTCCTACACATGCACATGATCACACACATGCACATACACCCACACACAGGGCTCGGTAGAAACTGGGACAATTGAAGGAAAGAAATTGTCATAGAGCACATTTGAGCAGCAGTATCCCTAGACATAATGCACTTGAGATAAAAACCATTTGTACGATAAATATGACTTCTAGTTGATGCTTAATGGTTGTTATCTTTCCTTTCAGGTTATCTTTCTCCATGGTTTGGGAGACTCAGGGTAAGTAAAGTAAAATCTTCTTCCTTGTTAGCCCACATTCAAAAGACATAATATTCCTCTATTGATAACTAGTTCATGTAATGGATCAAATCCTCCCACACATTTGAAATTAATTTTGTGTCTGACGACAGCTGAACCGGCAATGTCATTGGAATTGAATGTCGATCACTGCAGCTTGGGCCAATTTTGCGTGTCCTACTTTTAATCCGTGCTCACAGCTTCTATAAACACTCTTCTGGATTAGAACGGCAAAACTATTGAATTAAAATGTAGAGGTACTCTCACTTCAGGGCAGCACCTGATCGGCTAATGCCAACAATAGATCATGAATGTAGTTGCGCCCTGCATGATTTCCCTCTGTGCGGGTCGATGGCGACAGAATGAATTACAAAGTATTCCTCTTTAGTTTGGCTCCGGTCGAACAGCAAACCTCTCTATTCAAAATGGCCGACGTGACTGACCACATGACTATTTTCTCTTGTTCTTTGTTTTCCCCTCCCTCCCTCCAGCCATGGATGGGCCGACACCCTGACGGCAATCAGGCTGCCCCATGTCAAGTACATCTGCCCCCACGCGTAAGTCCTCCGTCCCCAGCCGCCCGCCTGTCGCTGCGTCTGGGCATAGCTGCAGAGTCCAGCCCGACTGCCTCAAAGGGAGGCGTGTGATGGGAGGCGGAAGAAAGAATTTGCATTAGCTGCTACAAACAATAATCGACTTGTTACCGTCAGTGTTTCAATACAGACTTGTGTTCAGTGTGGTATAGAGGCGGGGTTGATCTGATATAGATGTTCATTTCCGTCAGACTATTGAATACTATACTATTGAAGTACTATTACTATTGAATTATCATGTGATCGTTTTTGCCCTGTATTGTCCCCATTGATGTGGATTTCTTAAGACCTCTCCATCTATTTGCTCCTCTTATATAATCCAACATTGAGATGTTTAACTATTTTCTGTCTCTGTCTCTCTCTCTCTCCCTCACATATGCAGGCCTCGGATCCCTGTCACTCTAAACATGAAGATGACCATGCCCTCATGGTGAGTGTACGGAGCTGGATGAAAGGCAGCCCGCCCCGGGCCACACTGGACTCTATTGTTTCCCCGGCAACGCCAATAGTGGTGATTGACAATAGGCCAATTGTATGGGTTGCTTAGTGTGTATGTGGGCGCATGTATCACTGTGTTTCTGTGTGAGTGTGCATGTATGTGGCCATGACGGCGCCTACTTGTCTGTATGTCTATGTTTGCGTGTCTATGAATGCATCCATGATGCTGCATGTATGACTCTGTGTGTGTGTGTGTGTGTGTGTGTGTGTGTGTGTGTGTGTGTGTGTGTGTGTGTGTGTGTGTGTGTCATGACACAGGTTCGATCTGATGGGCCTCAGCCCAGACTCTCCAGAGGACGAGGCAGGCATCAAGAAGGCCTCAGAGAACAGTGAGTGAACTTGTTCCACGTTTAGCATCCCCACTCACCCCTCTCTGGTCTAACCAGAGAATGGTACAAATACTAGGAGTCTATCTGGGTCGAGGTCCACCTCCATGTGCAGTAGAGAATAAACAGCTGCAAGCCAAGCAGCAAACACAGACTGAGCTCATCATCTGTTGTTGTTTTTATTCATAAAACATCACAGACATTACGATGACAGGGCTATTAATCAATGATTGATTGGTCAGCTTTATCAACACAAACCAATCATCCCATTCACTTGGAAATGGAAATGTCCTGCATCAAGCCAGCAGGGGGTCTTAGTCACTCAATTTAAATATGTGACATGGAGAGTAGAGATTCATGGATCAGCAGAAAACACACAGCAAAATATCTCATATTCAAGTAATCTCCATATGCAGTATCTGGACATCATCAATCCCATAATCAGCTGTTTGTCGTTTTGGAGTGTTCCTGTGTAAGTTCCATGTAACCTCCATCTCCAGTGCCAGGTTCTTCTGAATGACCTCCACTTGTCTCTTATCTTCCAGTCAAAGCCATCATTGATCATGAGACCAAGAACGGTATTCCTGCAAACCGCATTATGATCGGCGGCTTCTCCCAGGTGAGCATATAATCGTTTAGGTTTGTCTAGTCTTAGACATTTTTTGTCAGGAAATCTCAAGACTGAATGTGTTTCTGGTTTCAGGAACTTCATTTTCATTCTCCACCTCTTTTTCCTCCTTCGTTCTCTCTCTGTGTGTCTCTCTCTCTCAGGGTGGGGCCCTCTCCCTGTACACTGCCCTGACTTGTCAGCAGCAGTTGGCTGGTGTTGTGGCCCTCAGCTGCTGGCTACCACTCCACAAGACCTTCCCACAGGTACCACACACTTCTCCACCACACATTCACCTTCTCTGAAGGCCATGCAAGAGTCTCTGCCAACACACCTCTTTTGTGTGTGTGGAAGGTAGATTTGTATATATTTGTCCCTCTTTACTAAAGATGAGATCGCTGCCCTTGAAACCGCGCCAGAGCCAGAACACTGTACCCAATAGTGGAGAGGAACTTCAGATATTAATATCAATGTGGGACAGGATGTAGGATCAATGCACATCCGTCTAGCATGTACAGAGTGCACGGTTCAGCAATTGTTGGCTACTCAAACTACTACAAGTTTACAACAAACTTCATGTCTTTGTGACAGACAGCTCAAGTGTCTTTGAACGGGTGCATCATGTTGCAGGGGATCGATTGGCAAAATAGCATATTGCCGGTCGCCACGCATACATACGTCCGTAAATACTTATTGATGTCTTTTATACCCAAAATAAATACTAATATCTTCTGAGCCACATATTATCATACTTATCATGCTAAACTGACCTCATGCAACGTAGAGGATTCAGACACTTCCTCCAGGTGGCGTCCTGAACCTTCTTATGTTAGAAGGGCAGCCCTAGTGTCAGGCCGGCCCGGTGGGAGACTCATGTGGCTCCACCCCCCCCCCCCCCCCCCCCCCCCCCTGCAGGCGGCGAGCGGCAGCGGCAACAAGAACACGCCCATCCTGCAGTGCCACGGAGAGATGGACCCCATGATCCCGGTACAGTTTGGAGCCCTGACGGCCGAGAAGCTCAAGAGCATCGTGAGCCACGACAAGATCTCCTTCAGAACCTACCCAGGGCTCCTCCACAGCTCCTGTCCACAGGTGTGTGGACACAAACTCGGCCAGCTGTACTAAACCATATATATGTGTCGGTAAAGGTTTCACATGAACTCCATGTATTCTGGCCAATACCCTTCCTTTCTGAAAAGCTTTGCCCACTTGAGCAACTGAAGTTTCTTCGTTAGAATATCTCAGCAACATAACAGGAAACGATGTGTAACTCCACCGCTTGAAAATTATAGTTTCCTCCTCGTCTGCTATTACTTAGTAGGACTGCTTGATCCAAGATTAGTGTAAAGTGTACAGTATAACAATAGGGGGAAGAATAGGGTAGTGGCTAGGTACCGGGTTCCGCCCCCAATGTATTCATCGTCTCCCCAACCCCTACCTACTGACAAATGATTTGTTTCTAAATACACTGTCAACTCGCTTTGGATAAAACTGTCTACCAAGCGAATTAACAGTATAATCCCTGTAGCTTTAACAATAGGTCTTAATATCACCTTCTTTCTCTCTCTTCTCTGCAGGAGATGGCGGCTGTAAAGGAGTTCATCGAGAAGCAGTTGCCTCGAATCTGACCTCAGCTCATCCGTTATGACCCCCTCCTCAAATACTTACCTGTCATCCCCCCCCCCCCCCCCCCCCATACCGCTGCTCCCCCACACAGGAAACAGCCATCAGTATCCCCTGCTTCACACATTTATGAACATACACACCGACTTCAACAGTTGTTTTGATACTTACCCATATACCAGATTCCTCTAATTGCGTCGCAAGCTGTCAAAAGCAAAAAGCTAACTAAGGATTAGAGCTAGGTTTGATTTGGTAATTCTACCAAGGGCCCAAATTTTCAGTTTTTAAGAAAGACCCACGACCAGCTCAACGTTCCTGTGATTCTCCACATCCTCTCCCCCTTCTCCACATCCTCTCCTCCTTCTCCACATCCTCTCCTCCTTCTCCACATCCTCTCCTTCTCTAGTTCCTTTCCTCCTAACCTTCCTTTCTCCACCCTCTCCTCCTCTACATCCTTTCTCCACATACTCTCCTTTCTCCTCATCTTCTCCTTCTCCATCCCTTATTCCACATCCTCTCCATCTCCACATGCCTCACCCTATCCCCATCTCTTCCCGCCGCCAACGTGGCGTCCGTTACGAGACTAGCCTAGCATTCAAATCATGACGAGCACCCCCTCCCCCCGTTAATCACTAGCTTACTCACAGGGTTTGAGCTGATCCCAGTCTCATATCCAATCAAAAATGTGAAGGCGGCCACAGTCTCTTTAAGAGTTGCTGCTAGAACTCTGCGTGAGACTGCGTGGCGTTCTGTTTCCATCTGGAGTGACTGGTTCTTAAGGGTTCTCTCTCTTTACCCCCCCCCCCCCCCCCCCCCCCCAGTCTTAGTCCCCTCTGCCCCCCGGAGGCGGATGCTTCTAGTGAACCCAACTCCTCATGGGTTCCGTGAATTGACTACCATGGCTCCTCCATCTTGTTTTTATTTTTATTTTACAATTGTGTTGAAATAATAAAATAAAAAAGAATAATGCAAAAGTGAAGAGATTGAAATAAAAATTAAACCTAAGAATGAACTTGTTCTGCACTTTGATTGAGAGTGGGTAATGCGATCGGGTTAGTCGGTTTCAAATATGCTTCTAGTAATAATGAATACCTTGAGGAGGGAGGTCGAAAGTATTACATAAATGTGATAAGATCGAAGAATCTCTCCGCCATCTCAGTTTTTTATCACTCCAGATGGATCCAGACCTTTACAACCTCTGCTGAGCCCCACACATTAACTTACCTACCCTTCCAGCCTGGCATGCATGGCCTTTCTCCCATTCTTGGTCCCTCTTTAGGAGTTTATTTACACCTCCATCTAACTATAACCATACGCAATAAAAATATGCACACACAGAACGACAACAGATATTTCTTAACATGTCCATACCTTTACATTCAATCTTGCTTGGACCCAGAAATACAGGAGTCCACTAATAAAAGTACAATAATGTTAAGCGTTATTGTTGTATACATCTAAAAACTGCTATACACTGGAAGGGCTTTGGTAAGCTGTACAAGGGGAGGTTTTAAGGAGTAAATCTTGAACAATATGTGACCTTTGGACATAAGAATATTAGCTATAATTCTGGGGTGTTTAGTGGGCTAAAAAAGATCAGGTGTTTTTTGTGATTTACTTTCATTACATATTCTACAATTCCTGTTCTGAAACATAATTTAAAATAAATCTGTTAATAGGACAAATGTGTTTTGATTGTGGATTATAAATCAACTGATTTCAACTCCCTTTGTTCAATAATGGGGTTTTGCTTAAACATTGTCTTTGGTTGCTGCCGGAATTGTATTTGTTCGCATATTGCTTCTATGCGGGTGGGGGAGGGGGGAATAATTATTTATATATAGATTTTTGTGTTTTTTGTGCTTCTTCCTCTACCTTTAATCTTTTTCTTTTCATATGTTAAACGGTTTACATTTGTGTTACTTTAATTCGTATTTTCTCACTAGTCATCCATAATTTGCCTACATCACGGGCATGATGGCTTTCAAGTACCGGTACACGTCTTATTGTTTTATTTAACACCTATCTGAAATAAATATAATAACACAAATAAAATATCGATGTGGCCTTGCTCTTCTCTTTCTACCTATTATTTTTTCAACATTTTCTGTTTGTATGCCCTAAAATAAAACGGACTAGAAAGAGGATCGGCCTCATTCAAAGCTCCGAATCCACGCCCCTTCTCCGCCGCCGACCACTGGGAAGACGCGAGGCGGATCCTTCTGTCTGGTCCCGAAGGCAAGTCCCGTCCTTCGTTGAGCTGCGCCATTTTGTGCGAGCAGTCCACCTACGTATCTAGGTCCGAAGAGAAAGAGCGTCGACTGCCCATACGTTCTTCTTTGTATTTTGCGTTTTAATTTTAACCGTTTGATCGTCTAGACATCGACAATGTCTCGGGATAGATTTAACAGGAATAACGGCGGTGGAATGAACAATTTTCAGCCACGCAGGGGTGGCGGCCCCGGTGGTCCGATGCGAGGCGGACTGATGGGGAACCCACATTTCAGGAATCACCCTTTCGGGAACCAGAACCAGAACCGAGGCGGACACATGGGAAACAATCTCAACAAGCCGCCGAACGGTAACCAGGGACCACCGAAGCCGCAGACGCCTCAATCCACACCGGCGATCCTTCCTCCGTCACCAGGCCCTGCTCTGACAATGAAAGGCCCGATACAGCAGCAGAAGGAGCAGCAGCAGAAAGAACAACAGCTAAAGGAGCAGCAACAGAAAAACCCAACTACCCCCGTGGCCCAACCGAAAATCACGACGCCTACTCCGAACCCCACAATTACATCGACTCCACCGAAACCGAACCTCTCATCGCCTCTACCAAAACAGAATCTAGCATCGCCTCCCCCAAAACCGAATCTGGCATCGCCTCCCCCAAAACCGAATCTGGCATCGCCTCCCCCAAAACAGAATCTTGCATCGCCGCCACCAAAACCGAATTTTTCATCGCCTCCACCGAAACCGAATTTCTCATCGCCTCCACAGAACCAGGGCAACCAGGGGAACCGAAATATGAACCAGAACAATAGAAACATGAACCAACAGCACCAGAAACAGCAGATGACCAATGTAAACGGCCAGCAGCAGAGGCAGATGGGCCACCAAGGCCACAAGCAGTCTCCACAGATGAACAAACCAAGGCCCCAGCAGCAGGCCTACAGGCCAGAGGGGGGGGCAGAAGGTCCTACGGTACGTGGTGATTTTATTCTATGAAACATGAACTATATACTATAAATAATGCTTTCCTCTGATATGGCTCTTCTACGCTTACTTATTCGTGTGTGGGTTGCTTATGTATGATGCGTTCCTCACAAACGTATGTCTCTAGGCTTTCATCGGTCCGTTGTGCATTCTCACTACCAGAGTGACAATGCTGTGTTCTCTCATATGTCCAAACAAAGAACTTAACTTTAGCCCTACCAATACTGGATTTTAGCGGCCGATACCGATATTGGGAAGTAAAAGATAACAGATATCCGTTATTCAAATATAGATCGACCTTTATTCTCTCTATATTTCTCATGGTATCCTGGTTGGGGAGTGTAGATGCCCAACAACGCCACATGGTGGCATATCTTGTGACTAAAGACAAATGACCCCAAAGATACTCTCAACAATGTAATGTTTATTGAGACTACTTCTGTCTGTCCCTTTTCATATCTTTAACATACTTAGTGACCAAAGTTAAGTGAGAGTTAAGCCACTGGAGTCTACTGGAGCTACTGGATTTTGGAGTCTGATTCTGATTATTGGGGAGTAAATATAGATAGAATATGATCTGCCAACCAATATATCGGTCGGGCTCTAGTTTTGAAGTCTCTTTTGATTGTGGAAATGAAGATAAGAACCACCAGTTATATATTTTTTAATATTCTTGTGTATCATTTAACAATATATGTGAACATTCTGTCCTATCCTAAGCTGAGTGGCCATGGGTTATGGAAACTCAATTTTCTCAATTTTCGTAAATTAACGTTGACTTCCATTTTAAATCATTCTACAGGAACTCAAAGCAACTTTTTCGTTGCTTCTCAAACCCGGTGAGAAGACCTACACCCAGCGATGCCGTCTGTTTATTGGTAACCTGCCCAACGATATCAGTGACGAGGAGTTCAAGAAACTGTTTGCAAAGTATGGAGAGCCCAGCGAAGTCTTTATCAATAAGAACAAAGGCTTCGGATTCATTCGATTGGTAAGGACACTTATATTATGTTCACTTATATTCAGTTTTTTGAACAATGGTGCTAAATGTATATTGTGCAGGGTCGAATCCTAATCATCTCATTCTGGTGTCAATTGTAGGAGTCGAGAGCGCTGGCAGAGATTGCTAAAGCCGAACTGGATGACACGCCCATGAAAGGCAGGCCACTGCGTGTTCGATTCGCTACACACTCTGCGGCCCTCTCAATCAAAAACCTTTCACCCTTCGTTTCCAATGAGCTCCTGGAAGAGGCCTTCTCACAGTTTGGGATGGTAGAGAGGGCGGTGGTCATTGTTGGCGACCGTGGTAATTCCACTTGCAAGGGCCTCGTCGAGTTTGCCTCCAAGCATGCTGCTCGCAAGGCCCTTGACCGCTGCAACGAAGGAGTTTTCCTGCTCACTAGGTACGTTTTTGACCTTTGTGTATGGATATTGGTGGCCACACATTAGAATGTGTATTTAGATTGGTTCTCGTTTGTCCCACCCCATTTTCTAAGTATTAATGCTGTCTTTCGATCGCACAGTTCGCCGCGGCCAGTGGTTGTCGAGCCCCTGGAGCAGTATGATGATGAAGATGGCCTCCCAGAGAAGCTGGCCCAGAAGAACCCCAGATACCAAAAGTAAGGGATTGTAGGATTGGTGTTGACTATGACACAGATGTAGCGCCCGTCCCTAGGCCAGACAAGTGTGCCAGAGTAAATAAGACATGAGCTTGCAGATTTGTCAAGTTCCCCTCCTTGGGGACATCTGGTGCCAAACTCAACCTAGTGTAGGCAGTGGTAAGGTCTTTGAGCCTTCCCAGCTGTCCTACCTTAAGGTGTAAATGAGATGTATCGGAAAGGAAATCCAGGAAAAGTCTAATCTTTTACCACGCAATTTGTCCGCAGGGAGCGAGAGGAGCCACCCCGCTTTGCCCGGCCGGGTACCTTTGAGTTTGAGTACTCCAAGCGCTGGAAGTCCCTTGATGAGATGGAGAAGCAGCAGAGGAAGCAGGTGGAGGTGAACATGCGCGAGGCCCGCGAGAAGCTGGAGAGTGAGATGGATGATGCCTTCCATGAGCACCAGGCCACCCTCCTCCGCCAAGGTCAGTGTTGACCCAATTGTGTAACAATGATAGTACAGAAAATTCAGAAAAATTCAGAAAAATGTCCAATTCATCATTGTGCGTCCAGAAGGGGATTTCACTTTCACACAGCTGCATGGTGTTCATTGAGTGGTTCTTGTGTCTTCAGACCTGCTGAGGAGACAGGAGGAGCTGCGGCGCATGGAGGAGATGCACAGCCAGGAGATGCTCAAGAGGAAGGAGATGCAGATCAGGTGGGCATGATGTGCTTTTCATTTTGGTATCGGCTTTGAGCTTCAGTTAGGACAGTACGCAAAAGATTTTTTACAGATTCTGTATACTACATTCTTGGTTATTGTGTTTCATTCCAATATTATTCCAGTCATGGTTCCACATAGTTCCCATTTGTAATAATGGAATGCTAAATGTCTCAACCATTGATAGAACGGCGGTAACGTTAAAGGGGTAGTTCAGGATTTTGGACATCAGGTCTCATTTCCAAGTGTGTTATTTATCATTGGAGACTGTTTTCAACACTTTTAATTCAGTCCTTCTAGTTGCAGAAATCGCTGGTGCTAGGCTAGCGCAAGTTGAGGGGAACTGCTAGCCTGCCAATAAAAACAATTTTACCCACTCCCGAGCAAACCAAACCAATTTTAATGCCAGACTATCGATGTAAATGTCTGTGTTGATAGAATAGTGTTAGAAATAAACTTACTTAGTTTATAATCCCTGTAGTTGGAAGCAAGCTATGGCAGCGGTGGACTGATATTACCTGGAGTGCGCTTCTCTGTTTACCTTCTGCTGTAGTGAATTGGTTGCTACACTGGAGCAAAGTGAAATTCGGTCACTGCTGAGAAAGTAGTCCCCCAAAATGTAATGTGATCATTGCGATATAAGGATAGTTTTATATCTAATATTATTCTATCAACACAGACATTTACATCGATAGTCGGGCATTATAATTGGTTTGCATTGCGTGTACTTTGGAGTGGGTAAAACTGTTTATTATTTATTGGCATGCTAGCAGTTCCCCTCGACTTGTGCTAGCCTAGCACTAGCGATTTCTGCAACTAGAAGGACTGAATGAAAAGTGTTAAACAGTCTCCAATGATAAACAACGCACTGGCTCACTTGGAAATCCTGAACTACCCCTTTAAGCTCACTGTGGGAGTCCCATGCTGCCTGTCTAGTCATCCTCAAGGTCTTATTGATGTGGTTTCTCTGAGCAGGCAGGAGGAAGAACGTCGTCGGCGAGAGGAGGAGATGATCCATAAGAGGGAGGTGGAGGAGCAGATGAGGCGCCAGCGTGAGGAGAAGTACAGGGGCATGGGCAACTTCATGGAAAATGTGAGTCCAATACCGAACCCTAAAACATGGGATTTTGGTTTGAACTTTGAGATCAGATTATGTATTTGACTAATGGACTTTTTGTAAAAAGTATGTTTTACTTACTTTTTTTATGTTTTATTCTTGTAGAGGGATCGTGATATGAGAATGAATCAAGGTGGAGCCATGGGCCTGGCTGGTGAGTAATTACTGATCATTTTCACATGCGCCAACTTCTGAGTGAGATTAACTTTTCCGAGTCAAAGGGTTGATATATTCCATGTTGAAGTTTATGTAGAAGCTTTATTCCCTGCTGTTTATTAAGCTTATTAGGCTGTAGAGTGAAAAACAGTAAAAAAAAAAAAAAACTGCCTTCAATGTTTTCCCACTCAAATCTGTTTTTCCAAATGTGTGACATGTAGTCATGTTGTCCTTGTTAGACATGCCTTTTGGCTCTCCAAACCAGAAGTTCCCCATGGGTGGACTTGGCTTTGAGGGACAGCAGGGTGGGATGGGAGGACCCTCTCCTGGAGGCATGATGCCCAACGAAATGGTAAGGTATCCCACTCCTGGGAACATCTGTAGTTACCACTAGCACCTCTGGCTCTGTTTCCCCCTGCTGGGACAAGATGTTGGCGGAAGTTGTTGTTGTTGTTTAATTAACTTTGGAAGGCAAGCGAGGCCAGGGGCCTGCCATCTATAGGTTTTACATCCTGTGGTGGATCTGCCGACGGTTCCGGGGGAGCTCGCTCCCAGCTGTGTTGCAGACATGCTTCATGTCGCCCTGACCTTTTTTGCCTGTTTCAATGGCCAGCCAAACCCCCCTCAGTTGCTCTCATGTGAGAGCTTACTTCTTTACCGCCCAGTCAACCAACAGTCAACCTGCACTAAAACTCATAATTTCAGGGACCTTTCTCATCAGGGTGCTCTGATACAGTCTGAAGAACAGCTCTCGTAAGACCCTGGTGTCTGTGTGGTAGGCCGCTATTGCAAGTCCTGTCTTCACGGTGCGCGACAGGCACTTTATGTGACAAGAGAAAATAATGGTGCTTTATTTTGGAGGTTTTGAGGAGCTGACCAAACTGCCAAAAATGTTCACCAGATGAGCATGGCAGGGGTACTCGTTGTGTCTGTGTGAACTTTTATTAAGATTCCTAATAAAGTCAATAAGCCCCTATGTTGCTTGAAACCTGGATGGTACACGCAGGTTTGTGTAGATCTAAGCCTGTATAATATAATACATATGGTCCTTCATTCACTAGGCTTACAACTCACAGCTGCGTATGTCCCCTTGGTGTCCCGCCCACTTGACAGCCAATGCCAAGCTACACCCCTTCACACCACAGTGTGTATGACAAGTTTAGTGCTGGAACTTTTGAATCTCTATGCAAAACTGCAATTTGTGAAACATTGCTGGTATGTAGTTCACGTTCTGGAGAGGTAACGTCTTTGTGTACGTTAAAGGAGCTTTGGGAGAGAGCAATCAAGGTTTTAGTTCAGGTTGACTGTGTGCTGGTGTTTTAATGTATGAAACTGCGTTGCTGGAGTGCTGGTGTTATTTAACTGATGGGGGAGGAAAGCTGAGCCATGGTCATCCTTTTTATTTTCATGTTCACTTGCCTGTAATAATATATACTGGACCTAAGGTTATCGCTGGAGATCATATTGAGGCTCAAGACTGTACTGCTTTACATAATGGAAGGCTACATTGATGGTCTACAATTAACCTTGGATACAACAAGGATTAAGCAAAACGTTTCTTTCAGTGATTTCGGTGTTGGAAACTCATTTACATTGACTGCATTATTCATACAATATTCCAAATAAGACCATTCCTGCACATTTGACTTCACCATTTATATTTTCACTTGCATGCTTCACAGCTTAGCCATGGTATAGGCACATTGGGTTAAGCTGTTATCTCAGTCAATATTGTATATTTAAGATTTAAGTTGCAATCCTGAAGACCTTCCAACAGGTCTTTGGTAGAAGTTGGGCTAATGGTTTTCAATTTCTTTTCCTACAGCAAAAGCCCAGATTCCCTCTAAAAAAGCAACCTTAGCACAGTTATATTCTTGAACATTCCCACACATTCTGATCCCTGCATTGTTTTCTATCTATTCAGCTAGTTCATAATGGTGTCTTTAGTCCGAAACGCACCAAATCTCAAGTGTAGAGCACAAAGGAAGCTGAACTTCCCTGTCCTTGTCTTCACACCCTGGGGGTATATATCGAATCCCTCTTGGAACTGCCACTTAAAACAACAGGGCTATGGAAGTGCTCATTGATTAACATGGGAGTGGATTGAAAGCTGTTGCACTCTACGCTTGGAATTTTGTGTGCTTCAGCCTTTAAGTATTATGCCATTTTTCTTGCATATAATAAATGTTTGTCTATGCACTTCATTTACATATAGGCCCACAATTGCCCCCCCCACCACCACCACTACTACAAACCATTTTTTGAATGCTTTGCTATAAAACATGCTTGAAGTTATCAAATGGGGTGTTTTTCCATTGATAATCCTGATGGACAAATGTCTCTCCCTATTATGTCACGGCAGGGCAGATTTAGAAATGGCTTTTAACTCTTACAACTGATGGTAAAATAGGGGCCCTTTTAAGGTCTTGCTTCGGGACGTGGCAGTCTTAAATGGGTTCTCAGACCACAGTTCCCCACCAAATGCTCTTTGCATATTAGGCTGTCTGTAGCTTTCGAGCGTAGTAAAAGCCTTGTCTGACCCGTTAATTCTAGTTAGACCTCTTTTATATACTTTATTTTTACAACAAAGCAGGTGAGACTAAATCTGGATCCATTTAAACCGTTTTAGTTGACCTCTCCTTTTTAACGACTAGTCTGGATGGTTTGCAAATTATGCCCAAACAAATAACCATCATGTCTTCAAAAAAAAAAGGTTTGGCCTCAATGTCCATTTGTGTTGTTGCTGACATACTTGCGTGTTCCATCATCTCTGGGCTCAGTTACTGCTAATTATCAATTGGTTGACTTCTAGCACTGATAGAGTACTTCCATATTGATTAATCTCTGGATCTAGTCCATTCAGATGCAACATCTGGACTCAAAATTTGCAACCCTCTTGTGGGGAAGAAAAGTATTGCAAATTAAGCTATATAATTGAATTTTATGTACACATATTGGGGGGGGGGGGGGGGGGGGGGTGGAAAGGAAGTATCCATCCAAGTCGTTTTTTTTTTTTAATTGGGTAGTTCCGTCTTTTATTTTATTTTTTGGAGATGCCAGCAGTGAGCGGTAGATCCATCTGGCATGCACTGGAGTCCCACGCTAGGTAGGCATTGACTAACGAAAGCATTACCCTTTCTTCCTTCTCCGTATGTAACCTGTGGCACCTGTGGATCTCCATATTGGAACGAACGGTACCTTCGGATGTGTCATCTGCTGGTTGTGTTGCAAATCTGCTTTTGCTCATAAATCGGCCCAAAAAAAAAATCTCTACATCTCGACACATACTCACACGCATATAACATAACATAACATAACACTCTCACACACACTCACTCAAACGCACACTCACACACAAACACACACTCACTCTTAATGCTGCTACACTCCTGCCCCCGTGGACATGAACTGTGTGCTCTCACACTGAACATCACAATTTACCCCCTTCCCCTCGTTGCCTGAATACCAAACTGATTCCCCCAACAGCGCAATGAGCGCTTCCCCCAGGGAGGTCCCAGGGGGATGGGTCCTGGTAACCCTGGGTTTGGCAGGGGCCGCGAAGAGTTTGACGGACCTGCCAAGAAGCCACGCTTTTAAACGCTGGCCCTGGCAGCCATTTTGCCAGCAGCGGCCGCACTCTTTGTGTAGTTCTTCTTAGGGCAAACCTGGTTGAGTCATAAATGTTGTATTCAAGTTTCCAAGTGTTTGTGTATTTTTAGCCCCTGAGACTCAAGTCATTTTATGGCACCTAATGATATTTTTTCCTTTTATTTTATTTTTGTACTTGGAGTAGACCAGTAGGGACCATGTAACCGTGGTCCACTAATGGGTACCTAATTTGACCCATTTATCATTTATTTCCTTATACAGTTGTCTCATATTCTTTTAGTGGTCGTTATGTAACAATTGTAATTTTCTCAACTTTCTATCTATGGCTGTGTTTTTGTGCCAACCATTTGAAGTAAAAGCATGTATTACAATAAAGACAAATATTGGTTCCATCACAGGAAAAAAAGTCTTTAAAATTGTTTTCTTAAAACAAGATGAAATGTCTACACCATAAGCATCAGTTTCCAATAGTTTCAAATGCAAAAAATGCCAGATTGGTAACAAGTCTTAAGGAGAGGATAGCTTACATTTATTTCAATTATCAAAGAATTCCGACCAGGCATTGAAAAATCCAATGTCTGTTTCTTGTTGGATAACAAAGAACAGGCTTTATTGACAGTCAGTTACAGGTTCAAGCAGCTGTACTTCGTGATCTTAACTTAAGGAAAATACTTCCATTACTGTTGGCTAGCAGAAGTCTCGTAAGATCAATGCAGCTAGTCGATATGTAATGTATTTTGTAATTTTTTTTCATCTTCTATTATAAGGGCCTGTCGATACAAGACCAACCTGTTTCACAAGATTTTATGTTTTTTGCTAATATATTTGGGGTGTATCCCCTTTCAAAATAACTTTTGCATAACTTTTGCATGTCCCAAAAAATACCCCAAAATTTTTTTAGATTGTTTTGGGCCAATATTGCATTGAACATGTATTCAAAGAATAAACTATCTGTTAAGGAACACGTGTCTCTAGGAAGAAACTATTATGGCAGCCCAATGTGCTGATTATTCTGATTATTCTCACTGAAAATTGTTGCTCTAATCAAATTTCAAGTTTCTTTTGATACTCTAATTTTTCAGTTGGCAACTGCTTTATATATTTTAGAAACAAATGTCATTAGCTTACCTTGATTCATAAGACTGGAATACACCGCAAGCTGTGGCATTTCCTTTGGCAATCCAATATTTGTTAGGTCTGTTACTGAATTTATCGTTTCCACTCTGAGAAGGCAAGCTTCCCAATATGATCCATTTAGTATTCAGCTCCAGGAGTAAGCACCACAGGTGCTTATGTAATATGCTTTTACTTTACCTAAGACAAGATGGTGTTACATTTGACTCTCAAACAAACAAGGTATGCCAACAGTTACGCCCTTATCTAAAAAAATAGAATTTCATCATTGAGCCTTGAATGCTTGTTTCCAAAATGATGTCTTCTCCATCAGCAGACAAGTTTTAAGTTAAGTTCTTGGAAAATCTTAGGTCATAGCGTACAAGTAGCTATTGTGATTGTTATTTGCTCAGCATTGTGGAAGCGTTTTTTGAATTGATAACGCATCTACTATAGAGCTGATGTATGTAGATATAAAGGGCTCATTCAAAGGTTACTTCAACAGAATGGGTTATTTTCTTGGCATAATACATTAATTATTAAAACATTAAATTTCTCCCAAGTACCTTCCGTTTGATATCACTAAATGCTACCCACTGCACTTTTAAGGCAACTGGTTTGGATAATACCAGCATTTCTGATGGGAACCTGACAAATGATAAGCAAAAGTATTTCAGAAAACCAGTTGGAACTGCTTTCTAACTGGCTGCCTGCTTTGACTTTGGTGAAATATCTACTGTCCATCAGGCAAAATTTTACCTTATAGTTAAGCACTGAAACATCGCAAATAAATTATTGAAAGTAACAGCCTGTGTTGGACAGCTTTGGTTTGCCACTTCAATCTTACTTGAATATTTTTTGTTGTTGTGCTTATTCTCTTAAGCTTATGCTTTCTTTAGGTATGTGAATTGAACTCAAGTCTTGAGATTGATCCGGTTAACAGGATCTCTCAGGTTTGTGCCTTACCAATATTGGAGCATTGTGAACATGCCCAATAAACTAAGTAATTACTTAGTTTACTTAGTCTTACTTTCTTATTAATTGTTCTGTATAAATTGTTAAAAAAAAAACAAGATAATTCTTAAATACTTGATCAATTGATTGTAACATTATAAGCACTTCAGGTCAAATGATGGAGATCATAGTATTAAAATATACAATTAGGTTTGGATATTAAATATATGAATTACATTGAATACAAGCTTATTTTCTTATGTATCATTGGACTAATCGTAAATCTTACGAGTTCTAAGGATAGTTTTAAACGGAGTCTTAAGATATCGATTGGAAATATTAAATTATATATTTTTTTCATATACTCTAACCCTTAATTCTGGGCATGGTACATTTATCTATCTCATATGGATTAGTCTGTAAATAAGTTCATGAGAAAATGGAGTGCATTTTTAATAAATGTGCCATTTTAAGAACGGTATGTTGGCAAGTACTAGTTTGCTAGAGCTGAACTTTTGCTTGAAGCATCAACTATTTGCCTAAAAAGTTACTTGAACGGCACTTTCAATACAAGAGTAAAATATATATTTAGCACTAAACTGCGCTATAATCAGGATTTGAAACGATTGGAAGTTGAAGATCTTGAGTTAAATCCTGTGTGTGTGTGTGTGTGTGTGTGAGAAACCTCAGATTTGATCTCCAAGATCAAATATTACAAAACTTTCTCCTGGATAATTGTATCGTATTAAGACATTCTCCACTTACGATAAAATAGCCACCCAGAAGAACCTATTCATCGAGGAGATCAATCCTTTTAATAGAACCTAACCCAACCATGGAGGACCACAAATATTGAGGTTAAGCCAAAATTGTGATCGGAAAATTGGAAATAAATTGTGAATTTTAACATGTTATAACATGCCATGTTATGTCTGTTTTGGTGTTATTCATTCTTTCTTTTAACAGGTTTGATCATCTTTAAAGATTGGACTATGAAAAGAAAGTGAACAAAACAAGGAGTTTTAATTGCTAAGTTTAGTCCTGCCTTTTAAAAGTTGGACAATGTTATCTGCCGATAGTTTATATGGCCCATATATATTTTCGTTTTAGATAACCTTTATTTAGCACAATTTACATCAATCAAATTGACAAATATAATATATTTGTCAGTATATATCTGTATATCAATATATCTGTCTATAATATATAGACAGATATATTGGTCTGGCTCTAATTGTTACCCATTGCACAGCCCAAACCCAGAACTAGAGCTTAAAATTGTATCTTTCGACTGATGTCGTTCTTTTCTACCGTGCAACACTCAGTACGTTTACATGCACAGTTTAATCCGATTACAGCCATAGTTCGACTATGCTCCTCAATTGGACAAATGCAATTGTCCGAGTATACATGGCGGTGAGAAAATCGATTCATTGGCCCGAAGCATGTCATGCCCGGTATGATAGGTGGCGCTGTAACCTAGTGGTAGTAGAGCCACTGGCTGAACTCTTTACGTCACCATCAACAACAAACTCGGGCGTCATTCGAGAAAGATGTTTTCAGTAGACAGCTGTCAGTTCACTCCGGGTCCGGGTCATTTCTCCGACGCTCCATTGTTTCAACCTCTCGGTTGTATGCGGACTCCTCCGGACTGGAGTCTTTAAGATTCATAATATCAGAGAATATCCCTGTCAGTTCGGCCAGGACGCAATGAATAAAGATCGTAAACACATCGGAAGAAAAAACCCTGTTTTGACAGATGTACCCGAAGTTACTACTTTACAACCTCGTTGATGAGCAACATTTAGAAAAACATGTACTTTTAATTCAGCCTTGGGTGAAATTGAAGCGTAGTGTCTGTGTGCTTCCACCTGCACTGAATGCATGCCATGCGCGCTCCCGCGGCCAGGGATACGCTTCTTATAGGGGGTAACTACATTGGCACGACACCGGCTTCCTCGATCTTCTGCGCAACCTTTTTAAACAAATTACCGTTTCTTGTTTTCCGACGGCGACAACACGACTACTGTCTCCTACTTCTGGCTCACGGCCCCCGGAAAATATATCAAGCATGCGCAGAACGCAAACTCCGAAATGATGCAGGTAGAGACCAGACTAGGAACAACTTATCTAGGTGTTCTTATCCGATTTAGCTTGTCCGTTCATGTGCCGATTTTTGTGTGAAGTAGACCCGAAAGGTGTTAACATGCATTTTACAAGTCCTGTTGAGGTCTTATACGTTTAGTTACCTGATTATGACTCCATGTGTACGTGCTGACTGCCATGTGTCGTCTGGTGTGTCCCTGCCACACCAGACGCGATGTCGCTCAATTGGGCTCACCTGCCACCCCCCTGCCCTGTCTAGTTGGCTGATGGAGTATGCAACGGTTTCAATAGAAGTGCTTGAAACCAGAAAAAATTTAATTTAACCCAGCATTGCGTCGGGTCGGTCATGGCCAGCTTTACAATGAAGCTCTGCTGTCAACACATCTGACTTGGACCAAAAGCGGATCTGCTGACTTTTTCCACACAGCACTTGTTTGTGATATTGTAGTTTTGCTGTTTCAAGTCTTGATTAAAATGTTTAAATTAATTTTCCCATTTATAGAAAACGTGACAGCCCTATTTTGAAATGTTACATGGTGGTGCTGTAAAAGCCGCATGATGGCGTACTAGCGCCACTATTATATTCTAAGGGGAGAACCCTGATACGTTTTCAGATCATTTACTGGTAATAAGCCTGCGATTTACCGTGTTTCTCGTGTGCTATTTAAGGGGACTATCTGTCCTTTATCTGTTGATTTTCTCCTAATACCGAAAAATTCTCAAACCCAAATATCAGTGACCGATACATCACTTGGCCCTAATCATTTTCTGTACCTCAGCTTGACGTAAAATTTGATAATTTGAGCTGAAAAATAATGTGAAAATATTATAGTGCTTTATCTGTTTTCTTTGTATGACTGCTTGAACTTCTTCTTTCCATTGGGGTGGTGGTTGAAATTGGGGGGATATCCTTCCATGCCTGTGAACCCTTGCTGAAATGGATCTGGTCCGCTGCTATGTTGTGGTTGGGTCAGTTGTTTGGTATGGTTGTAATATTGTTTGCATTTTAGGTCTCTTCAAGCCTAGTAGCCAAGTTCTTGATATAGCCCTGGATGCTCCTCTTCCATCACCATTTGGGGTCCATGGTTTCTCGAAGGATCCAAGCTTAACATTTACATTACATTTAGGGCATTTAGCAGATGCTTTTATCCAAAGCAAATTACAACAGTTCATACACACACTAACGGCGGAGTCCACCGTGCAAGGCAACAGCTGGCTCGTCTGGAGCATTAAGGGTTAGGTGTCTTGCTCAGGCACATGAGATTCACTATTAGAGGCTATTTGTTACCAAAAGAACAAAATCTTAGCTTTAGCATACAATCAGATGCTCTCATATGTACACCACCTATTGAACAACAATATTTAGCTTAAGCGATGCTCACATGAATAGGTTACCTGTTTTAGACTGCACACCTCAGATTTATATCTCCGCACTAGAAAGTTCAGCAATAGAAGTTCTCAGTGCTGGTCCCACAATGTCCTGGTGTCAGGAATTTAGGAACTTGTTGCCTGCTATGCCATGTCTGTCCGGGAACTCTCATGTTATCTGGCTGACAGGTCTGGCTCGCCAAATTTGAGTAAGAATAAAATCAAGGTGTAGTTTTAGTCTTTTGTTCCAAACATACCAAAGAGCCAAGACGCTATGTTCATTACATGACATTTATTCAGCTTAAATCCAAAGCAATTTAGAATAACTGTATTCATCCATGAAGATACAAGAATCATGCGAGTACATCAAATAAGCCAACTGCTTCAAGTACTACATTTTAGAAACAAAATATAGATGTATATTTTTTGTTTTCAATGGATTAATTCATTGGCCAATAGATTTTAACGATTTTATTGAGTGGCAGATCTAGCACCCTGGTAGTGAGGGAGAAGGAAGCCTTTTGCATAGTGGACAGGCCGGGGTGTTATCTTTGACCATGTTCTGGATGTAATATGGTCTGAGCCTTTCGCAGCACGGTTGGTAAGTACCAGTGACTTTGTATTCGAGGAGCTGCCAGGGAAGGGTGCGGTGTAGTGTGGGAGAACTCGGGTAGGCGGAAGACCAGCTGGGCTGCTGCATTCTGGATGAGCTGCAGAAGTTGAATGGCAGACCAGACAGAAGGGAGTTGCAGTAGTCCAGACCCGAGATGACGCTAGCCTGGACCAAAACCTGCGTGGCCTTCTGGGTGAGGAAAGGACGTATCCTCCTGAAGTTGTGGAGCATGAATCTGCTGGAGCAGATTGTCGCAGCGATGGTTGCAGCAAAGGACATCTGGTAATCCAGTGTCACACCCAGGTTCAGTTTGAACCACACACAACAGTTCTGTACCACAGAGTTCTGCATATGGATAGAGAGAAGTCGTTGATGGGAGATGCCTTCCCTGAAACAAAGAGCATCCATCTCGTTCAGATTGAGCATCAAGTGGTGTTTAGAAAATCCACGAGATGTCTGCTAGACACTCCGATTTTAAACTGCCACCTGGTTTCATCTGTCATCTGCATAGCTGGTGGTAGGAAATGCCATATGAGTGAATCACAGAACCTAGTCACTTGGTATATAGAGAGAAGAGAATGGGACCCAGAACAGAACCCTGAGGGACCCCAGTTGTTAGACTACATGGTTCAGATTATTTCATGTGAGAGTTTTATCTGTTTATTTGAATGCAAGGAGGGCCGCCTCCATTGAGAGGTCTGCCTTGAATCCAGGCTGGTGATAGTTGAGTTTTTGTGGTGATACAAAGAGAGTTGGGTAAAGACGGCACACAAGTGTTTTGGGAAACAATGGAAGGAGAGAAACAAGTTAACATCAAATGGGTTTGGTGTGGGTTAATTTTTAAGGAGGGTTCACCCTCTACATTAAGATTTTTCAGATACCAACCAGAGGTATTGATGAGATTAGTAAAAAAAAAGAGGCCGGTAGCATATCACTAGAGGTGTTTTAGGGATAGGGTTGAGAAGGCAGTTGGTATGAAGTGACCAAGAGTTGAGCTCATAGGGAGAGTGCTAGAAAGAAAAAGTTAGTGATAAAGAGGTGGAGAGGACAGGTGTTGGGTGAAATGAGTAACTTATCTTTTTTAAGATGGTTTAACAAAATTCCCCTGGAGGAGTAAAATGGGGGAGCGGGGGGGGTGAAGGTGGGAAAATAAGATGGACATAACGTTTTTGGAGGGGTTGGATTAGGTAGTTCGAATTTTGATTGTAAGAAAGAGCTTTTAGCTGCAGATAAGGTGGTAGAAAAAGCGGAGCGAAGAGAATGCAAAAACGTTGTCAGGGGGCTTGGATTTGCACCTGTGGCTTGGCCCCGTCAGCACTCTGGGTCAGACAACCACAAAGATGGAGTGGTTTGCACAGGCCTGCCATTAAGTAAGTACAGAAGAGAGAATAATGTGATGATGTGAAAGACGAGTGAGAAGGAGTCAGTTGAGGGGAGAGCTGATGGGATATATGAAGCGAGAGAGGAGGGAAAGTTGCTGTGGATAGGGAAATAATATGTAGAAGCGGGAGGTTTTGACAGTTGGAGAAGGAAAAGTGAAAGTGATATAAAGAGGCAATACAGAAAGGTCGATGGCAGAGCAGTTTCTTGTGGTCGAGTTTGCCTGCTCTGTGAGTGGGGGGAGGGATAGAGAGAAGAGAACAACTACTGTGATGATAACTTCTGTCTGGATGTTGAAATCACCGAGAAGTACCAACGGGGGGCCCTCTTCAGGGATGTTCGGTAGGAGGACGTCTAATTCCCAAGGAGGACCTGGTGAGCAATAGAGATCAGCAATGTTTAATTTCACCTGGTAAGTTACAGACACGGACTGAAATTCAAAAGGCGTGGAAGGTGTAAAGGGGAAATCATTTATTAGTGGGTAATCGCAGGACACCTAAGAAACCAGCCCCATGGGGTACAGGTTTCTAAAGGGAATGCGAAGGCGGTTCTAGAAACTAGAAAACAATCAGCATCTGCTTTGCCAATGGCCAGCTGCATTTGTACTGATGCCGATTGGCTGCCTTGCTCCATCAGTGTCCCCGGCCAGCATGAAACTGGCAGGGCAGGTTTGACAGAACTAAATCTGCACATGCTTCCCTTGGACGAGTTTCCACTCAAAGTTGATCATATTCCCTTGATCCCTTGCTTCCAGAGGACACAATACAGCAGTATATATATTGAGTGAGGAAAGGCATGATATTTTATAGTATACCTATAAATACATTATTCTTCAAGGGCACACATACCTAGTTAATTACAAGATGGATGTTTTTTTATAAAACATTGCCCATACTTTAACGATGAAAGGCCAGTAAATCAATCAAAGAAAACAATTATGCAAAAAAACAAAACAATTATGCCATTCATTCGGAAATCGAAATGTCCTGCATCAAGCCAGCAGTGACTCGATGTGACTCGGAGAGTAGATATTCATGGCCCCACAGAAAACCCATGGCCCCACGTTCAGCGTGCAGTATCTGGGCATCTTCAGACATCTATCCATTATATTTATAGACCTGTCTTTTGTACCCATAACCAGCTGTGTTTGTCGTTTGGGTTCCATGTAACCTCCATCTCCAATTCCAGCACTGTTCTCCTGAATGACCTCGACTTGTCTTTTATCTTCCAGTAAAAGCCATCATCGATCATGAGACCAAGAACGGTATTCCTGTAATCGTATTATGAGCGGCTTCTCTCAGGTAAGGACATCATTGTTCATCTATTTCAGTCTTTGTTCTCATTTTAGGTGAGGAAGTCCCAAGACGGTGAATGTGATCCTGGTTTCGGCCTCCATCGTTCTCATTCTCCTCCTCTGCTGCCTTCTCCTTTCTCTCCGTCTCCCCCTCTCCCCCTCTCCTTCTGTCTCTCTCAGGGTGGAGCCCTCTCCGTGTAGACTGCCCTGACTTGTCAGCAGCAGTTGGCTGGTGCTGTGTCACTGAGCTACAGGCTACCACTCCAAAAGACCTTCCCACAGGTACCACACACCACCGCCGTTTTGTCTTTGGATGTCAGGCTATAGTATATCTTCTTCTTCTCTGTCCTCTTGTACCAAGAGTGGATTCAGACACTTTTTCCAGGTCCCATGTTGCATCCAGAACCCTCTTAAGTAAGAAGGGCACCCCTAGTGTCAGGCCGGCCCCGGCCCCTGAGACTAATGTACCCCCACCCCCACCCTGCAGGCAGCGAGCAGCAGCGGCAACAAGAACACGCCCATCCTGCAGTTCCACAAAGAGATGGACCTGATGGTGTCTGGAGCACGAACGTCCAAGAAGCTGGAGAGCATTGGGAACCACGACCAGATCTCCTTCAGAACCTACCCAGGGTTCCTCCACAGCTCCTGTCCACAGGTCTGTGTGTGTGTGGGTGTGTGGGTGGGTGGGGGCATGATGGCTCCAGCGCGTATCCTGCGTCCATTTGGGGTGTCGGTTATGCACGTCCACAAAAATTAGCCCTATGTGCAAGATGCAATATGCACATGACCAGTAATGGCAGTATGGTATGTGACGGGGTCAGTAAGCACATAGTAACCTCCTCTAGTCATGCAAATTCGAAAGTTTCTCTGGAGAGCCCTCTAGTGGAATCTTCCATTAACATTCAATGTGCATGGTTAAAAATGCAAGTGTATCTCCAGCTTAAAAGCAATAGATCAATGAATCTAAATATCTTCTCTCTCTCTTCTCTTGCAGGAGATGGCGGCTGTAAAGGATTCTTTTGAGAAGCTGTTGCCTTGAATCGCACCTCAGTACACCTGTTATGACCCCCCTACCTATACTGTCAAAAGTAACAAGATAAAAATACATTGACATTTTCATGGGGGAAGGGGGTTTAAGGAGTTAATCTTGAACAACTACGACCCTTGGACAGAAGAATATTAAAATCTAAAATAGGACAAATGTGTATTTTGATTGTGGATGAAAAATAAAAAGATGACAATTTCATTGGTTCAATTATCTTTTTTTCCTTTTTTTCCTTAATCTTTCTTGAGTTGGAATTGTATTATTTTGCATACACCTACTACGCTGGGCTTTTTGGGGCTTGTACAGAATGCATATGATCTTTTGATGGCGATACGCCACCATTTTGAGAATTCTTTGTGAAGAGAGTTGTATCCTAAATCAACGTAAATATACTGTAAACTAGGCTGATGAAAATAGGTTTTGCCACGTCTCGCATAAGAAACGAGGTGGCAGTCTGTACAAAACATCTCATGATTAATATACATAATTAATAACTAAGTGACAAATAAAAAAAATGCTAGCAACATTACATTCCTATGCTCATATGTGTGCTACTATTAGTCCAGTCATTTTACTAAAAAAAATGATTTTGTATCCCCAATATGTTCTGAGTATGTAAAAAAAAAAAAAAAAGCCCCAAAGAATTCCATTAGGGGAAAGTTTCGAAAAAGACCCAAATATAGCCTATTCATACTTTTTCTCACGTGAATAGGGTTACAATTTTACCCTTTAGATATCACCATGAAAATTACTGAGTTGATTATTTACATCAAGACAAACAAAAAATGAATTACAAGTATTTTGAAATTGTTTGTTACCATGGGCAAACGGTGCATAATCTAATTACGCATGTTACTGCATAAATGCATTACTTGCATAAATACCACAACAGATCTAAACATTGGGTATAGCATGTGAAAATGTCCTGTTGAATCTTGTTGACATATAACAGTAAAATACTTAATGTTAAGGTCTGAAAGAAACCCATTTAGGCTACCCATGAGCATTAATACATAGAGGCAGGAAGAAGTACTTTAAACCAGCCTTTATTAATTATTATGCAGTGCCTCCAGAACAACCCGCTTCAAAAACAGTTTTATTCCTATTACAATTAACATTCTGAACTCTGAACGCTGAGGATTAAGCACGGCCCTTATGTATTATGTAATATGTCTGTCTGTATATCTATGTTATATGTTTAATGTTTATTGTAATGTTGGAACCTGTACCAAGGAGCTGTACTGAAAACAAATTCCACCAGCTTGGCTTTGTGGTCATTAAAATAATCAATCAATCAATCAATGGGGTTTGGGGCTGGTTATGCTAATGGTTATGGTTATGGGACTGTTTCTGGGGGATGAGTCTGAGAGAAGAACAGGAGACAAGGGTAAGGAGAATGCAGAAGATGGTAAAAAAAAAAAGGTAGGTAAAATAAAAAGTTGCTGGATCGAACAATCTTTTTTACCTGACAGCTTAGTGACAGTTGATTGACAGTTGAGTGGACCTTGGAGCCAGTTGGTCCTCAGCAACAGAAGCGGGGAGCAAGTATGGGCCTGGTGCACTGATATCTCATTTCAAGTCAATCTATTTACACCTATTTTTGCACTGGGATTATTCATTTTCCATCCACTATTACTCTACTGCATCTCCGTACAGGATATTGTATTTTACGTTTTAGTATCTGTTTATGTATAGTGTAGGTAGGCCTACTTTATACAAGCTATTTTCTTTTGGGTGTACTGCTATTGTATTTTTATTGTAAGAAATGTAATTGTTGTATTGCGCTACTGGGTGCCTCAATTTTCTGTGCGTTCACACCAAATGCGACGGGGCGACACGACTCTATACAAAGACGCGTAGAGCTTAATTAATTGAGCTAGCTGCTATCACGTTATCAAATTTACTAACTCCACGCCCATCAATAACCAACGGCCAATGGGAAGCAGCTGGGCGGAACCTTCTATTTGGTCACCAAAGTCTAGTCCCGTTTATCACTGCCCTTCGCCATTTTGAGTGAATCGTCAACCTACATATTGAACCCAGCAGAGAAAAGCGTCGATTTCAGTGACGTTTCCTTGCCTGTCTAGCGTTTCAATTTTAACCGCACGGTAACTCGGGACATCGAAAATGTCTCGGGATAGATTTAACAGGAATCGCGGCGGTGGAATGAACAACTTTCAGCAACGCAGGGGTGGCGGTCCCGGTGGTCCGATGCGAGGCGGACTGATGGGGAACCCACATTTCAGGAATCACCCTTTCGGGAATCAGAACCAGAACCGAGGCGGACCCATGATGGGTAACCACTTCAACAAGCCGCCGAACGGTAACCAGGGATTACAGACCCCTCCGCAGAAGCCACAACAGCCTCAGTCCACTCCGATCATCCCTCCTCCGTCGCCAGGCCCGGCTCTCACGATGAAAGGCCCGATACAACAGCAGAAGGAGCAGCAACAACAACAGCAACAACAGCAAAAGGACCAGCAGCAAAATGATCAACAACACAATGAGCAACAACAACAACAACAGCAGAAGGAGCAGCAACAGAAAATTCCCACTAACGTGACCCCCGTACCACAACCCAAGATCTCCTCGCCTCCTCCGAAACCAAACATTTCATCCCCTCCACCCAAGCCGAATATTTCGTCGCCTGCACCGAAACCGAACCTCTCTTCGCCCCCACCGACCCAGGCCAACAGGAATCTGAACCAGCACCAACACCAGCATCAGAAGCCTCAGATGAACAGTTATAATGGCCAGCAGCAAAGGCAGATGAGCCACCAAGGCCACAGCAAGCAGTCCCCACAGATGAACAGACCAAGGCCCCAGCAGCAGGTGCACAAGCCAGAGAGTGGACCAGAAGGTGGACATCCTACGGTTCGTGCTGGTTTTATGCCATTAAACACGAACGACATGCTATTGAGAAAACTGTCCTCTAACATGGCTTACATTGTCACTGTCGACGTGTGTTGCTTTATACGGGTTTAGTATCAAATATGGTTGTCTATATTGGTGGTATATATTTGTTGTGGATAGCTTATCTGACAACATGCAGACAGAATTGTAGTGTCGGATGGAAAATCTGATGAATTGTACAGTCGGAGTAGCACTAATGGGCGGTGTTTGACAGAAGGGTTGCTTTTACGTCTTGCAATCTTCTGTAGATGCCCATCAACGCCGCGCGGCGGCACGTCTTGTGACTACAGACAAACGCCCCCAAAGATACTCTTGACAATCCGCCATCTTGTGTCAAAAACAGCTGTCGTAACGCATCAATTACACGGTTATGGTCTAAGCTAACATTTTTAAGACTACTTTGCCTACCCTGTCTAAAATATTTTAACATTGATATTCACTTGTAGTTAGAGTTACCTACATGCAGTGTTGGTGACGGTTATATTCAAATGTAGGTCAAAACTCTCACCTGTCACTCAACCAATGGGTGATGGGTGTAACAGAACAAATTCTTGAAATATCGACCGTCACGTTTTGTTTAATTTTATATTCTCTTATCGTTTAAAGATATTGGTTATGGTAACTGTTGATGGTTCTTTCGAATACTTCATTAATGTTGACTTGCATTTGATCAATTCTGCAGGAACTCAAGGCAACTTTGTCGTTGCTTCTCAAACCCGGTGAGAAGACCTACACCCAGCGATGCCGTCTGTTCATTGGTAACCTGCCCAACGATATCAGCGATGAGGAGTTCAAGAAACTGTTTGCCAAGTATGGAGAGCCCAGCGAAGTGTTTATTAATAAGAACAAAGGCTTCGGATTCATTCGACTGGTAAGGTCACATACAGGTTCAATTATATTCTGGTTTAAAAAAAAGTGTTTTTGTGCAGGGTCATGTCCTAATTGTCTCATCTCATTCTTGTCTTGTAGGAGTCAAGAGCGCTGGCAGAGATTGCTAAAGCCGAACTGGACGACACGCCCATGAAAGGCAGGCCACTGCGTGTGCGATTTGCTACACACTCTGCGGCCCTCTCAATCAAAAACCTTTCACCCTTCGTTTCCAATGAGCTCCTGGAAGAGGCCTTCTCACAGTTCGGGATGGTAGAGAGGGCGGTGGTCATTGTTGACGACCGTGGTCGTTCCTCCGGCAAGGGCCTCGTCGAGTTCGCCTCGAAACCTGCTGCCAGAAAGGCCCTTGACCGCTGCAACGAGGGTGTTTTCCTGCTCACAACGTAAGTCTAATTTTGTAATTTATTGAAATGCGGAAAAACACTTCCATGTCCATCTTCGGCCACATGACAAATTTAATTGGTTCCATTTGTCTTGACCCATTATTTGTGTTTTCATTCTGTCTTTCGATCCCACAGTTCACCACGGCCAGTGGTTGTTGAGCCCCTGGAGCAGTACGATGATGAAGATGGCCTCCCAGAGAAGCTGGCCCAGAAGAACCCTAGATACCAAAAGTAAGGGATTGTAGAAAAAATCACGTCATGTGCATTTGTTTTTGAGATTTTCAAATTTGCATCCTAAAGATGTTGGGGCTTTGCTTATGGCCAGGTGCACCGTGATGTGTTGATTAGGGCTTTCTCTTGCAAATGTAAACCTTCCCAATCATGTTTTATTGACCAGCAGATGGTCCTTGTGAGGTGGGTGGGGTATGGGGGTTGGAGAAGGCTTCACATCGGTTTCAAACCTATATGCACTTACCTTTGTTGGTGTGAGGGGGGAGTGTTGGCAGGTGTATAATTGATTATAGTAGCAGCCCAAAGTCAGTCAATAACTGGTCGTTATTGACAGTATACGCTTTGCCTTAGTGTTCCTTCTGGTGTATTAATTTGTGGTTTGATGGTTCCAATATCCACCTTGTGTAGTCAGTGGTAAGGCTGTTTGGGCCCCAGTTAAAGTATTTGCGTTGATTCATAATGCCCCTACCTGTCGGGCGTGAGTGAAATGTATCTGAAATTAAATCGTAAAATCCATAATTTCCCAACCTATGGGCCTCAATGTTAGTCTTGGTTAGTCTAATGGTTAGTCTTTTATTATTATTATTTTTTTTAAACTCTTTATTTATAGAATTTTTACATGTTTACACAAAGTACAAAGAACATAGTGTGGGGAACTACAGTTGAGCACATATAATTCCACATGTCCACGTCAAATGACCTTTAAATGTCCACAGACTCTCAGAGTGAAGAAGCGTCCAATTCTTCCGATATAAAGACAGTCCATTTCTCCCATTTTCTGAGGAAAATTTCTCCTTTAGATCTTAGAGAAAAAGTCATCCTTTCCATTGTAAAGATCTCCTTGATTATGTCCCTCCACTGTTGAAGGCTTGGAGGCACAGGTTTGTACCAATTCCTTGTAACCGCTTTTTTGCAGGCAATAAACAATATTTTACATAAATACCAGTCCTTTTTATCAATAACATCTCTTTTTATACCTAAATACAGGACCTTAACATCAATAGGTAGATCGTATCCCAGAACCTTTTTCAAAATTAAACATATAAACATATAAACAAAATTAAACATTTTCTGGACATTATATGTCCAGAAAATGTATACCTCTTGGAGCATGTTGTTGAATGTTGTGTTTCCCAAATTAAATGCCAATCCTCCTGGGATATTTCAATTTCAAATTCCTTTTCCCATTTTAGCTTAATATATTCCGTATTGTCTCCTTTCTGTTTTTGAAGACCCTGAAGACCCTAGTTTGGAAATTACTTTTTTACTGCCCTCCTTATATGCTTTAATGAAAACATTAATAACTTCATTGCCTTCCTCAGATAATTCAGGTTTGATCTCTTTATCATAATCTCTCATTTGTAAATATTTGTAAAAATCTTTATTTCCTAATTCAAATTCCTTCTGTAGTTCTCCAAAATTCTTAAATATATTCCCATTGGTCAAAGTGCATATTGCTGTTATGCCCCTATCCCACCATTGTCTGAATCCGACATCTATGGTTCCTGGTTTGAATTTAGGGTCTAGGGCCGGCCAAGTTAGTATTTTGGCATCTCCCTCTATGTTGTACTTCTTAACAATTTTACACCAAATATTCAATGTTTGTTTAATAATTTCATTTTGGCTGTTTTGATGTAATTTATTCCCTTTATCTCCTAATGTAGCATGAACTGGAAATGTTTCTATATTATTTTCTATATCTTTCCATTTCGCATTGTATAGAGGGCAGGATGCACATGCTAAAAACCTCAATTGCACTGCAAAAAAGTATTCCCTTAAATTTGGCACAGATAGTCCTCCCTCTTCCTTACTCAACTGCAGTGTTTTATATTTTACTCTTGGTCTCTTACCAGCCCATATAAATCTGGATATCCATTTGTCCCAGGTTTTAAACTGGCTTTCTAAAATTATATGTGGAATAGATTGAAATAAATATAACAATCTTGGCAACATATTCATTTTAATAACCTCAATTTGTGAGCCAAAGTCCAGTGGGAAGGCCGACCATCTTCTGAAATCCTCTTGAATACTGGTGTTAATTTGGTTATAGTTAATCTCAAATACTTTATCAAGCTTCTTTGCAATTACCACACCCAAATATTTAATTGTTTTTGCCTTCTAATTAATCTTGTATTTTTCTCTTATTTTCGGGGCAGGGAAGTAATGTGACGAGAGAACTTGAGTCTTTGCTACGTTCAACTTATATCCTGAGTACTGGCCAAATTCCTGTAAGATCGACATTAAGTTGGGAAATGATCTATCTGGATCTTGAAGGAACACAATGACATCATCAGCGAATAATCCAATTATATGGTCCTGCTCTCCTATTTGAATACCTTTCAAACCATTGCTCTGTCTGATCAATTGTGCCAGGGGCTCAACATAAAATGCGAACAGAGTGGGGCTAAGACAGCAACCTTGGCGAGTCCCTCGTTGTAGAGTAAACCTATCAGTTAAATTACCATTAATTTTAATCCTTGCTGTTGGCTCTTGGCCTTTTCTGCGTCAAGGCTGACTAATAACGCATTAACTTCCTGTTTTTGAATGTGGTCAATAATGTGTAATGTGCGCCTAATGTTATCTTGAGTCTGCCGACCCTTGATAAACCCTGTCTGATCTTCATCAATAAGGTCTGGCAGGAAGTGTTCTATCCTTTTAGAAATAATAGAAGTATATAATTTGTAGTCCACATTAAGAATGGAAATAGGTCTGTAGGACTCACAATATTCTTTATTTTTCCCCTCTTTCGGGATAACTGATATTACAGCCTCCTTCCAGGAAGGCGGAAGCTTTCCCTGATTAAGTGTTAAGTTAAAAGAGTTGAGGAGAAGGGGAGACAATTCCTCTCTGAAAGTCTTGTACCATTCATTCGGGAATCCATCACCACCAGGCGATTTTTTGTTTTTAATCTACTAATCGCGTCATCTAATTCCTTCTTGGTGATGCTAGAAGTTAATTTTCCATTTTGTGCTTCCCCTATACACGGTAAATCCAGTGAGTTAAGAAATTCCTTTATTTTATGTTCCTCTTCTGCTGGAGGTTGTGAATATAAATCTTTGTAGTAGTTTTTAAACACATTATCTATTTCTTCATGTTAATATAATATTTGTTTTGTCTGGGGGTCCCAAATCTTATGGATTGTTGAGGATTGTTGTTGTACTTTAAGACGCTGCGCTAGATAATTAGCCGCTTTAGGGCCAGATTCATAAGTTTGTTTAGTGAACCGTAGTTTTTTCTCTATCTCGTCACTAAGAATATCATCTATATGTTGCCTGGTTAATGATATCTGTTGTAATATTGACCCATCTTTATTGTTTTTGTGTTGGTCTTCTAAATTTCTCAATTTGGTAATCAATTTCTCATAGTTTCCCAATCTAACCTTTTTTTGGTATGCTGCCCTTGCTATTAGCCTCCCCCTCATAACTGCTTTCAATGTATCCCACAGTATGGTTGAACCAACTAGACCATCATTGTTCTCTTCTATGCAATTTTTAATTTATTTTTTAATTTCCTCTTTTGCCTCCCTATTATTTATCATGCCCACATTTAACTTCCATAACGTATTTCTACGTCTTCCATTCAAATGTATGCTAAGATAAATTATACTATGATCTGACAAGTCTGTTACCCCAATGCTGCATTTCTCAATCTTGTGTCTATCAATTTTGTTCATAAAGAAGTAGTCTATTCTAGAATATTCAGAGTGACGTGCTGAAAGATGTGTGTAATCCCTTTCCAGGGGGTGAAGTTCCCTCCATACATCTTAACATCCCAAGCTCTGTTAGGCAGGTACTGACCAGTCTGGATAGTGGGGTCCTGATTCTCTTATTGTTAGTGGAATCAAGCTTAGCATTTAAAATCAAATTAAAGTCCCCAGCACAAACTAGTGTTCCCTCCTCTCTCCAGAGCTATTGTCTCAAACAGTTGTTGTAAAAAGGACTTATCAGTACCGGGTGGTACATAAACATTGATTAAGGTAACCACATTATTTTCTATTTTCCCCTTTACTATAACGTATCTACCCTCTATCCTTTAATACTTTTGTCTTCGAAATGAAGGGAATTAGATATCAATATGGCTACCCCTCTTTTGGGCCCCTTCTCAAAAGCACTGAAAAAAGTGTTTTTATATCCAAACTTCTTTAATTTGTCATGCTCTTGCTTGGACAAATGCGTTTCTTGTAAATAAATCACTTGGTTCTTTTCCTTTTTCATTTTGGCTAGTACTTTTGCTCTTTTGACCGGATTGTTGAGCCCGTTGACATTTAAGGATGCTATCTTCACAATATTACACTGTCATTTATGTGGACAAAGAAGAGAAGGGAGAAAAAATAAACCAGCAGTGGCCCCACCTGAACATGAACATGAAACAACAGAATAGAAAGAAAAAAAGAAACAGCTGAGCTCCAAAAGGAGGGAATCTTCAGTCCCTCCAAGGTGACGATCCCGCTGGTAGATCGAGGGGAAATCCTCTTATAAGAAGAGGGCCCTAATTTAGAAATTACATCTGCGCCTACGGTGTGGGTTACAGTCATACTAAATGAGTCCAACGTTCATGTACGCCATGTACATCTTATAAAACCCAGCTCCCGACAGTTACAATAAATAAATATGGAGTCGATATGTTGCGCATCCCTCGGGTTCCAAAACTATCCTATACAACAATTATAAAAGAACATTCTTACCGGGCTGTTCCCATTTCACGGCTTAATATGTCAATTATCGGATCTCTGAAACTCTTGCAGCCTCTCCTTCGCCCGCAGTGCTGTAGTCGCGTTGCTACTCCGTGTCCCCTCCTTGGGCTGCCAATCCATCGCCATGCTGAGCCTCGCCTCCGGTGTTGTATCACCCGCCGCCACCGGTGCAGGCATCCGCTCCGCGAATTCGTGCCTCACCAGCTCGTCCCTCACCTCCTTCGGGTTGTCATACGTCTGTGTTCCCGTGTCCCAATGGATCCGCATCCTGGTAAAGGGCGTCTGGAATCTGATTCCTCTCTCCTGTAGGGCTCGTTTGGCGGGGTTGTATTGCTTCCTTTTCAGCACAATCTCTGAAGCGTAGTCATCGTCAAATGACAAGGTTTTATTTCCCAGGTGAATTTTCTTCCTCCACACTTCTCTCAGGATTCTCTCTTTTGTAGAAAACTCCAGAAAGTTCACAATAATAGGCCTGGGCAAGGCACCATCTGCAGGTTTCTGTGCAAGTGATCGGTGAGCTCTCTGTATGCGTAAATTACAGTCCGCCGGTAGAGAAAGCTCCCGCTTGAGCAGAGTTTCCACGAACTTGAAGACCGACTCACCCTCCGCCCCCTCCGCAGCTCCGTAAATGCGAATGTTATTTCGCCTCGACCTTGATTCTTGATCGGTGAGCTTTTCTTGTAGGACTTTGTGTTGTTTGAGTGAGAGCAAGAGGGCTTCATGTGCTTCCTGCGCCCAGCGCTCAAGTTTTTCCACCCGCGACTCCGCCTCGGTCACTCTTCTGTGCTGTTGTTTTTGTACGGTGGTTAATGAAGTGAATCTTTGGTCTATTTCTTGCTTGAACTTGAAGTCCGCTTTCATGTCACGTCGCAAAGTTTCCCCAAACGAGTTAAAGTGCTCTTTCATCTCAGATTTCAACCCTCTTATCTGCTTGCTTATATTTTGTAAGCCCGAGAGGGTCTCGGCCTCGTTGCCTGACTCGCCTGAATTTTCATGGCGGTCGTCTTCATCAGTTTCGCATGCAGCAAGCGTGTCTTCCATTTCACTGTTCTCCGCGATTTTCGGCGTGTTGATTCGGTTTTTCCGACTCCTTGACTTCTTCTTCCCACTCATGTCAGCAATTCTGTATTATAAGGTTTAAGTTTCGAGTTTTTAGGGGAATTTTCAAACTTGACTGTCGGGAGCTGAGGTACCATGCTGCCTACTCCAACATGGCGTAACCGGAAGCCAAGTCTTTTATTTTTATATTTTAATTCTAACCAAAAATGCATCATAACTGTGATACTGATATTTCATAAGTTCTTTACTTGATTGAATGCCCCGGCCATTTTGAGATTAATTTATTAGTTGATTATCTAAATGGTTAGCTGGCTAGCATCAGGCCCACTCCGAGAACTCTGTGTTTGGCTCCCGTATTACTTTGGCCGTATGAGGGCCGCAAACTCTTTGGAGATTTTCAAATGAGCTGTGCATAAAATGTTTTGATCTTATCTTTTACATCACCAATAGGGAGCGAGAGGAGCCACCCCGCTTTGCCCGGCCGGGGACCTTTGAGTTTGAGTACTCCAAGCGCTGGAAGTCCCTTGATGAGATGGAGAAACAGCAGAGGCAGCAGGTGGACAAGAACATGCGCGAGGCCCGGGAGAAGCTGGAGAGTGAGATGGAAGATGCCTTCCATGAGCACCAGGCTAACCTCCTCCGCCAAGGTCAGTGTTGACCCGATTGTGTACCACTGGTGGTCTAGCAAGACCAGTTTAGAGACTTGTTTAAGCTGGTCATTGTCTATATTTAATGTATGAAACGCAGAGACCTTTTGGTTAATTATTGGGGACTTCAGCATATATGGATATTTCGTAACCTTTGAGACCAGTCTATGTTCAAGTCTTATTCCAGACTCTATTGTGTCAGGTGTCTTCATTACCTACATTTGCAAGCTTAACCAGGCTGCTGGTACCGCATGGTGTTAATTGAGTGGTTCTTGTGTCTTCAGACCTGCTGAGGAGACAGGAGGAGCTACGGCGCATGGAGGAAATGCACAGCCAGGAGATGCTCAAGAGGAAGGAGATGCAGATCAGGTGGGCATGATGGGCTTTCATCTTGGTATCGGCTTTGAGTTTCAGTTAGGACAGTATGCTAGAGATTTTAACAGATTCCTTCTGCTACATTCTTGGATATGGTGTTATGTTTATCATTATTCGAATCATGGATCTATCCAGTTCCCATTTTTAGTACCAACACTAAATCTTAATCCCATGCTGCTGTCTAGTGGTCCCATGGTCTTATTGATGTGGTTTCTCTGAGCAGGCAGGAGGAAGAACGTCGTCGGCGAGAGGAGGAGATGATCCATAAGAGGGAGGTGGAGGAGCAGATGAGGCGCCAGCGTGAGGAGAAGTACAGGGGCATGGGCAACTTCATGGAAAATGTGAGTCCAATACTGAACCCTAAAACAACATGAAGGATTTTGGTTTGAACTTGGAATAAGATTATGTATTTGACCAATGGATTTTTTGCAAGAAGTGCGTTTTACTTACTTTTTGATGTTTTACTTTATTCTTGTAGAGGGAACGCGATATGAGAATGAATCAAGGTGGAGCCATGGGCCTGGCTGGTGAGTAATTACTGAATATTTTCACTTGCACCAACATTTTAGTCCATTTGATCTAATATTATTTATGAATCACTATTTTGCACGCATCATACTTTTGCACACTTTAATGTGGCAATACATAACATTTCAGATTTGAGTGGGTCATCACTAGTAGTGTCTAGTCGTGGAATCTACAATAAAGCTGGTTTAGACCTCCACCTGTCGATATACCAAGATCCGCCGCTGATATACCAAGATCCGCAATTGAATGACTTGAAACCTAACAAAACACAAATTTATATTGGTATTGGAACTTGGGGAACAACCATTTTAAATCAAGTTTTAGTCCTGAATAACCATTAACAGTTACAAAACAATTCTAATCAAAAAACGTTTTGTCAATTTTCCAACATCTTAAAAATACATTGTTTATTATATAAGCCGACAGACATGCAAGACAGATTGAGGGAAGATCATAGAAGGCATAGAAATGAAGGACATTGTCCTTTGTCCCCTAATGCTACCCCCTTATATTTAACAGACCTTTTATACGATCAAAAGAGGCTTTGTTCACCAAGGTTTTTTTTTTTTTTTAGTTGCCCAGTTGCACAAAGACTAAAAAATAGTGTTGCAACCGAACACAACGGTGGTTGCAACATGTTGGAGTTAATAAGCTTCTTTCCTTGCCGTTTATTGAGCTTGGAAGGCTGTAGGGGGAATAACGGAGGCAAAATACTGCCTTCAATGAAGCCCTTAGGGGCATTTTCTGACATTTTCCTTTTTGTTTTTCCTCTGAAATCTGTTTTTCCGAATGTGTGACATGTAGTCATGTTGTCCTTGTTAGACATGCCTTTTGGCTCTCCAAACCAGAAGTTCCCCATGGGTGGACTTGGCTTTGAGGGACAGCAGGGTGGGATGGGAGGACCCTCTCCTGGAGGCATGATGCCCAACGAAATGGTAAGGTATCCCACTCCTGGGAACATCTGTAGTTACCACTAGCACCTTTGACTCTGTTTCCCCCTCGCTGGGACAAGTTGGCAGCAGAAAATGTTGTTTTTGTCGAATAAGCCCTGCAGGCCAAGCGCAGCCAGGGGCCTGACATCTATAGGTTTTACATCCTGTGGTGGATCTGCGGACGGTACTTGGGGAGCGCATTCCCAGCTGTGTTGCCATGCTTTTACCAGCTATTTCAATGGCCAGCCAAGCCTCCCTCAGTTGTTTTCCTGTGAGAGCTTACTTCTTTAGTGCCCAGTCAAGTAACAGTCAACCTGCACTAAAACTGATCCTTTCAGGGACCTCTCTCGTCAGGGTGCTTTGATACAGTATGAAGACCAGCTTTTGAATGGCTCTGCTCACTCTGGTAAGACCCCGGTGTCTGCGTAGTAGGCCGCTATTGCAAGTCCTGTCTTCTCTGAGCCAGACAGGCACTTTCTCTGGCAAGACAAAATTACATCTCTAAGGATAACGTTTTGTATTTTTATTTCGTGTCATTCTTTTGGAGGTGTTAAAGCACTGACCTCAGGGCCAATATTGTGCACCAGATGAGTGGGGGTACTCGTGGTGTGTACATGAAGAACCTTGGAGTTGTTTAGGTTGGCAACGTTGAAGTCCTTTTGCAAAACTGCCTTTTGTGAAATAATGCGGGTATGTAGTGAACATTCTGGAGAGGCAACATCTTCAGGAATTTTTTTGGAAGCAAGCAATCAAGGTTTTAGTGTGGGTTGACTGTTTTTGCTGGTGTTTTAATATACAAAACAAGTTAGTGTTATTTAACTGATGGGGAGCCAAGCTGAGCCATGGTGCATTCTGTGCATTTCCTTCTCATGTACCTGTAGTAATATACTGGACCTATGATGATCTCTGAAGATCAAATTGAGCCTCAAGATCTGTGCTCTTGGACATAACCGAACGCTACACGGCTGGTCTACAATTAACATTTGCTACAACAAGGATTAAGCTAGCGATGAAACTGTTTGAACATTTATCACGGTGTTCTTTAAATGTGCTGAAAATGTTCACACAGTACTGATACCAACACTGAAATAATTTTACCAAGAGTCATATTGAAAGCCACAAATACACTAAGCCTCACTATGCACGCTTTGTTTGCATAAACATTAAAAATATGTAGCTAATAACTTGTTAACATGAAAAACATATCAAATGTGCATTAACATTGAAGATGGTCGAGCCTTTTGCAGCGATTTTCTTTCTGCATGTTCTGCAAACATGGTGACCATCTCTGTCCCTGCCTTCCATGTTTTTTTTAAATTAATTCATGCACACTGTTTAATTGAAAACAAAAATTGGAAATTTATATTTTATTAATTATTTTATTCCATTAAAAACAGTTCAGTGTTTTAGTAGATTTTGAAGTTGGTCATGTTGGTTACTCAGTAACATTAGCTGCCATCATCTGACAATATTCCAAATAAGACCTGCACATTGGACTACACCATCCATATTCTCATTTGCATGCTTCAGAACTGAACCATGGTATTGGATCATTGAGTAACAATGTCTTTATTTACGATACATTTTCTGACTGATTTTTGTTAAGAAAATCTTAATTTAGATTTTTTTTTATCTACAGAAAACTCGACTCCCTCTAAACAATTTTCTATCCATTTAGCTGGTGCACACTTCCTTAAGGCTGAAACACACTAAATTTCATGTGTAGAGCACAAAGGAAGCTGAATTTTCTTGGGGGCATTGAATCCCACTTGGACTCACTCATCAAGGCCACCTAAATGGATCATTGAAGACAAAACTGCGGTTTCGCAGTGATCTGTGGAAGTGCTCATTGAGTAACATGGGAGCGGATTGAAAACTGATGCACTCCACTTATGAGCTTTGGTGTGTTTCGGCCTTTAAGAAACATGCAATTCCATTCAAAAATGGAATGACAATACATTTCATTTGCATATATGCAATCAACGGCCCCAACAACTAGCACTAACTAGCACATCTATTGAAGGAGGTGCAAGGAAGTATTCCGGGTGATTATCCATTAATAATCTAAAGGGTTGACATTTTTTAAGCGTACCCAGAGATATGAATTTGGACCCAGCGTTCTTTGGATGGGTTCTCAGTCCGCCACCAACAGCCCTCTTTCATGATAAAGGTGCAACACATAGGCATATTGACACAGGTTATATTTAGCTTTTGGCAAAGCAGAAAATTAGGCATGTCCTGACACATTGATATTCTCAGCAGAGGAATTTTGAATTTTTTTCCTGCAAAGGTCACTGAGACTGAAGCTAGATCCATTTGACCAGTGTTTTTTGATTCGTCCTTTCACAAGGCACTAGTCCGGATGGTTTGAAAATAATGGGAAACAAAATACCATCACATCTGAAAAGTCTTTGTGCTCAATGTCCATTTGTGGTGTTTGATTTCATGTGCTGCTGACGTACTTGTGTTCATGTTTGGGGTCAATTTCTGCCATTGTCAATTGGTTGACTTCTGGCACTGTTACAGTAAATCCACTGATTGAATAGATTTATACATTTCCTGGCAGTTGGTAGTAAATGCATGTAGCTGCACAATTAAGAGTAGTTAAGTTTGTAACCCTCTTGTGGGGAACATTGAAAGAAAAGTAAGCTTTATTGAAAGCAATTTTGGTAGCAAATATTTTCATTCATATTTTAATTGAGTTTGTTAACCGCATATAACTGCACACATTTAGCAGGGAATTTCACATTTGGTGGTATACATATCTGATAAAATGTAACATTTGTTCGGTCACATCTGGGGGAAAAAGGAGCACACATCAAGTCACATTTTTTTGCATTGGTTCAGTTTTTTTCTATTTTGAGGTGCCAGCAGTGAGGGCGGTAGATCCATCTGGCATGCACTGGAGTCACACGCTAGGTAGGCACTGACTAACGAAAGCATTACCCTTTCTTCCTTCTCCGTATGTAACCTGTGGCACCTGTGGATCTCCATATTGGAACGAACGGTACCTTCGGATGTGTCATCTGCCGGTTGTGTTGTAAAACTGATCTCTCTCATAAATGCAAAAACCAACCTCTCGCTATGCACACACATACCTAAACACATACCCTCACTCTCTTAATGCTGCTACACTCCTGCCTCCTGGACATGAACTGTGTGCTCTCACACTGAACATCACAATTTACCCCCTTTCCCTCGTTGCCTGAATACCAAACTGATTCCCCCAACAGCGCAATGAGCGCTTCCCCCAGGGAGGTCCCAGGGGGATGGGTCCTGGTAACCCTGGGTTTGGCAGGGGCCGCGAAGAGTTTGACGGACCTGCCAAGAAGCCACGCTTTTAAATGCTGGCCCTGGCAGCCATTTTGCCAGCAGCAGCAGCGCTCTTCGTGTAGTTCCACTTAGGGCAAACTTGTTGAGTCATAAATGTTGTATTTAAGTTTCCTAGTGTTTGTGCATTTTTAGCACAACAAGTCATTTATGGCACCTAATTATGATTATATATTTTCATTAATTTTTAATTTGGAGTAGTAGTAGTAGGGACCATGTAACTGTGGTCCGTGGTTGGTACCTATCCGACCCATGTATCATTTCTTTCCTTCTAGACTTGTATCATGCTTTGTGAGTGGTTGTGACGTAAAAATTGTAACATTTTCTCACCTTTCTATCTATGGGCGTATTTTTTTGCCATACAGTTGAGGTTAAAGCATGTAATGCAATAAAGACAAAAATTGGTTCCATCACAGGGAAATACTATGGTTTTAAAATATTTTTAAAAACAGATAAAATGTCACACCATCAGTTATCCATATCCACTGGTTTCCAATGCTAAAAATTACAGGTGGGCACAAGTCCAAAAAGAGGATAGCTAATTCTGAAGTGAGTTCCAGTTACCGGTAGGTCAGTTACCGGTTTAAGCAGGTCCAAAAGAAACTACCACGGGTCTAGTAAGATCATTGCAGTTAGTTGACATGTAATATATTTTGTGGTGTTAACAATTTTAATTTCCCATTTCTATTTTAAGGTCCTGTTAATATAAGACAGTGACCTGTCTTTCAGGAGATTAAGATATCTCAATGGAAGTTAATTGAGAAATGGCATTCAGTTATTGATCTTGCCTATTTGAGATCCTCTTCCATAGAAACCTGTGCACATCCCTTCAAAAATAATTTACTCTATCAGACATTCCAAATGTCAAAGACAAAGAAATGATTTTGTCAGCGCTATCTGCCATTTTTTTCTGATATTCATAGATTTCTCCCTGGAACAACTTTGCATCAATCAAACTTAATTTGGTACTCTAATCTGGAGTTGGTTAATGTGAAATGTATATTAGAAATAAATGCCAATTATTAACTATAATTGAGACTGGAAAACACCAGTGCATTCATATTGAAATGTCTCAATTTTAGATAATTTTTTGGAATTTGAACAAAAATGTCAAAACGATCGTCATCTTGCAACAATTGTAAAAAGCTGTTGCATTTCCTTGGGCAATCCAATATTGTTGGTGTGTAATTCAATGTTTCAGCCTTGCTTGAAAGAAGGCAAACCTCGCAATGTGAATCTAATACACATCTTCATAGAGAAGCAGCAGAGGTGCTTAAGTGAACTGCCTTAGACAAGAAAGACATTGTTACATTTGACTCTCAATCAAACCAAGTGATGACATATTTGCCGTCATGTTAGAATAGGACGCTTATGCTCTTCACAAGTCTGAATAAATGTATTGAACTTTATCATTGAGCCTCGAATGCTTGTTTGTGTTGCTCTGTTGAACACCGTCAAGTGAGTGTTTGAGTAATTGCTCTATTTTACTTGAGACTAACTCCCTCCATGTGAGAGCCTTGCTTCAGGCAATTAGATCAGAATACACCATTATTATTGCTGGGAACGATTTTGGCAGTCCAAAAGTGCTGCAAAAATATTTGCTCAATCCAGTTGTAAGAACATTGACTTTGATGCCAGCTTACTTTAGAGTTGATTTACGAGTATCTGAAATATCAAGAGAGATGTTTGCCATCGTTTTGTAGTTTCGATTTTCTTGTTGAAAGACTCAAGGGCTATTCCTCTGTAGCTTACTCCTTCTTAACAATTTTGTGAACTGAAGTCTTCAAGTCTTGTGTTACTGAAGACTTGCACCAAGACTCTATATAAGAGCGTTGTGATCATTCCCAATCAGCTGTTGGGGAAGAAGTTTGCTTACTTATGGCAAGACTTTTAGGAAACCCCAGCCCCCAGTTGGGTTGTTAAAAAAACGGATAATTATTAAACACTTAAAGAATAAGATCATAAGCACTAATTAACTTTTTAAATATATTGTATTATTATTGAGGTCAAATGGCTTAAATTAATTAATAAACATGCCATTTTGAGAATGATACTTTACAAAATTAAAAAAGTTGTTAAAGTTTCACTTTTGCTTCTAAGCAACAAATCTTTCCTCCAATAGTTGACATTATTCCAGATTAAACTAATTACAACTTTTTTATCATACACGATCATTTCCAAATTTTCCCTTCAGTGGTTACATTTATTGCATGACACTGAAATCCGGTTTTTAAACCACTTAAGTTCTTGAGGAGAATATTTATATTGAAAAATAAGATTTTAACAAGAGCAGATTTTGGCAAATATGACCAACCTTTTGCCTCGATAAGCTTTAGGATCTGGATAAATTGTACAATCGTTTGTGTAGAACATAAATAGACCATGGAGGACGACAAATATCACAAATACTCTTAATCAAAAGAAATTGCTTTAATATATTTTTACGTTTCATGTTATGTCTGTTTTGGTGTCATGTACATTCTTTTTTTTTTAACAGGTTTGATCATCTTAAAAGATTGGAATATCAAAAGCGAGTTTCCAAACCAAGAAGTCATAATTGCTATGTTTAGTCACTCCTTTTTGAAAGAAGATTTTAGGAAAGCTATGGGCAGTGTTTGGTTAATGGATTTCCCCAAAGACCCACAGCGCAAAGTCATATACTTTACGTTTATGTTGCCTCTCCAGAATGTTTATGTTTACCAAATACTTTTTAGAGAGATGCGACCACATTGCTGACAATATTATGGTGCTTTACCTTTTTTACAGTAAATATACTTACAGTATATATATATAATGTACTACAGTATCGCACCATAAGACATTTCCCTCATCCTTGATATATATATATATATATATTTATTTACAAATAGCATTCCTACCTTTTGTAATTGATTATCTCAGAATTCCTAAAATGTCCCCTTTATTTAATGCTATTAGGGATACTGGAGATCCAGAAACAATTTTAGTCCCTACTTTTCAGAGATTCAATAACTCGGGCAGAACAGTTTCAGTAGGCAGAAACTACTGGCAGCCAGATTCAAACTCCTGGCATACTACAGTAAACTCTTACTGCTGAGGAAAGGTGTGTGTGTGTGTGTGTGTGTCTGTGTGTGAGTGCGTCCTACATGTTTGTGGGGATCATGCGGGGTGTGTTGGATAGCCGCAGTCAGCCAGCTGACAGACAGGCTGCCCCATTCCAGGGTTGAGGCCCCCCGGCTTTTGGGTTGCGTTGCGGAGGGGTACTTCAGCAGAAGTTAGTGGACAGTAGAGCCTGGACTTGTTTGCACTGCAGCCAGAGGTATGCTAACACAGATCAGCTGAACAAGTTGAAGGTAAGTGTCCATCCATGTTAAAGATATGATTTCAAAGATCCCCCTTCTCCCCTTTCACCCTACAACACTACCTAACTGCCTTCTCTCTTTCTGTCTTTCTTTGTGAAGTACTCTGATCACTCTTCAAAGTGACCTATACAGGGCTTCTGGCATCACACTTGAGAATAATGGCATCACAGTGCAGATCTCTTTTGTCTCTCTCTCTCACTTTTAATTGTGTGTAACTTTGGCAATGGTTTACTGTTTCCTTGTGCAAGTGTGTGTGTGTGTGTGTGTGTGCGTGTTGTAGTGGTAGTTCGGCAATGGTGATTGAGCTAAAGGCTTGTATTGTGGATGGCTCGGTCACTGGCTCATGTAAGGTTGGCAACTGCTGTAGTCCTTGGATTCACACCTGTATATCCATCGAGTCAGGAATCAAAATCGCTCCACCAGGACTGAGAAAATATCAGTTTGGGAATGGGCTGGGATCGACAGGGGAGGTGAACTATAAACGTTTCTGAGGGTCTTGTTGTTTGGTGGGCTGCTGTACTCCAGTTTTTTTTTTTTTTTTTTTAAACCTAATGTCTCACCCGAATCTGGGCTCTGCCAGCTCTCCTCAAGCTCTGTATTGTGTGTATGCAGGTTTGTGTTGGGGACAGAAGAGTGAGTGGGCAACATTGTTATCTCCCCTAATACTACACTCAAAGGGTTTCAAAGGGTTAGTGTGGAAATCTGTAGATCTTCATGTAAATAATTGTCTGATAAGTCATTATCCATCAACGAACGAGGTGATGATGAAGGCTCTTGCAGTTGCAGTTCTACAAATTAGGTGTTGGTGGTGCTACCCTTTGTATCACTGTGTAAAATTACAACTTGGTACCAAAGCTCTTGCCAAAGAGCACGAAACAAAATCTTTGAGATCGGCCCACAAGTATTGGAGCAATAAAAGGCCATTTGTCGTTAAACGTCAGCATTAGATAAAAAAAATTAATAGATATTAGATAAATTAATTATGACCAACCTCTAAAAGAGGTTGGTCATGTTCAAGCAATCAATCCATGTAAATGTGGATCAGTATTGCAATGGTGGACAAGGGATTGGTTACAGGGCAGTGTCAAGTTCAAACTGGGAACCATCCTCGACCGATGTAGTGAAATGGCTAGTATGTTTATTTAAACAGTTAGCTTGTGATAAAATTCACTATGTATCGTAATCCTCTGTATCCTTCTATTTAAACCTTCTGATAATTATAATCCAAGAAAATGCAATCTTAAAGTAGGTACAGCAATAATTCACTAACTTAGAATTGTGAATCCTTCTGGTCCTCTTCTATAGACATTCAGTACGTTTACATGCACAGCTTAATCCGATTAAAGTCATGGGTCGACTATGCTCCACAATTGGACAACTGCAATTGTCCAGTTATACATGGTGGTGAGTAAATCGATTCATTGGCCGAAGCATGTCATGCCCCGGTACGTTAGGTGGCACTGTACCCATTTCAACTAGTGGTAATAGGTCTTTACGTCACCGGCAACAACAAACTCAGGCGGCATTCGAGAAAGACGTTTTCAGTAGACAGCTGTCACTTCACTTCTTGTCCATGTCACCTCAAAATAAATGTTTTTTTCTTCAAACTTGCAAACTTTCTTCAAATATTGCGCCGCAGCCGAACTGACAGGGATATTCTCTGATATTATGAATCTTAAAGACTGCATCGGGTCTCCGACTCTACTTCCACAACAAGTAAAGACTTATAGTGGGGGTTATCTCGCCCATGGGGGAGAAGGAATTGGGGGAAAGGAACTCTGGCTTTGACTCTCTGTCCAGATTGAAATGCGACATGGAGGAGAAAGGGATTGTTGACGTATACGGGCTCCGCCGCATAGGTGATCCAAAAGCTGATCAGAACAATGAGATGTCAGAGCGGAGGGTTTATTTTTTTGTGTGTGAATGTCGGAGAAATTACATGGACCCGAAGTGAATTGACAGCTGTCTACTGAAAACATCTTTCTGCCGCCGGAGCAGCCCCTCCACCGCCTGTCCGTATACGGTATTCCCCCAATTCCTTCTCCTCCATGGGCGAGATAACACACACTATAAGTCTTTACTTGTTGTGAAAGTATCAGAGTCTGAGAACCCGACGCAGTATTTAAGATTCATAATATCAGAGAATATCTCCGTCAGTTTGGCCACGGTGCAATGAATGAATAAAGATCGTAAACACGTTGGAAGAAAAAAACATTTATTTTGACAGATGTCCCCGAAGTTACTAATTTACAACCTCGTAGATGACCCACATTTAGAAAAACATGTACTTTTAATTCAGCCTTGGGTGAAATCGAAGCGTAGTGTCTGTGTGCTTCCACCTGTACTGAATGCATGCCATGCACACTCCCACGTCCGGGGATACAATTCTTATAGGGGGTAACTACATTCACCGGCTTCCTCCATCTTCTTAAAAAAATCGCAGTTTCCCGTTTTCTGATGGCAACAACACGACTATCGTCTCCATCTACTTCTGGCTCACGGCCCCCGGAAAAGATTTCTTGAGCATGCGCAGAACGTAAAATCCAATCCCAATCCGTACATTTACGCTTAATGCGACTAACAGTCGAATAATCTAGGGGTCTTAATTTGACTATGAGAAACCCAATTTGATTCGATTTTAGCTCAACTAAGGTGTGTACATGCATCTTAATAATCATAGCGTAATAATCCTAATAATCATAGTTGGACTAACCCAATAATTCGACTTTCTTGAGTGTCATGTAAATGCACTGCTTGACTAGTGGGATTCAGGGGTGGAAGTGTGTGTGTGTGTGTGTGTGTGTGTGTGTGTGTGTGTGTGTGTGTGTGTGTGTGTGTGTGTGTGTGTGTGTGTGTGTGTGTGTGTGTGTGTGTGTGTGTGTGTGTGTGTGTGTGTGTGTGTTCCTAGTTGTGAAATGATGAGCTCAAAGGTGCATGTGTAGTGTCTTCTCTCTATTTATTCTACACTGAGACAAATCTATCAGTCTTCACTATTTATTTTTCTTGTCATGCCAGTGACCAGCCAGACATTTTGTCAAGGGACCCACCCTGCTCTTCATAGTCTTGTGGCACTTCCCCTCTGTGGGTTATTTCACCCTGTACAAAATAATGTAAAAGAACCTGTGCTGCTACGCTTCAGTGTCTAAGCAGCATACTTTGACCTGAAGCAATGCGATAATCCATGTATGCCGTTCAACTCTGCTCACAGGAGCTGCAAGGTTGTGTCTTATCTGCACTGTGATCCATTTCCTGTTCCTCAAGTTCTAGTCCTGATTGGCTACGAATTCCCCTCCAGTTTGTCCCTCTGAGTGTGATGCCAGAACTACCCTTGTGGCCCCTGACGGCCCCTTCCCTGGCCCAACACTGGAAGGGCCCGCTGACCCGAGGCCTCCAGAATCAATGGTCTAACTGGCGCAATGAGGTCACCGTATTCCGTAAAGGTGCACCTCTGAGCGCCATAAGGTGTCTGCAGTAACACCCTCCTGACGTTGTCGTCCAGTCGCCAAGTACGGCGTGCCCTGGCTCTGTAGCACCGCTGCATACTCCAGACCTTTGCCAGAAGTTGGGATTGTGGCAGTTTGTCCTGCTTCCTCCGTCGTCTCGTTCACTTTTTGCAGTTCCAGGAGAGATCGATGTACTGTACCATTGATCTGTACACTAAACCCATGCCATTGCACTTTCAACACTCAAAACACTCTAAAGGTACTATGCACAATTTTCCTTAGATTCATAAATGTAATGCATGATCATGACAACCATATACCCAAGAACAGTTATTTTGTTTGGGATGGTTTTCAAAGTCTGTTAATTGGTTGGCTTTCTGTGCACACAAACACTCTCTCACACTCAGGAACACAAAAGGTGTTGATACAGGTTAGATGTTCTGTGGTGTGACGTGTTCTCTGTGTGCAAGCAGGGTAGTTGTCCAGGCCAGGCCCCTCTCTTACTGTGTCTCGCTCTCTCTCAACGTAGGAACCGACTGGGGCCAACGGTGGCTGAGCTGGTCGGAGGCTGGGCCAACTTCAGTGACAATTTAAGGTAACAAATTGCTATTTTCTTTCATGAATTTTTAATAGGTAGGCTCGCAAAGCCAAACCATATTCAGACCATGCTCATGAGGGCTGGAAAGTCTGTATTTCCCAGTGTTTGTTGAGGGGCATTGCCAGGCAACCTTACTTTGCGGCCGAGTCAAAGTAAATGCCATAAACAACCTACCTCTACCATTTTTATTTAGGTAAAGACATTGTTGTGTTAAAATAAATCTAATTCCAAAGCAGCATTAATGTATATTAATTTTAACAAATGATATTAAATAAATCACTCTCTTGGGTTTGCTAATTGCATTTAGTTTGGAGCCAAGCTCCCCGTTTTGGGCTGGGTCCAGACTAACATCACGAGGCAAAACTGGCAGTAAGCTTGCAAGGTGGGCCTCGACACGGCTAGTTAACCGGTAGATAAATAATTAATTTTGTCATTTAAAAAAAGGGGGGAAATCTCTTTGTAAATGTTACCAAATTGCATCTTGTTGCATTTCCTATTAATAGAGCATCAAATATATCTTAAAAATGTATTGTATTTTGTTTTCTTTGTTAGCTAAACCGAAGACACTAGTCATGTGTTGTGAGAAGCCGTGGGAGACCACTGGACTCGAGTTGCGGGGACGATCGGATGACCCACGGGTAAGCATGTCCGGTTTCGGGCCATGTAGAACAGAACATTAGTCAATTCCTGGCTGGTGTTCAGTACATGATGTTTAGTTAAGTCTGGCTTCTTTGGCTTGTTGTTCATTTGTGCCACTTTCCATCCGTTAGGGTTGAAGATGGAGCTGCAGATGCAGGAAATACAAGAGAAGAGGGAAGGCAACTTCAATGGCACCTGGAAGTCCCAAATGCTTTGAATGCTTTCAAAATAAAATATTTTAAACTGGTCCCTTTTTTTAGTCTAACCTCTTTTGAAAAGTACATTGTAGAAGCTATAGAAAATCATAACATTTATCCATATAGTATATGCAGAAACACAATTTAAGTCATTCTTCAAAGAAAAAGATCGCTTATAATTTAAGCCAAAGTAAAATAATCCTGAGGCTATTTTTTTATTGCGGGAATCCGATAGTACTAGATTTAAGTCGACTGGTGTGGATGATTACCTGAGGGAGCACGTGCATGTGGCTGGCCCTGGATCATGTGAATCTAGGCCCTGCTCAAGAAGCCTCCAGGGCAAGAGTTTCCCCTGCCAAGTCACACCCAGGGCACCGGAGGCTGGCTGTCAACCCTGCTGGGGAGGTCCAGAGTGGAGACGTTCTCCAGCAGGGAGGAAATCACCCCGGTCGGAAAGCTGTTGAGCCAGACAGAATGTTGAAATCAGATACATGTCATTAAGGTATGGTATATTTTGTACGGATTTGTATGTAGAAAGACGTGAAAACTGGCACAGATTTGCGGGTTTTGCAAGTATGGTTTGTGACCTGAATGACCAGCACCAGGTCAGGACAATCGCTGTCTAATGTCGACTCAGTGTTTGCATTTCCTAGAGGATGAGTCAATGCTCCCTCGGCCCCTGTCCATTCACCACCTGGCCTGCAACCCGCCCTTCCCCAAGGTCTGTAAGCTGACCTGCAAAACATCAAAAGGGGGACAGAGGTAAAGTAATGTGGGTGATGTCTACCTGACCAGCCTCCACCATGCATAATTAATGGCCATCAATGATTAATCAAGTCCTTCGCACCCCCTCTTATACTCTCCCAAAGCACACGAAGCAGCCAGTCACACTCCATCTACTGAACTTGCATGTAGGCTTCTTCTGCTGCTCCAATCGCACCAAGGGGATAGGAGACCGTCTTCATAACTCAAAGTCCTTCAGTTAAAGCTTTGCGAGGCAGGCTACGGAAAAAAACAAGACGATATGGCTCAGCAGATGAGTCTTGGAGGTACTGCCGGACCTGCCATGAATTAGGTGCCCAATCTGTAGGCTTGATGGATGACAGTCGGATAGAGTACGCAGTTGGTTCCCACGATGAGCACGACCAACAGCCGAGCCTTCTCACCTGCTTCCACGCGGGGGCTGGACACTGGTGGGCCCTGGCACCGGAGGGATGTGCAGAAGACCAGGTCCCGGGCTCGGACCTACCTTCTCTCCAGCTCCGTCCCCCCGTCATGTGGCCCGGGGGGGCTGCCAAGGAACCCTGTGCGGCTTCCCTCGCTCACCGCGGACCAGCGACCCCACAGGAAGACCCCTGTGGTCTCCCTGAGGTAAGGTGATCTGCACTTACTGGGTGGATCAAGGAATACTGGAAGGGAATACGATATGTGTCCTTTGTTGAATTTGACATTGGCGTTCAAGTCTTTGGGGCCCAAAAGAACTCTAATGGGAACCAAGACATAACTTTAATTGTTACAATCAAATGTATTTTCATTGGAGAAACAATTACGAAAGGCTTTAGACATGGTAATAAATAGAGCAGAATATGACTGATTTCCCCTGTTGCTCAACACATTTGAAGGTCTCAAATCTCCCAGTTAGAAAAGGAATTTAGTACCCCCAAAAATAACAAGGCTAGTGAAACTACTTAGCAAAAGTACTTTCGCTGTAAGACCTGAATAAATATCCCTAATACAATTCAACGTCCTGCCCTGCAGCTTCAGTGAGCCTTCCCTCTTCCCTCCCGGGGAGAACGTCCGCATCTCAGGAAAACACCACCGTCCCAAATCGTTACCAAAGCAACCTCCGCCCAGCAGGTCTTCCTCACTGACCTCCAGCGATACCCGCAACCCTTCGAGGCATCACCACTCCGATGCGACGCGTCCCCTCCCCTGGCACAACCAGAACGACCACACGCCGATCTACACTCACTTCTCACAGCCGATCCGTCCCAGCCCCAAGACGCCACCTTCAAGGCCTCCCTCTGACAGCGTGGCCTCGTCGGAGTTCTGGTCTGAACTTCGACCGTCGGTGATGCGATATGGTCGCGGTTCGTCCGCAGGAGAGGGTCTGACTGTCGTTGGCAGACCCTGCCTTCCGGGCTGCTGCCGAACTCTGGCTTCGGTTGCTGCGTCTCTTCCCCTGAAGCGCACAGAGCTCCATGTGTTTCTGCCCAGCGGGGACACGGCTGGGGAGGGGGAGGAGGCCGATGCGGAGTCCGTGGATGAGGGCTTCATGGATGAGCTTGACAGTAAGATCAATGCTCTGAGACTTCAGCGGGTTCGACCAAAGTCTGTTCCAGACCACTGAGGTCTTGTTGTTCAGTGATTGTTAGACTTTATAGAGCAGATACAGAGAGATGGCACTTTTCGGACTTTAACCTGAATTTAAAAAAACAACAACGTGTGTCACACGGTGAAACCGTGAGAGTTGGCAGCTCTGAAGTAGCCTACCAGAAACTGTGGGGCGGGGTGAGTAAATTTCAGCAAGCTGTAGGTTACATCACGACTATCCCAATAGCATCCAGCTGCAGCCCCGGAGCCTGTGGTGTGGCAGAGGGGCTTCTGGGGACTTCCGTAAAGATGGAAAGAAATTGGCAGATTCGGAGTTTGCGGTTCAACAGATCATCAGTGAAACATCGTTGCGACACAAATGACACCTTTAGCTAAATGTAGTAACCTAGAGAACCAGCTACAACCTTGTTTTCATCCAAACGAGCCGTCTTTAGCGAACGGTGAATTGCATTGACTTCTATGAGCTGTCGGCTTTCAGCCGCGAGCTTAGGGACCGTCTGCAAAGTGCAAAACAGAAAACGACCACAATGGTCAAATTTCAATAGCGTCGCCATTGTTGACTCTAGAGCCCCAGAACTTGTTCCATATAGGAATGGCCTCTATATGGTCTTACTACAACCTTTAGTTTTGAAAAATATATATCCTCTTATTTTTGAGGAATTTCTATTTAGCAACAATTTCAATAGCGTCGCCATTGTTGACTCTAGAGCTCCAAAACTAATTACATATAGGCATGGCCTCTATATGGTCTTACTTCAACCTTTAGTTTTGAAAAATATATCTCTACCTATTTTTAAGGATTTTTCTATTCAGAAACAATTTCAATAGTGTCACCATTATTGACTCTAGAGCTCCAAAACTTGTTCCATATAGGTAGGGCCTCTATATGGTCTTACTACAACCTTTAGTTTTGAAAAATATATCTCCTCTTATTTTTGAGGAATTTTTATTTGGCAAAAATTTCAATATCCATTTTTTTGTTTGAAACAATTTCAATAGCGTCGCCATTGTTGACTCTAGAGCTACAAAACTTGCTCCATATAGGCATGGCCTCTATATGGTCTTACTACAACCTTTATTTTTGAAAAATTTATCTCTACCTATTTTTAAGGATTTTTTATTTGGCAAAATTTCAATAGCGTCGCCATTATTGACTCTAGAGCCCCAAAACTTGCTCGATATAATCATGGCCTCTATATGGTCTTACTACAACCTTTAATTTTGAAAAATATATCTCTTCTTATTTTTAAGGAATTTTTATTCAGCAACAATTTCAATAGCGTCGCCATTGTTGACTCTAGAGCTCCAGAACTTGTTCCATAGAGGCATGGCCTCTATATGGTCTTACTACAACCTTTAGTTTTGAAAAATATATCTCTGCTCCTCAAAAATAAGATGAGATATATTTTTCAAAACTAAAGGTTGTAGTAAGACCATATAGAGGCCATGCCTATATGGAATCAGTTTTGGAGCTCTAGAGTCAACAATGGCGACGCTATTGAAATTGTTGCTAAATAAAAATTCCTCAAAAATAAGAGGAGATATATTTTTCAAAACTAAAGGTTGTAGTAAGACCATATAGATGCCATGCCTATATGGAACAAGTTTTGGAGCTCTAGAGTCAATAATGGCGACGCTATTGAAATTGTTTCTGAATAAAAAATCCTTAAAAATAGGTAGAGATATATTTTTCAAAACTAAAGGTTGTAGTAAGACCATATAGAGGCCATGCCTATATGTAATTAGTTTTGGAGCTCTAGAGTCAACAATGGCAACGCTATTAAAATTGTTGCTAAATAGAAATTCCTCAAAAATAAGGAGATATATTTTTCAAAACTAAAGGTTGTAGTAAGACCATATAGAGGCCATTCCTATATGGCACAAGTTTTGGAGCTCTATATTCAACAATGGCATCGCTATTGAAATTTTGCCAAATAAAAATTCCTTAAAAATAAGAAGAGATATATTTTTCAAAACTAAAGGTTGTAGTAAGACCATATAGAGGCCTTGCCTATATGGAACAAGTTTTGGAGCTCTAGAGTCAACAATGGCGACGCTATTGAAATTGTTGCTGAATAAAAAATCCTTAAAAATAGATAGAGATCAATTCTTCAAAAATAAAGGTTGTAGTAAGACCATATAGAGGCCATGCCTATATGGAACAAGTTCTGGGTCTCTAGAGTCAATAATGGCGATGCTATTGAATTTTTGCCAAATAAAAATTCCTTAAAAATAAGAAGAGATATATTTTTCAAAACGAAAGGTTGTAGTAAGACCATATAGGGGCCATGCCTATATGGAACAAGTTTTGGAGCTCTAGAGTCAACAATGGCGACGCTATTGAAATTGTTGCTGAATAAAAATTCCTTAAAAATAAGAAGAGATATATTTTTCAAAATTAAAGGTTGTAGTAAGACTATATAGAGGCCATGATTATATCGAGCAAGTTTTGGGGCTCTAGAGTCAATAATGGCGACGCTATTGAAATTTTGCCAAATAAAAAATCCTTAAAAATAGGTAGAGATATATTTTTCAAAAATAAAGGTTGTAGTAAGACCATATAGAGGCCATGCCTATATGGAGCAAGTTTTGTAGCTCTAGAGTCAACAATGGCGACGCTATTGAAATTGTTTCAAACAAAAAAATGGATATTGAAATTTTTGCCAAATAAAAATTCCTCAAATAAGAGGAGATATATTTTTCAAAACTAAAGGTTGAAGTAAGACCATATAGAGGCCATGCCTATATGTAATTAGTTTTGGAGCTCTAGAGTCAACAATGGCGACGCTATTGAAATTGTTGCTAAATAGAAATTCCTCAAAAATAAGAGGATATATATTTTTCAAAACTAAAGGTTGTAGTAAGACCATATAGAGGCCATTCCTATATGGAACAAGTTCTGGGGCTCTAGAGTCAACAATGGCGACGCTATTGAAATTTGACCATTGTGGTCGTTTTCTGTTTTGCACTTTGCAGACGGTCCCTAAGCTCGCGGCTGAAAGTCGACAGCTCATAGAAGCCAATGCAATTCACCGTTCGCTAAAGACGGCTCGTTTGGATGAAAACAAGGTTGTAGCTGGTTCTCTAGGTTACTACATTTAGCTAAAGGTGTCATTTGTGTCGCAACGATGTTTCACTGATGATCTATTGAACCGCAAACTCCGAATCTGCCAATTTCTTTCCATCTTTACGGAAGTCTTCTGGGGGTGGAAGTCCGTTTTGCGTCACAGTCGGCCCCTAGCTGCCGAAGTCGAGCTTCTCAACATTCATTTTTCTTGTTACATTTCAATAAAACAATTAATTATTAATAATAAAAAACTATATTTTGCTCTGTGCAAAACGTCGAAAAAAGCCAGAAAAACCGGACCGGCCACACCACAGGCCCCGGCGCCACACCAGGCCATCCTACGAAAAAAAGATTCGCCCCGGCTCCAAGACTGCAGCTTGATTTTAGGCCTACTCAATATCTTTGACAACGGTTAATGTTCTTGTTTATTGGTAGTGACCAGCAGAGGGCCCCATAGACTGTCCACTCAACCGGCCGGGGGGCCGTGGGTTCCAGTTTAGGCAGTGGGGGCCTCTGCTGGTTACGGGAAATCACTAGAAAATTGTGATTAAAAAAAAGTTAATAACAAATTGTGATGTGCAGCTTGCTGAAAAGAAAGTACATGTTGTAGCCTACTGTTTTGATGTATTTGAAATGTACAGTAGAATGAATAGCAGGCTATTAGATTTGTGTGTGTGCGTGTGCGTGCACGTGTGCATGCGCATGCATTACCATCTACATAATTACTTTCATTCCAATACTCGCTTGCTTCCTTACACGGGGTCTCGATGCTCGTGCACCCACTGCAACCCATTTTGGATAAACGCGTCTGCCAAAAAAATGACTCAATGCAAACACAAGAAGATAAAATGATGTCCATTTTTTTCCCTCCCTAATCTGGTATTTGAGAAGAAGTGATGCAAGCTTCCACCTTTGACACAGTGGGCTACAACTAAATTTGGCACACAGGTCAAATAAAGTGCTACCAAAAAGCCCTGTCCACAACTCCAAATAAGTTCGACTGAGATCGCCCCAACTTCGATGCCGTGACGTCGAGGGCTGTGATTGGCCCGGTCCAGGCTTCACGTGTCCACCGCATCCCCCTTTAAAGTGCTTCGCTCGCATCCGAGGCTTGACTTGAGGGTTGGAAACAGTTAGAGATAGTTTGCTTAGCATATCACAGAGGCTGCAAAGATGGTTGAACAGTTTGTCGGGACGTGGAAGATGGTCACCAGTGACAACTTCGATGAATACATGAAGGCAATCGGTAAGATGAAGGTTTTTTTTTTATTATCGTGCATGTTTTCTTTTTGAATTCTTAGTAGGCCTATGTATACAATAAAATGCATTTTTCTGTGATGCATTTTGTGACTTTTAGCAAAGTCCATTTTGAGCTCATAGGATAATTTGGAAGTAGTGCATATTGCGCTGCATTAATGTCTCTGTGCCCTGTACTCGATCCAGGTGTTGGGTTTGCAACCCGGCAGGTGGGAAACCGGACTAAGCCCAGTCTTGTCGTGACCTCAGACGACGGAATGGTTTGCCTGAAGTCGCAGAGCACATTCAAAACATCAGAAATCAAGTTTAAGCTCAACGAACCGTTTGAGGAGACGACAGCTGATGACAGGAAAACAACGGTGGGTCAGATGGAAAGAAAAAAAAACATCTAAAGTGTTTTTTGACCCGAGGTTATCCGTTTGTTGGAATGCACCCTGCTTTAATAGCCCCTTCCCTGCCCCCCCAGACCGTGGTGACCATGGATAATGGCAAACTTGTGCAGAAACAGACCTGGGAAGGCAAGGAAACAGCCATCGAGAGGGAAATCGAGGATGGAAAGTTAGTAGCGGTGAGTGCTCTTTTTTTCCTCTTTATTTTCCCACACTGTTTTGCGCACTAAACGTTCCATGTTGCTTAAGAATGTGCTTGCAGATTTCCTCTACCCTTATCGTTTTTCTTTTTCTTTTTTTAAATGTCACGAGCCATATATGGTAGGCTATGTGTTTTTATCTGATCTATTAAAATGGCTATTTAAAATAAACGAAAACAAAATTGCACAAATCTACAAAATGAATACATTTTCTACAGGCATTAATGCTTTAACCGACGTCCCAATCCTCAAACACAAGCTCAAATACGCATCGGAGGTGAAATTGAGGGCGGTTATCACCGTCCCCTCCCTCGTCGGCTCCTAGTCACTTCTCACTCCCGACTTCCCGTCTCTGACCTCTTCACGGGCCTTCTCATCCTCACAGAAATGCAGGATGGGCGACGTGGTGGCGGTGAGGACGTACGTGAAGGAGTAGGCCTGCCGGACGGCCCCGGCGCTGACGGGCTCAGTTCAATGAGCGCAGACGACCAGCGAAGGCGCGTCCTGCTCTTCTTGTCTTATTTCTCAACTGTGCTGCCAAAGCAAAACATTTATATGCCTCTTGTTTTCAACGATGATATTCATTCCATACCAAGCATTGTTGTGGTGAAATGAATAACAAATAAAATGTAACAAAAAAAAAAAGCATAAAGATATTAAATAAAATGTGTCCAAATTTAAATCAGTCTTTTGGTCGTGGTTGTTGTGAACACTTGAGAGATTTCCCTTTTTGGTTGGTTACAATTTCAAACAGATTGTAATGAGAAGTGAAGCACTGGACATCATGGGGAAGGGGGGGGGGGTGGAATGAGGCAGCATTCATTCTCCATTCTAGGACTGTGGACACTTCCCTAACTCCTACACACGTGTTCGTCCCATCTCCCCATCTCCCCCATCTCCTGCACCCAGCCCAGCGTGCATTAGGCTGGCCTCGCTCCGGATGAACACCAGACGTATAGACCCAGAAACGAGTGCATTCCGCAGGGCATTAGGCTCCCCCGTGTGTCATGAACCCGGGGCTGGCAGGGGTCCTTCTGAGGAATGCATAGTCCTGGAAATCTGGGAACCATGCCCAGAGAGGGTGGAGAGTGGGGGGGGGGGTAATGTATTCCCTGACCTCGGGTCAGGAGGTCAAACATTTTCCTAATTTCTCATGTTCTGGCAGGCGTGTTAGGGAGGGGGTCCGGGGGTCTGGATGGAGCGCAGTGCATTGTATATCCTCTCCTCTTTTCCAGATGTCCCCTCCCTTTGGCTGATGCTCAGCGGTGTGGCGGGGAAGGGGGTGGGCGGGGCAGGGGGATTGTTGGAGTGGCGACTGGCCACTTTCCCATGACAGGAAGGGGATATGATGGCCGTGATTGCTCTTAATGGGTCCCACAGCTGAGACAGGTGGAATTGTGGGTCAGTGGCACGAGCCGGAGTTCCACGTTCTCGTCAGGACAATGGAAGTGGTGCTGGGGGGGGCTGGTGGTGGTGGTGTCCAGGTTGTGGAAAGGTGGATGACATCATCGGTCTGGATACAGTACACAGCCACTGAGGTGGAGTCGTGTTGATGGCAAACAAGAACGTCTAATGGGAGAATTGAATGAACGTTTTTTTTGTTAATATTATAATATATACTGTACATCAAGCAATTTATTTATTGATTAACTGACACATGAGGATTGCCTCACTATAAGTTTCAACAGTTCAGCAACTTCCAAAATGCAGCCAAATAGCTGTGATAACAATGCACTTTTATTTATTCCACATCCTACTCAAAACACATTCCTTCTGTTCAGACTGTTTCTGCTGCTGGGGTCTATTCTAAATCCACTAATGGGCTGTAAACACACGATTCATTTCTACCGTTTCTTTCGTTGGTCGGCCAGCGGAAACAGATGAAGTGGGCCTTCCATACACGCGATCTGTTTTGGAGCCACAGGCGCCTTCAGCTCATCTTTGTTTGGATAGGTGTGGAGTACCAGCGCCCATGTGGGAAGGACTGGAGCTCTGGTGTTTCACTGGAGGAAAATGTGAACAATATAAAGGACCAATTGTGCATTTCAAATTCACAAAAGTGTGATGTCTGGCTTTATTGAACAGTTCAGATGATGTTAAGAAACGCTGTGACTGAGATTTAGTTGCGAAACCCCGAGTGAATGTTTGAAGTGGATGGAAATCATCTCTCGGAAGATGGACCGTATTCATAACTTTTGCTTTTAAGCTTTTTAGTGGAAAATGATATTTTTTGCAGTACAGAAATACGTACTAAAATACACCAATCGTAGTAAGTCCATAGATAGAATGTGAAAGTTAATGAGATAGAAACTAGAGAGCGATATTTTTCTTAAAAGAAAAATACTCAATATTCATCCTCCCATCCTCCTCCTGCAATTATAGACATTACATTTGCTATTTCAATTTCTAATGAAATGGATACCGAATACTTTCTCATGGCGATCCTCAGTCTCGGTGGGAGATGGGGGGAGATGGGCCATACCTTCTTCCATCTTCTACCCCTCTTGCCATCTTCAGGCCAACAGGACTTCACCTGTTGGGCCTGTGAATCCCTTTGACTGAGAGTGAGTAAGAGCTATACAATAAAACTGGACTTGAAGACGACAAATATACGTTTTTTTTATGGATTGCTGCTTTTAATGGATGAATAAAGATAAATTCTACAACAATGAACTAGGAACATTGGCTATATATGGATGACTAAGTCACAGTTTAAATTTTGGTTTGGTTTCGTAACTGTGAAGAAGTGTCTATCTGACCTCTCAGCCAGATACCAGAGTAGTATCATGAGACGATGAAACACTATCCAGGCCAGAGTACAAGTGCTGAGTTTGGTTCTTCAGTTCCTGTACGTGCCTTTGAGGTTTCTCTGTGTTTCTGTGCTATTTTTTAATCAGCAGGAAATGTGTACAAAGAAATGCTACGTTTGTGAAATGCATGAGAAAAAAAAAAAAATCTAATTATGAATGACTAAAAGACTTCAAAACAAAACAAAACAATAACAAGTCCACTAGAAAATACAATCTCTCTCATGTTCTCTCCTCCTGTGTGTGTGTGTGTGTGTGTGTGTGTGTGTGTGTGTGTGTGTGTGTGTGTGTGTGTGTGTGTGTGTGTGTGTGTGTGTGTGTGTGTGTGTGTGTGTGTGTGTGTGTGTGCGTGTGTGTTCGAGCACATGTGTGATCTTGTGTGTGTGTGTGTGCATACTCTTTTTGTGTTTGTGTGTGTGGTTTATGGGTGCTTGTGTATGTGTGTGCACCATTGGGTTTGTGAGTGTGTGCGTCCGTGTGTGTGTGTGACCGATACACTGGACTATCTTGTTGACTTCTAAAGACTGTTATTTTAAGAGGGAATGAACTCACATCCTTTACACAACATCTGGAAAACTATGGTCCACTGTGGAGCTCACGCCCTTCCTCTTCTTGTCCTGAACATGGAATCCCTCCACGCACAAATAAACACTGGGGCTTTGGTTTGAAGGCCGCACAAAGGCATCGTAAAGAGACATATAATAATGCAAACACATACACCTACACACATATATACACATACAGTAAATGCACACAGAGATATACCCACTCGCACACACACGTATACACACACACACACACACACACACACACACACGCACACGCACACGCACACACTCACACTCACACTCACACTCACGCTCACACAACAAACTGACCCACACACACATACATGCATATTAATAGATGCCTTTGCTGGACAGAATAAGAGTTATAATAATATGGATTTTGTTATTATATGAACTAATTGTTCCTTAGAATAGATACTGAAACTATAAGTTCAGTAGTTTGGTATGTTTGGTAGTTATCATATCATCCTATCATCTATCAGGGAAATGCAAGCTTACATAACTCGGCCTCTGAGCCACTTTTTACAGTAGGACGTTCAGGCTTGGCCAATTATTTGTCAAATCATGTCAATTTTATGTGTATGGCCCTTAATCACAGTTACAGTCTCAACTAGCTTTACAGTATGGCCCCCTTTAATGCAAGGAAAACCTCCCTTAATGAATAAGGAAGGATGAGGAATGCAGAGAGGGGGGTCCCTCCTTCCAGGGATGGATAGGATAGAAATAGGCGCCATAGTTGACATGTATAGTATTTTAAGCAAACATTTAAAGATCCAGATTAGAAAATTAGTATTGTTCAATGTGATGGGATGCCAGCGCATTACGGTAAGATGGGGCTGGGGGGGCCGGGAACATGTATGGAACCTCTTATCTCAAGCCCGTCAGCCCGTTAGCTCGTACTTGCTAACGGATGGATTTAGCTGTAATGAGAGTAAATGGACGCTCCTAGGAGCCAAATGAAAGAGTAAAGAGGTTTTAGGTTTGAATTAGAATTCTTTGGCCTGGTCAGTGTCCCTGATTACAGGGGTCAGACAGTTCCACCGAGAGGGTGCTAGGAGAACGCTCAGTTTCCTGCTGATTGCTCTTGAATGTTTGGATCCCAGAGGCCAACTCCTGAAGACTGGAGGGGCTGTGAGGACAACTGGGAATCATGAGAATGCACTATATTATTGGGCCCTAATTTAGTTCTTGAACTATATTATGTTCTTGTAATGATGTATTTACGATAAAGGTAAAAAAGATTAAACCACATACATGGTTCAAAATGAAACGCGACCAACAGTGATGCACTGTTAGATGCGCTCTTAGACCTACACTGAATGAAGTGGGATCTCCAACCAGGACACAACAGACCCACAGGACGGCCCTACCATACCACCGTCCCCCCCAGGTCCGGGGGGTAAGGGGGGTGGGGCCGACCTTGAGGGCCCAGCCTGGCTGTGTCTACCCCAGATCCCTGGAAGCCGGGTTCCTGTAACAACCTCCCGGTGTTTTTAAAATGTGGTTGAAAACAATTATGTCTCAACTACATCACTGGAATCCCGCAGCCCCCCCTGTTGACCCCCTACCACCTGAGATCCGTCGTCAAGGGTTACGCAGTGTAGCGCAGCTCAGGCGGGGCCCTCGATGGCAGTACCTCGAGGGGCCCCCCCTTCAGAACAGCAGGTGAGCTGGGTTGCTAGGCGACAGGCTCCCCCGCCCCCTGACCCCCGTAAATGCACTGGAGCGCTGAAGAGTGTACTGACCTACACAACAACCACTCCTCCAAGCATTGGACCAGACGAGCGCTCGGTCCCGCCCTCTTCCCACAACAGACCGCGTTGTGTCTGGTGATCCCGGGAGGTGGGAGGCGATACTGAAACCACTGCAGCCGGAGAAAACAGCTGGATCTGGATGTGCAAAGAATCCATGAGAAAAAGAAAACAAAAGGATCAGAACATTTGTGTGCGAAAAAAACACACCACTTGTGTTGTTATGGGTACGGCAGAATAATGTGTGGTTCTCCCGTTTCTGTCTCTCTGCTGCAATGTAATGTCGGATCTCTGTTGTGTTTGTTACTCTTTGCCACTCATCTACCCGTCCTCATTTTACTCATGGTTCGATAATGTACGTTAAAAAACATGTGAATAAAACATAAAATACTAGCTAGAATGTAATGTACTTTACACTATATTTCACAATGATGATTGAGGACTTCTCTCAAGAAACACCTTCAAACTACAAATGTCTTCAATGTGTTGTGTGTACTGTCTGGCCTGGTACAACCGTACACTATAATCCCTTTGGTGTGCTAGACTGCATTAACATAAATCATAACACGCTCACAGTCAAATCAACTTGGGCTTTGAATACAGTGAACAGCAATGCCTTTTTTTTTTTTTTCCTTTTCTTCCTCTCTTTCAAGACTTCTTTAGAAGGGGTCCCCATGAGTAGTTTCATAGCAAACCGGAATAATGCTGGAAGTCCTAAAAGTAGATGTATACAATACACTTCCCCAGGGAACACTATGGTCATCAGACTTACAACCCAGCATGCTGCGCGCCATTACTTTGAAAGGCAGCAGTATTAACACTGTGTTTGCGTGTGTGCGCGTGTATGTGTGTGTGTGTGTGTGTGTGTGTGTGTGTGTGTGTGTGTGTGTGTGTGTGTGAGCATATGTGTGTGCCTTTGTGTGTGATTCTAAAGCCTATGTTTGTCTGTTTGTGTTGGCATAGCTCTTCCTGGACTCACACAGATGTGTACAGAGTCGGTCAGCAACAGGCCCATGGTATTTTTTGCAAATGTGTCGACAGTTGCAACTCTGTGTTCTATTGGACCCCTCCAGTCTCACTGGTCATGTGATCTCTAATCCTGATCGCATGATGGGGTGAATGGGGGTAGTGCCAATGTGTGTGTGTTTGTGTGCACTTGTGGATGTGTGTGTGCTTGTGTGCACGTGTCTGTGTGTGCATGTGTGTGTGTGAGTCTGTCTGTGTGTATGTGTGTGTGTTTTTTTGTCTGTGTGCATGTGTGAATGTGTGTGTGTGTGTGTGTGTGCGTGTGTGTGTGTGTGTGTGTGTGTGTGTGTGTGTGTGTGTGTGTGTGTGTGTGTGTGTGTGTGTGTTTGAATGTGTGTGTGGTTTCTGAGAAAGAAGGAGGAAACTGAAATACTCTCTTTTGTTCTTTGTTGTTCTTCTTATGAATGAAAAAGAAAATACACACACCGCAATTTATTTATACACTCTGTTCCTGCACAATACCGTTTATGTGGTACAAATGAACAGGTTTTTCCAAATACTTACCAAACTTTCAGTTGTCTTCTAAATGTTGTAAGACATTGTGCTTTAAAATTGTGAGTTTTAGAAAGAGCCATTTCAGGCCAAGGCCAACCTTTGAAGCGGGCGTCCATGACCTACAACAGAGTCACAGAGAACCCAGTAGAAACCACAGACAGACGTTATTACACCATTTGGAGCTCAGTCCAATCAGCATCAGGGATGTTTGCCAGGCGGTGATGACACAAGTCAAACCGGAGGGCCAACAACTCTGTGCAATGTTTCTATGGCAGGGACACCTTGTAGTGTCCCACCCAATGACTGCTTGTAAAGTATACCTTTCTTTATTCAGGCACATGAAAGACATGTGATACATTCTCGTTTCTGATCGTGTGTTGTGGCGCATATTTTACTTTCCCACTCAATTGCTCTTGAAATGCAAAATCTTTTTTTGTTTAAGTCATTAACACCGCGGAAATGCCTCGGAAAAAAACAGCAACGACACGGCTCCCTTACGGGAGATTTGTATACAGAATAGCCAAGCTGTCTTAACCAAAGTGGTGTGGTTCTCTGGGCCTGCATGTGCCAGCCGTATTCTGGCCCACAACCCTTTAATATATGGCCAACAGGTGTCCAGAGTCGTACTGAACTGCGAGAGAAACAGGCGGCCCGCTTCGCTAGACAACACACTGCTTCCATAGTCTTCCTCTCTGGTCTCACCCACGCTGTTGGAAAATTGTTGTGGTTATCAGAACTATTGTTGTTTTTGTTTCATTGGGTATTCACAGACACACACACACTCACACACACACACACACACGCACATACACACAAACCTACACATACACACACACACACACACACACACACACACACACACACACACACACACACACTCACACACACACACACACACACACACAGACACACACACACACACACACACACACACACACACACACACACACACACACACACACCACACAGCACAAACACATTCACTCCCAATGACCTCCTAAGGCAGGTGTTGTGGCTGGGAGAGGTGTGTATTTTATTATTTCACTTTAAAAGGTACTGTGTTGCTTTCATAGACAATAGAAAAGAAGAACCATGGGACAGCGAAGAGGATGTTAGATCATGTGAGTGAATGGGACTTGGACTTTGTCAAATGTGTAGAACACACATGACTGGGAGTTCAAACCTGTGAGACAAGAACACAGTGTGTGTGTGTGTGTGTGTGTGTGTGTGTGTGTGTGTGTGTGTGTGTGTGTGATAACTACAAAAGTATCCTTGCCTTTCAAAAAACATTGTGTGTGTGTGTGTGTGTGCGTGTGTGCACGAGCATGTGTGTGTATATAAGTGTGTGTGTGTGTGTGTGTGTGTGTGTGTGTGTGTGTGTGTGTGTGTGTGTGTGTGTGTGTGTGTGTGTTTGTGTGTGTCTGCATGTCTCCCCACCTGCCTCAATCCATCACATTAATGCACATTTCTCTGGACTATATTCCCTGCACATTGCACATATTGTTTTATTTAATACTGTGAACATTTGCTCAATCCATGGTCATATTTTGCACATTCCTGCACAACTGAACAGCCAAACAATTTATGTTGATATTTATGTTGATATTTATGACTCTTGGCTTGCAGTACTTGTGGCTTACTTTCTTACTCTATGTTTGTTTTTATTGTTTGCAAATTGCACTAAATACCAAGACAAATCCTTGTACATCTTACACTTTCACGGCAATAAATCCAATTCTGATAATGTCTCTGGTGCACGTGCATGTGTGCGCACATGTGCGCCTGCAAGTATGTTTAGAGTGTGTGTGTGTGTGTGTGAATGTGTGCATTATGTAACACACAAAACTCATTGCCAATTGTGTCATAGCTTACAGTGAACACCAAAACTAAGGCAAGGCTAGGCAACTTTATTTATATAGCACTTTTCATACACGAGGCAGACTCAAAGTGCTTCACATATAAACATTGTCATACAAGAAAATAATAGATAAGTAAAAGAAAAAAATGAGTAAAATAGATAAAAAATAAAGGCAAAGTTGCAATGTATTTAAGATCAGATCAACAGTCTCTCTGGTATACCCACATCGGGACTCCAACCCGACCTAAAGGAACTTGGTCCTTTCTCTGGGACTCCAACCCGGATTCTAGGACTCTAACCCAGACAGAAATTGGGTCTCAAACCCTTCAAACTTCATGTATCACATCAACAGATTTAACAACACATTTAACAGGTACCAAAAGAAGTGACCACATCACACCAGTCCTTGCTGTTCTTCACTGGTTGCCTGTGAGTTTTAGAATTGATTTTAAGATTTTACTGCTTGTCTTTAAAGCCTTACACGGTCTGGCTCCTGCCTATATTGTAGACATGCTGACCCCCTATGAGCCGGACCGGAGCCTGAGGTCCTCTGGTAGGGCCCTCTTACATGTTCCCAAAACTCGCTTGCTCACCAGAGGGGACCGGGCTTTCGCTGCCCGGGCCCCTCGGCTCTGGAATGCCCTGCCTGGGGATCTCAGGCAGGCAGACTCAGTGTCCTCTTTTAAATCACTTCTTAAAACTCACTTTTATCGTTTGGCCTTCTTAAACTGATTCTCTTTTACTATTGTTGTGACTCTTTTTTATTTTGTATTCCTGTATTTTAATGTTGTTTTATTGTTATGTATTTTAATATGCATCAATTGTTTTATTGTTAAGCACCTTGTAACTTTGTTTTGAAAGGTGCTCTACAAATAAAATAAAAAACAAATAAAAAAAACAAAAAAAAACCAGTCTCTATCAGATCATGTAGCTCTCTGATACCCACGTCGGGACTCCAACGCGACCTAAAGGAACTTGGTCCTTTCTCTGGGACTCCAACCAAGATTCTGGGACTCCAGAAGACTGTAACTAAAGGAAAATAAAGAAATTAAGGGACTCGAATCAAAATCTAAAAATCAACCATTTACTATTGTGTTAAGATTTAATATTTTTAAGGTCATTATAAACCTTTCCCAACACAAGGGGCCAAAACGCTTGTGTCCTTGCAAACTACACACAACTTGTAACCTTATAACGACAACAATAGGCCATCAGGAAGGCATTGTCCACTAGGCACTCTGTAGCGCGCACTTCCTGCCAAAGCACAGCAGAGATAACTACAGGCAGATATTAGGCTGGAGGGAAGGGGAAGCCATCACTCACAGGTTGACCTGTCTCCAAGTAGCTTGTAAACAAGACTGTGAACAACACCGAACCGTACGGCCACGCCCCCTTTGACCCCATGTGAGATGGATCAAACCCAAGCGACAACAGCATGTCCTGTCGGCGAGAATGCCGTGCGTGTTGATGTTTTGAGTGCTTCCTACGGTGAACAGCATGTAAACCCATACCGTCGTGGTTTGGCAATATGCCACACAGACTAACCACAATTAGTAAAAAAACAATGCTGAGTTATTTTTATAATTTGCTTATCAAGTGGGTGTACCAGACATCACAAGGCCACAGTTGAAATGTGATCTTACATTTAAAAAAGCCCCTTTCATCCTAAGTGAGTTACAAATGAAGCCCCTTGTGACTGTAACTGCGATTAAGGGCGGTACAAAATTAACTTAAAATGAGGTGGAGAATGGTCACAGCAAACGATCCAAATTGGAGTAGCTACAAAAGTCATCCACGTGCTGAATCATCAAGTTTGCCAAAAACAACAGCTTATCAGAGTGCACATTAGGGCTGAGCATTAGTGCACACAATGTTGGCTGTTTTAAAGAAACAGAAATTGCACATCTCAACCAAGTGCACTCGAATTTCCACAAACATCTAACATCAAACTCAACCAATCAACTAGAGCTAAAAAAATAACATAGGAGCTATAAATCAGCCGAGTGCACACCAGTCTGGTTGGATTCTTCCCCAAACCCTTCGGTTCGGCAGCTGCTTGCGTCAACACCAGGGAACCAGGGAACCAGGGGAAGACAGCTCAGCCTCGCCTCCGGGGACACAGCTGGACGTTAACCCAACAAGCAGAGATCTCCATGGGTCAGATCCCGTCTCATGGCCTGGTTCTCATCAGGTTTGGAACCAGAGGAATGCATTAAGAGAAAGTGGGAGTGGAGCGATGAGTTTAAAGACACCAGCACATTTTTATTGACTTTTTTCCACCCATGTCCACACTATTCATCAATAAGACAAAGGATGTTTCAAACACTTTTGTTTGATCGAAATCTACTTAACATGACTTCTTACCTGCCTAAGCTCAATATCTTTCGTGTCCACAATGGTCCGCTTTATATTTAAACCCATCATATAGTGACATGTTTTCCTTCCCCTACGGCCTGCACTGGACCAACAGAACAAACACACCAGCGCTGTGCTTTGGTCCATTCTGCGCGTTCTGCTGAAAGGATCAGATCACCCTGATCGCTCCTGAGGAAAACATGAACTATGGGGGACCAAACCAAAGGAATTCACACACGCTGTGAAGGACATGAGAAAGGAGATCATAGAAGCTGAGAACTGTGAGCTGAGAGCATGTTTGGAGTGAGGAGACGAGGATTGTAAGGGGAATGCTGAGGGTAAAGATAAGGTAGAATCGATGAGGAGGAGGAAGATGAAGAGGAGGAGGAGGAGGGGAGTATGTTGTGAAGGAGGATGAGGAAGAGGAGGAGGAGGAAGAAAAGGAGGAAGGAGGAGGTGATGGAGCAAAAATGAAGGGGGTATGAGGAGGAAGATGAGGGGAGTTTGTGAAAGCCAGCGTGAGCCAATAGGAGAGCGGTTGTAGACTGGTTGTGTCTGATAACCCCTCACCCTGTGGGTGTTCCTGTCTGAGCTCTAACACAACTGACATAATTCCATTAATTGGGTTTCACGATGAAATGTTCTTTCTAAGCTCTCGAGTTCCTCTTTTTTTCTCTCTCTGTGATTTTCCATTCACTCCATAGGGCTGAAACTACCACCTCAGGCAGAAAGGTTTTCCATCGATTGGTTTCAAACCCAAATCTGGTTGAAATATAAATCCGATAAAGTTATTGATATAGCTAGGTTTGTGTGCTATCATTAGTGTATTTACATTTAAATCCTTTAAGGGTTGTGAAGATAGCTGTTAAAATAATTTTGTTCATAAAATTAAGTACATATATATAGTATATCTCTAAATATAGATGAAAATATCAATACAAAATTAACGTTATTTTCCCTGACAGTCATTTTGTCTCATTTGAATCAATCACTTAATTCCCCTCTAAAATAAACAGGAACACTAAACCGTAGTTTTTCCATGAAATTCTCCAGAATTTCCATGAAATTGCCTAAACTTTTTTTTTTTAACAATGCCCTTGGCGCTGTCCCGGCGGGGCTTATCCAGTGAGCAGTGCGCGCCGTACCAGTCGTCCCATCAAAGGGTTCAGGTCATTAAGAGAAAGACGCCCCACAGGCGGCCCTTGTGGCCATTGTATTGTGTATCACTTCAATGACCCCTTTAATCCAGGAATCAATTCAACAACTATGCTATTGTTCTCGGACCATTCTTTAAAATGGATATTGCTGAGGGATTATTCAATAATAACTTCAATAAAGAACAATAGTTCCTACAAATAAGAAATTTATATTACTTATATAAAGTAGCACACAAGGGACTCGGTTGAATATCCTCTCTCTCTCTCTCTCTCTCTCTCTCTCTCTCTCTCTCTCTCTCTCTCTCTCTCTCTCTCTCTCTCTCTCTCCTCCTCCTCTTTCTCTCAGTTCAATTCAATTCATTACAACATCATTGGCATGGAAAATAAACATTTACAAAGCAGTTTCAAAGTAAGCCAAGCAAAAATAACAAAGTACTACAAATGAATGAGGTAATGATGATGATGATCTTTCTCTCTCTCTCTCTCTCTCTCTCTCTCTCTCTCTCTCTCGATGAAATCAAATCAAATAAAATAAAAAATAACGTCAGAGCAGCGACTATCTCTCTGTCTCTCTCAAACACACACTGTTTGATGTGAACATGTTTACCGTTTAGATGTCCACACTTTCTGACACACACACACACACACAGACACACACAGACACACACTCTCACACACACACACACACACACACACACACACACACACACACACACACCAGTAATCCCAGCAGATTGCAGGCCTGCGTTCGGCTCTTATATTTGGCATTTGCGATGACCCGGGCTCCGGCTATAGCATGCAGGTCTCTGTGCTCGGGTGGATTAGTGTCCGCATCGCTGCCCCCTTTCACCCTGGAACACGGCGCAGTCATTTAGAGCTGGCAGACCCAACGCCTCAAACACGGACATGGCCAGCCGCACTGTCAGCAAATACCCCCCCACCCCTCGCCATCCATCCACCCTTTAAATCAAATAGTCTACTGGATGGTTACATTGTGTGTGTGTGTGTGTGTGTGTGTGTGTGTGTGTGTGTGTGTGTGTGTGTGTGTGTGTGCGTGTTTGTTTGTGTGGGTGTGCAGTGTGTGTGTGTGTGTGTGTGTGTGTGTGTGAGAGAGAGAGAGAGAAAGAGAGAGAGAGAGAGAGAGAGAGAGAGAGAGAGAGAGAGAGAGAGAGAGAGAAAGAGAGAGAGAGACACACACACACACACAAAGAGAGAGAGTATAGGGATATTGCTCTTTATCAGCTGATGGACCAGCAGGTCTTTTGAATCAAAGCCATTTCCGGAACAGTCTTTTGTGCAGACCTTCTGACCCCAGCTACCCCAGACTGGCTGATTGGGACTAAAACCTGCAGAAAAATCTCTATCATGAATAGGCTTCATAACAGTAGTATACTGTGCAAGGCAAGGCAGAATGCAGAATGCAAGGCAAGGCAGTACAGCTGCCTTGCCTTGCATTCATCGCAGGGCATAAACAACTTTCATTAATTATGCGGACCACCACTACCACCCTAACCACCAAGAGTGTTGCATTGTAATTCTCATCTACATTACGTCTTACGTCTTACATTACATATTAACTTAATTATTAAACTTACGTCTTAATAATTACATTAGGATAATCATACACGTCCACGTGTAAAAAGCGTTGATTTTCGTGTTTTCTCTCGTTCAACCGACCTCTGCTACCCCCTTGTGGTGGAATAAAAAACGTGGAAAATCTTGGAATTGGTGGGGTCACTTTACCTGAGGGGGTGGGGTCACCACACCTTTTTTTTGAAGGAGGAGGACTATAAAAAATATAGAGAGAATAAGAAATCGAGGAAAATAAGGTATAAAATAAAAAATAAATAAAAAGAGAACTAAAAATCTAGAAAAATGAGGTAGAGAAAAATTATGGGAGAATCTTTTTTTGGGGAAAACAGGTATATAAAAACGGTGGGGAGAATAAAAGAATCGAGAAGGGAGGTAAAGAAAAATTATGGAGAGAATATTTTTTAAATTGCTAATAAACAGTATATAACTACATTTCCACTACGGTTTATGTGCGGAGCTACCATCTTGGATGCTGAGGTCTGCCAACTGTGTTGTTTTTAACCTCTCTATCAACAGCACCATATGACTGCTATCTCATGATAGCAGGTCATGATCCGTGGTGGCGCTCAGCCTGCAGCGCCATGGCTACCTCGGTCTGCGGGCCCCGGTTCTTGCTCAAAATTCCCACTGCAGGCCTACTCATCTCGCAGTGGACCGTTAAAGTGAGTTGTACAAGGTCAAGCACAGGCTAACCTAGGAATTAAGATGGAACTTACAATAACGTTTATTAATATGTATATTTATATTATTATATTTCACATTATTATTATCAGAAAATTTAACATCCTTTTACCAAACGTAAAACGTACCAATCTTCTGACAAATGTACTTATTGTAAGTCAAATTGGATAAAAGCGTCTTCTAAGTCCCCTTAATATAAATGTTAATGTAAACGCAATTTAACTTATAATCAATTATAATGAAATACATGTTAAAATTCTGGTGCAATAACTGAAGCGCTTATAGGTGCGGATAGACGGGGTTTAGGCGGCCCGTACCATTAGTTGTATAGGGTGAGTCGCCCATTGTATAGTTGGAATAAAAGGGGTGAATAACACATAGTATTGTGAAATATATGTTTTAGTAATCATGTAATAGTTTAGTAATAACGTTTAGATAACGTCAAGATCTAAAACGAAAACAATCGAACCCTAATAACGTGTACTTTGTATTTCCGGTTTCACCTCGGTTCAAGGGACTACTTAGCGCCGCCCGTGGAGCGACCACAGCGTTTTGCTCTTACAGCTAATATGAAACAACAACCAGATTACCAAGTGTAGTAAATGCGTTTACACAGGTTTAACTCGTCCATTAAACACACCTCGTGAAGTGGCTCAAACATGGCTGCGATTACAACGAGCGATAGTCAGCCAGATGCCTCGGAAACTCAAGAAAAGACACCAAAAGCCACCATCAACGCTACAACCGAATACTGCGCAAAGTTGCAGCAATGGATGTGGCAGTACTACTGGGGGCATGCGAACTGGCAGAGTTGGATGGCAATGTCCGCCTTTCCCTTTCTTCCACCCACCACTTTTCATCAGCCGGGTCTCCTTCCCCAGCCACCCGGTGCCTCAGCCACGCCACCCGGCGTTGGGCACCTCACTTTCGACGCCCAGAACTGGTACAATTACCCTTACCCCTTCAGCTACCCCGTACCCCCGTATCTATCCGCTGGCAACAACGAGCAACCCGCAGAAAACACACCTGGGCGGCCAGTCCAGCAGCAGAACGGCAACCCGCCTCAAGGTAGGCTTGGCTTTTTGATGTTGGCTGTGAACACGTTTACCGTTTAGATGTCAACACTTTCTGACACACACACACACACACACACACACACACACACACACACACACACACACAGATTATTGCATTGGTGTTTTGGCTACATGTCAAAGGTCTATCTTATCAAACCACCCTAAAGATCTGTATCCCTGTTTGTAGGGCGGGAGTACACTATCCCCACTCCCCTTCAGAGGTTCCTGGCTGAGACAGTGGACTTCTTCATCCTGTTCTGTGTGAAGGCCACGATAGTGCTGTGGATTATGCACTTAAGTGGGATGAAGTAAGACAGAAAGTTGTAGTGTATTGCTGCTAATGAGGTTTTGACTTGGCACAAACCCTTCCACATCTTTACTTTGAAACGGTTGCACACACACTTTCTCTGCACTTCATGCTTTTGGTTTTAACCAATGTTGGGAATTTTAGTTAGCATATCAGCTAAATAGTCAGAAGCCGTTACTCGCGACTCGAAAAATTAAACGTTTGATTTGCATGTGTCATCTTATCCACTGAACACATTTGAATAGTTTTAACGTGTGCAACATGTGCAACACCTTCCCCACAGTCTTTATTGGCTCTTTATTCTTCCTTTGTCGCCCCCCCCCCCACCCTGTCCCCCTGAAGGGACATTGCCAAGTTCATCACCCAGTTCATCGTGGAGGAGATAGACGAGAACACATCGCTGGAGGACCTGCAGAAGATGATGGCGGTGGCACTGGTCTACCGCGTTCTGGTCTGCATCTACGAGGTGAGACTTCCTCCTCTACGGACCCTGACATCGCTGCTTTGGGATGTAGAAATAGCTACCATAATAATACTTTATTATTATGTTATTATTATTATTATGATTATTATTATTATTATTATTATTATTATTATTAACCTTTACCTTTACAAATGTCTTTCTAAATGAATGTATCTGAGGGAATTCTCGTGCATTGAACTCGAATAACTTTACCTCAATCATGCAGTATAATGTGGCTTATGTCACAGCTGACCCATTGGTTGTTTGCTCTGCTGCTACAACCGGATAACAGCTTTTTGAACATTTTTCAAGAAAATACAGCTGTAAAATTCTCTCGATGATTCACACCATATCAATTGATGACTAAACGTAAAATATACTATGACTAACTGTAAACATAATCGTATATTATGACATTAATGTAAAATCCTAAGATGTTACATATTTCTGTGCCCACTGCTCATTTAGGCAGGGATTAACTGCCAAAACATGGCACACTTTCAAACCAGCTGTCTATTTGAATTCTTCCCTCCCATCTATTCCTCTGTTGTGTGACTATTAAGTCATCCCTTGAGTGTCAAGCATTGTTACGCAATGTGTGTTGGCCACTTGTTTGTCGACGTAGCAACGGATCACTGCGCACTTCCTCTGCAGAGGACCGTGATGCAACTCTGTCCTCATAGTTGCCTGAGATGATGTCAGTGCACCGAGTCAGGGGCGGGGGGTGGGGGGGGGGGGGGGCTGTTCACATCACATCACTGGGTTTCCTATAAACAGGGGACAGTACCCTGTGGGGTACCCCCCAACCCCCACACTCTCAATGGTGTTTTGCTGGTTAGATTTCCATGTCTTTCTTCTGACAAAATGTACTCACTCAAGGTCACTCACTTTGGATAAAAGCATCTGCTAAAGGCCCTAAATGTCTTTGTTTTTACCTGGTGTACATAGTGTTTTTAGATTCATTGGCTGTGTGTCATCATGCTGGGGGAACAAGATAGTCTAGTGGTTAGATTGATGGACTTACAGCCCAGAAGTTGTTGGTTCTGACCCCCAATGTCAACAGTCCACTTGCTAAAATCATTGATTTGGATTAACGGCTAAACATCGACATATAGGACCAAATATTAGAAATAGTATATCCTTAGGGTTTAATTTATGAAATTGACCAAATATGAATATATTGTTTTTCTTTTTAAATCAACCAACTGACTTCATTGATATGCAGGGGGGTGGTAACTTTTTCATATCGCTGTGTCATCCAATCAGATCATATGTATCTGGGGAGTGGGCGGGGCCACTCCGGGGAAGTTCCTGATGGGCCTACGGGTGGTGACCTGCGACACGTCCACCCTGATCCGGCCCAACCGCGTCCTGGTCGTCCCCTCCTCCAACGTCTCCCTCTCGGCGTAAGTGGACCGGCTGACCACCGCAGCTTTGGCTACTTCCCGTTTGTTTTATCCATCATCGCAGGTCAACTCAATGATTTGACATAGAGGGCTGAGAAAACTCTACTGCTGTGAAGTTCTTAAATATAATTATATATTCTTTCTCTTTTTATTTTATTTTTGGTTAATACACCGCAAGAGTGTCCAAGTTCAATCTCCTCTCTGACATGGTTAGCTTATGGCCTACATGGTTAGCATATAGCCTACATGGTTAGCTTATGGTCTACATGGTTAGCGTATGGTCTACTTTGCTAGTGCACTAGCAGGTGGGGCTTATTGGATTGTTTTCCATCCCCCTGATTGGTTGATCCATCCTCACGTCTCTCTCTCTCTCTCTGTTTCTCTCTACCTTGGATGGCCATAGGTCCACGGTGCGGGCCCTGAACAAGAACTTCTCCATCGCCTTCCTCTTCCCTATCTTCATCACGCTCTTCTTCTTCCAGCACAACAGAACTGTGTACGACATTGTGGCGGGAACCATCGTAGTGCAGCGGAGAGGGGCCAGATAGCCCCCCTACCCCTGTCCCACCACCACCCAAACATCACCACCACCACCATCACCACCACCCATATTAAGGCCAGGTAGCCCCCCTACCCCTGTCCCACCACCACCCAAACATCACCACCACCACCACCACCACCCAAACATCACCACCACCACCACCACCCAAACATCACCACCACCACCCATATTAAGGCCAGGTAGCCCCCCTACCCCGGTCGCACCCTCACCACTATCACCACCACCACCACCCTAACCACTACCACCCTACCACCCTACCACCATCCCACACCCTAACCACTACCCCCACCCTAACCACCACTACCACCACCCTAATCACCACTACCACCCTACCACCACCCCCACCATAACCACTACCACCACCCCCACCCTAACATTACCACCACCACCCTAACCCCCACCCCCACCCTAACCATCACTACCACCACCCCCACCTTAACCCCAACCCCCACCCTAACCACCACTACCACCCTACCACCAACCCAACCCTAACCACCACTACTACCCTACCACCAACCCCACCCTAACCACCACTACTTCCCTACCACCAACCCCACCCTAACCACCACTACCACCCTACCACCAACCCCACCCTAACCACCCTACCACCACCCGGCTTGGATGGATGGATGGATGGATGAAGTGGAGAATGTCTTGAATGAATGCATTGATGGATGAAGTTGAGAATGTCTTGAATGAATGCATTGATGGATGAAGTTGAGAATGTTTTGAATGAATGGATGCATTGGTGCAGTTGTGTGAAGTTCAAAGCATGGGGACCCAAACCAAAATGCTCAATCAGTTTTCGGAGTCTGATGTTTTGAAACCCATTAAGAAAGCTGTTAAGGGGTAGAACCGTGTACAAGTATTGCGTCGTCGTGTTTGAAGAGTCCGATAGTTTGTTGATCTTTGGAAGCCTACTCGTCCGCAAGCCTGCTCAGCCTCAAGATGCAGCATCTTGAAAATATCTCACGAGTCTACACTGACTCACACTTTAAATGTATGATTTAGGACATAATATAAAAGGATATATTTCACTTACTTTAAAGGTCCCATGACATGCCACCAGGTGTGAGTGTGATTAGCCGTTACAAGCCGTTTTGAAGATCGGTCTCTTATGACATCACAAGTGGGCGTGTCCACCTAGATGTGTGATGGATAGATCAGCCTACCCAGTGGACTGTAGCAAAGGTTGCTCATCCCTTACACTTCTAGGTGGACCCACCCACTTGTGATGTCATAAGAGACAGATATTCAAAACGGCTTGTAACGGCTAATCACAGTCAGTACATTTACATGCACAGCTTAATCTGATTAAAGCCATAGTTCGACTATGCTCCGCAATTGGACAACTGCAATTGTCCGAGTATACATGGCGGTGAATAAATCAATTAATTGGCCGAAGCATGTCAGGCATGTCATTCCCCGGTACGATAGGTGGCGCTGTACCCATTTCAACTAGTGGTAATAGAGCCACCAGTTGACCTCTTTACATCACCAGCAACAACAAACTCAGGCGCCTGCATTCGAGAAAGATGTTTTCAGTAGGCAGCTGCCTGTCAGTTCACTTCGGGTCCATATAATTTCTCAGACGCTCCATTGTTCCGACCTCTCGGTCGTATGCCGACTCCAGCCAGAGGAGCTGGCTCTGCCGGCAGAGGAGTCCGCATACAAGGTCGGAACAATGGAGCGTCGTAGAAATGATATGGTCCCGAAGTGAACTGACAGCTGTCTACTGAAAACATCGCTTTCTCCTCCATGTCGTGTTTCAATCTGGACTTCATAGAGTCAAAGCCAAAGTTCCTTTCCCCTAATTCCTTCTCACCATGGGCGAGATAAACCCCACTACGAGTCTTTACTTTACTTTAGTTGTGGAAGTACCAGAGAGTCGGAGAATCCGACGCAGTCTGTAAGATTCATAATATCAGAGAATACCCCCGTCAGTTTGGCCGCGGCGCAATGAATGAATAAAGAACGTAGTTACTACTTTACAACCTTGTTGATGAGTAACATTTAGAAAAACATGTACTTTTAATTCAGCCTTAGGTGAAATCGAAGCGTAGTGTGTAGTGAATGCATGTTGATGATGATACACTCCTTATAGGGGGTAACTACATTGGTACGACACCGGCTTCCTCTATCTTCTGCGCCAGCTTTTTAAATAAATCACCGACCCGAAGTGAGTTGACAGCTGTCTGCTGAAAACATCTTTCTCCCATCGGAGCAGCCCCTCCGCCGCCCGTCCATATACGGCATTCCCTGCAGCATCGCAAGGAATGAATAAAGATCGTAAACATGGCTGGAGAAAAAAACATTTATTTTGACCGATGTGCCCGAAGTTAATACTTTACAACCTCGTTGATGACCCAGAATTAGAAAAATGTGTACTTTTACTTTACCTTGGGTGACATCGAAGCGTAGTGTCTGTGTGCTTCCACCTTTAATGAATGCATGCCATGCTCGCTCCCGCGGCCGGGACACAATTCTTATAGGGGGTAACTACATTCACCGGCTTCCTCCATCTTCTGCGCCACCTTTTTAAATAAATTGCTGTTTCTCGTTTTCCGGCGGCGACAACAACAAGACTATCGTCTCATACTTCCGGCTCACGGCCCCCGGAAAAGATCTCGAGCATGCACAGTTTAAAGCATAATCCAATTCGACTCCGTACGACTCCGTACATGCACGCTTAACTCGACTGAATCGCATTATCTAGGGGTCTTAATTAGACTATAAGAAACCCAATTCGATTCGATTTTAGCTAGACTAAGGTGTATACATGCATCTTAGTAATCCAATCATAGTTGGACTAACCCAATAATTCGACTTTCTTGAGTGTCATGTAAACGCAACGAGTGACACCTGGTTGCATGTCATGGGACCTTTAATGTAACCAACTGAAAATGTACGACAACCTAGGTTTTCTTGTGCACTGCCAGGTTTGGGAACCACCATTTTGATGTTTTTAGGCCACATTATTTTTTTAAATACCTGGCCATCATTGGAAGAGACTGGCATGTTTTATTTTCTTCTGTGCCTCTAGATAGAATAGAAACTTGGTGTTTCGCCCCAAAGGGAGCCACCAAATCCCTTCTTTGGAGATGTTTATGCACACATAAGTTCTTAATGCTTGCAATGATCGTTACCTTAATCTTATTTCAACTAGGACTCAGGGTTACCGTTTTCCAAAGCCATATTGCTTGTGTTGAATGCTCTATGGGCTGCCCCTTCTTATGTTGAGTACATTTTATTTGGTCCTAAATTTGATTAGATTTTTTTTTTAGTAATTGATTTGTTGTAATTGCTGGTCATTTTTATGACCCTTTCTTCTGTCTGCAGTATTAAAATTGGATGCAAGGTTATTTATTTGAACAGTGTTTGCTGTGTTTATTTTATTATATATTATATTTTATTCTTTTATATTTTATTATTTCTCCACATTTCGACATTCAGTGGACTCATTTAAGCCGATCTGGACTGAGTGCATTTTGCTTAAAAATCGGACTGATGTCACGGAAATCGCTGTGACATCAGTTTTCTAACCCTACATGCGTAGGTCTAAACGGGATGGGTTTTCAAAAGCACTGACATAAGCCTTATTCAGCTAGAGGCTATATTGGTTCGCCAGGTGAATAAATCACAATAGGCTATCATTGCGTTGCTAACCATATCAATGGAAGGGGGTACTATATTTGGCACAGTGTATACATCACCACATTTCTACTGACAAGTGATTTAACACTGGTTACGGATTAATGTTAGGATGATCTTAAACAGCAATATGTTAATATGACACCACACGCAATCAAAGCATGCTTTTGCGAGTATGTGCGAGGGCTGCCAATAGCTATGGTTTTATTGATTTATTTATTGAAAACTATGGGACATAAAAATAAACGGAAGATTTAAAATATTATTTTAACCACACGGTGGCGACATCGGTTGCATAAATAGAAGTAACTCACAGCCAGAGCATTTTCGGTGTTAAAACAGCTTCATTAGTCTCACACACATACACAATATTTTTTTACCCATTAACGGTCGCAGCACACACTTACATAGTAACACAAATGTAATGATTATTATACAAATTTAGCAGAATTATTCTGAAATAATAACGCATTAATACTATAATTTCGTATTATAAAAATGTTAGTGTTGTGAACAAATTAGGATGGGGTCAATTAGTGAAATATGACTATGAGTGAGTAGTGTAGTGTGATGTTGGCATATGCCGACTCTTGAATGAACATTTTGTCAGACCTTTTGAGTCATGAGAGAGAGAGAGAGAGAGAGAGAGAGAGAGAGAGAGAGAGAGAGAGAGAGAGAGAGAGAGAGAGAGAGAGAGAGAGAGAGAGAGAGAGAGAGAGAGAGAGAGAGAGAGAGATGAGAGAGAGAGAGAGAGAGAGAGA
>NC_140290.1:8434639-8440728 GCF_964030765.1 Micromesistius poutassou | reverse complement strand
AATGTGCTAGCGCCGCACGAGCTGTCAACTGGAGCACAGCGTACTCCACTCTCGGAGGAGGGAGGGAGGGAGGGAGGGAGGAGAGTGGGGGTGGCGAGCGGGGGGAGGGAGGGAAGGGAGTGCTAAGCCCCTTGTTGACGGAGCAGAGCAGCAGCGGTCAGGCGTAGTAGGAGCAGGTGTAGTCAGTAGTAATTAGCACTTCTACTGTGTTGTGTGTGTGTGTGTGTGTGTGTGTGTGTGTGTGTGTGTGTGTGTGTGTGTGTGTGGTGTGTGTGTGTGTGTGTGTGTGTGTGTGTGTGTGTGTGTGTTGTGTGTGTGTGTGTGTGCGCGGGCGGGTGTGTGTGTGGGTGGATGTGTGGGTTTTTTAATTTTATTTTTATTTATTAGGTGAGTGCTGCATGCAGCGCTCAACTATTGTTCTTAAGTTTTATTCTTTCTTCTTCTTTCTTTCTTCTATTATTCTCTACAAACTTTGGGACCTATCTCCTTCCTCAAATTTTCAAATTTTTTTGGAGACTCCAATTTTAAAATGTTCAGATTAGCTTGAAATCGCGTGTTTCTTTTCAGATTTTTAAAATATAATGTTATATTTATACATTTTAAGAAATTCTACTTTTAAAATACTTTTTTTTTTTTACAATGGAAGTCGGAGGAGCCGTCCACCCCATTCTCCGACACTTCTTAACTTGGACTTCGTAACCTGGGTCAATATTTTATCGTTAACCTTCGTTCAAAGGTTTAACAAATCAACACAATCAACACACACAGAATTTCGATTATCAGTTTTTTTTCATAATCACAGTTTAAGTTCGCTGAGGTTAGAGCGCGAGGACGTGCAGGCAGTGTTGCCAAATTGGGCAGTTTCCCGTAACCTGACTCGCCAGATAAATTTCGTTCCGCCTAGCTCCACTCATCCGGGATGAGGATGAGGATGAGTGGAGCTAGGGCGGAACGAAATTCATCTGGCCGAGAGTCAGGTTAAGTTTCCCGCTCAATTGGACTACTTTTAATAACATCAGGCTGGAAAAATGAGCATTAGGCGAGTACATACAATTTCGGCTACTGGGTTTAAAAAAAAAACAACTGGCGGGGATTATTAGGGACCGAGGCCCCTATTGTAATTGGGTCGTTTCTTCTTCTTACTTTTAGTCAACTTCGATTGCATTCCCCCCCCCCCCATTAGAGATTCCAGCCGTCTAATTCAGTTTGGCCCCAAGGTGGCGCTATACCAACTATGCCAAAATTTCAACGTTTACACAAGCATATCTCGTCACCGGTTTGACCTACACTCATGAAACTTTTGCCACAACAAATTTGCAGATAGTAACTTATTACTTCCGGTAGCCAGATTTCCCGCCATTTTGAATTTAGTTAAAAACAGTAAATTCCCCAAGGATCCCAGGTTTTTCGACTTTGACAAAAATCCTTTGGAACATATGATCTATGGCCTATTATCTTCAATCTGGCATAAGGATTAGTCTGTACAATAAATTTTAAAGTACCCATGAGCCATGGGTGTGTTTTTCACCCTGAAAATAGTAAATTGCACATATCTACATGAAGTTTGACTCCTATGATGTGGGACCCCTCTACTGAAGTTGTTCAGAATCAAATTCTGAACAAGATAAACTTTTTTTCAAATGGGGCGTGGCACCGAAATGGGCGTGGCCTGTTACTAAAATAGCCACAGCTCATAGACGCAATGTTTGATTTGAGCGGCACCGACTCAGTGGCCGTTGGGGACCAAAGTTCTAACTGCTCAAGTAAAATGAAGTTGATTGGCAAAACAAAATGGCCGCCAGAGGAGGGTCAATCACTCTGCGGAGAATAGTTATGAATATGAAATTCACAGGACACGTGTAGACTGGTGCCTGTAGCTCACATACCAAAAATCGTGGTTGTCATGTTTGTAGCGCCCCCTTGCGGCCGCGTCACGTGCCGTCGTAACATGTGCGCTGCCATGTGCGCACATGTTATGACGGCACGTGACACGGCCGCAAGCCGGTGCGAGGTCCCGTTCATCACTGCGCACAGTTTTAATTATAATTATTTCTACAAACATCAATCAATACCACTCATAAGGCATATCGTTACTACTACTACTACTACTACTACTACTACTACTAATAATACTACTACTACTACTACTACTACTACTACCTTCTAGCTCTGACAGTATTACAGTTTAGCTTCCAGCTTTTGTAACAATGTATTTCAGCACTTTGCTTCTTCAGGTAATGTAATTCAGCGTCAGTCAGTTTTCGATTTCAGCTTCCAGGTGCACTGTGCACTGCAATACATTTGACCTTTCAGATTCATCAGTTCAATTCATTCCACATTTCTGCATTTTTAGCAATGCTTTGCGCTTTTCATTCAGCTGTCACTTTATTTGTTTCCAACCATTTACATTTTCTTAAATGGTGTGCATGTTTACATTGTTTACTCCATTTAGACTTTTATTCAAATCCCTTCAATTGATTTAAGCCATTTAACATTTCTTTATGTCTTAAACTGTGTCTTTATTAAAACATATTTTCAACCTCACTTCATACTACAGCACTCCCCGCATTTTCTGCAGGAAATGCATTTTCTAGTTTATAATATTATGTTTTTTTTTTAATATAATATGATGTTTATGATTGAATGCACCTCATCAGTATTTGTAAACTGTAAATTTACAATACAGTTTATCAAATCAAAAAATTGCTTCAAGTTCTTCCTTTTAGAGAGTTAATGAAAGATGAATAATTTTTTATGAGCTTTTGGAGTGCAGTCACTCAACCAACCATCCATCATTACGACTCAATCTTCGCAGCAATGCACACGTCTTTCTCAGCATTGAGTTTTACAAATATGTTGCTGAAATTAAGATGTCAGCAACGTGTCATTAGGGGGGAATAGTTTGGTATTTATTCAAATCTTCCCTCCATGCCTCATGTATTTTACCTCTTCCTTTTGTACAAGGTTAATTTTCACTCTTTTTTTACCAACTAGATTCAGAATAATTCATTAATACCAACGTCAATTGTTACGGTCAGAAATGGATCTGTATATAAAGAATTGTTAAAGAAATACTAAATATGTGAAAAAAATATCAAACAAAAAAGTGCAGAAAGGTGAAAAACATGCATACATACACGTCAATGTACATGAAACCTATACACATACATTGAAATATACCCATACTATAAAGTGGCTTAGGAAAGTGCAGAGATATATTGAAACCACTCAAAGGCTTAGCCTTGGTGCTACTCATGAGGTCGTTTTTCACATACTTGACCCATAAGCTCCAGAGCCCCAGCTCTTAATAGTCCCCGGCAGCCCAGGATTAGTGTCTCGTCGTGGGGCCTCTGCAGAGCCACCTGGCCTCTGGTGGTGGCGGTATGTACTGTATGCCAGAGGTCCACCTCCCATGCAACACAAACTAAAATAATCCCTGACATTGGTGGTGATGGTGCGTGGGCATATTGCATGTCACATGTCAGGCTGAATATTTATTATTGGTGTGTATGTGTGTGTGTTTAACCCTGGGGCAGAGAGGGAGGGTAAAGGCCCTGACACACAAACCAGATTATCGGTCGTCTGACAGTGTGGCAAGCTCAGTGACCTGAGTCTGTTCGGTGTGTGCTGTGCGATCGGCCGTTGTCAAAGCTGTGATCTTTTCAAGCCATCGGTGCTCTTTTCAGCCAATTGCACATGTAGAATCGGCCATGACCAAATCGGCAACGAATGACAGTCTGAATGGTGTGTCAGGGCCTTAATAGGTCATTGTACCAGTCCTCAGTACCAGCAGTATCAGGTAGAGATGAGGTAGGTAAACATGAAGGGACATTTCTACTGTTTCTTTTCACATTGTGTGCAACACAAGAACAAAATACTTCTTAAAATCCAAACTGAATGGTCTTGGTCTGAATGTTTTTCCATTTCCTTACCACCAGACTCCTCTTGATGCACCGGCATTGTGTGCGATGAGAATCAAACAAGGTCAGGGGCTCACAGGAGACGAAGAATGACATACCATGTCTCATCCAGACTTGTGTACTCATAGGTGCTGTTTATGTCTCTGTGTGAGTGTGTGTTGGTGGGCCACTCTCTCTTCTTCTCTCTCTCTTTCTATTATTCTATCTCTCTCTTTCCCTCTCTTCCATAGTCTCTCTCTCTCTCTCTCTCTCTCTCTCTCTCTGAGTGTCATACACCTGATCTCGTTGCAGATGGCAGAGCAGCATCTTGATGCACCATAAGTCTGGCTCGCTGTCTGACAACATGTGTTAAAGGATGAGTTCGGCTAAATCCTACTTTCTCCTGTTGCTGAGGTACCCATTTTATATCAACCGAAAGTGACAATGTTAATTTTTCCTCTTTGAAGTCAAGTGTAGTCTTTGGTGGACAAACCAGCTTTGATCAGTTTATCCAAAGAGACAATTGTGTGTGTGTGTGTGTGTGTGTGTGTGTGTGTGTGTGTGTGTGTGTGTGTGTGTGTGTGTGTGTTCTAGAACAACATATTACATGTTTTCAGCTGTATGGAGCTACCCCATACAAACCAATAGATTCCCCTCAGGGTTGGACCTCTGCAGTATACATTTGCACCTGAACGTGCAAATGTGACTCCAACCTCTTCTTCTTCAATGAAAAGCGGGATGTTAACAGGCACCGTATAAAGAGCTGACAACCCTGACTTTGCATTCATCATTAATGATACACAAAAGTACACAGACCTAATGGATGAGAAAAGGCCCGGCAAAGGTCAGTACTGTCAGAGCCGTCTCTCCAAACGTTTCAGCCTCTAATGTAGACGAACACCATCCCATTCGATTCGGATTTCAATCATAGAAGAGGCCTTGAGACGATTAAAGGAATAGGCTAAAAACCTATAGCCGTGCAGGCCGCGCACTCATGTGTGAGTCTGTAGCGCACACTCCAGTCCCACTCAAGAGAGTCAGAGCGTTTAACTGAGTGAATGCAGCCAGACTCAATGCCACCCGAAGCGAGGTAGGTGACGTGCCGACTGCCGATGAAGCCGCGTCATTAGGCGGCCTCTTGAAAGCCTATTCTCCGGCGAAGGCTGTCTGTTCGTCTGACGGCGGACGCCATTGATTGAGGAGTGGATTTAAAACAACGGGATTGTTTCCGGAGTGGTTGTCTAGACACGGCGGGGCGACTCAATAACAATTCAGTGCTGGTGAGGAGGTAGTGCACTGTATGGGAGAAGACGGCCGGGTGGGGTGGAGGTCAAAGGCAATTTATACCTGGATTGAGAGCTGGACTGACCAATAGGAGGCCCCACACACACACCTGTCTTCTGCCTGACGGTGATGACTGTCGACCACTTACAAACTTTATTTGCAAGACAATCACAGAGTTTAGTAATGCTTTACTGATACATTATTTGGCGCCAATGGCAAAATATGCATGTTTATGTTCATATAATGTGTTGTCTGAAGTTAAAGATGATGCTTACCATATAATTAGGGAAGTCAACTAAAAACGTAAACTGAAAATGATGTAAAAAAGACGAAATATGAATTTATATTCCTCCAACTTTTCCTCAGAATGCCATGCATATACGTCAAATTCTGACCAGACAGGCGGTCTGACAGAACAGACAAACCTTCTGACAGCACTGACAATCTGACTGCATGGTCAGACAGTGTGACAGGCAGACGTTACATCAAACTCCCTGACCCACCCTGGCTCTGTGTTTTGTCTCCCTCCAACTCCTGCATTATCCAGATGCCTGTGAGGTTAACCCTACACTGGAGAAAACCCACTGTCCTAATATTAGGACAGTGTGTGGGTGCGTGCAGTGTATGTGTGCGTGTGTGTGTATCCCTCAGCTGGTCAATAATTCAAAACATTATTGCTCAGTGGGACTGGCTTTGAGTTTCAACTCCTTATTTGACCTAAATGGAAGTTCTGGTGGAGAATAAACTGTATTCTCCAGTCAACCTTTTTATATATATAAATATATAACTAAAGCCACTGAACACATAATGAAGGTCTATACGTCTGAAATGAATTGATTGATTGATTTTATTTGACCATTTTTGATATAAAATATGAACAGCACTCTGTGTCATACATTAAAATAC
>NC_140290.1:8407139-8429639 GCF_964030765.1 Micromesistius poutassou | reverse complement strand
GGAATGACAGGCCTGGCCCATGCATTGTTTGTCAAAGCGTTTGTGTCTGGCCCACGGCATTGTAGTAAGATTTAAGTTTGCCTTGGCTGCGTGCCATGGCTGTCAGGCTTCGCTGATAGCCTATTGAGACCGCTCGTTTCCTTCTCAATTCAACCTGTCAGCGTATCCAGCCACTCCATTTCGCTGTTACTAAACCCCAGGTCTGTATCTGGTGCTGTATCCTTTCACCGCTTTTCTATAGCATTAGTCAGATTTCATCATCGCAACGTGCAAATAGGAAAGATAATATTGTGTTCAGGCTATAACGTCTATACGTCATTAATGTTTGCAAAGCAGTTTTCACATCGTGCTCCAAAGCAATGCCAAAGTTACTGGTTTGACATAACATTTATATTTTTACGTTGGTCATAATTTGGTTTAATAGCTTACATTATTCAATGTAATAAACAACTCCATGGTTAATGTTTTATTACAGGTCTATTAGGTTTTATTATGTTATAGTATTACATAACATATATTTGTGGGGTATTAACTATACCAGTGTTGTTTTCATAAGTCAACACACATAAACGTCACTCTACCCTCTCTTACATGTTCTCTGGTACAATTCCAAAAAAAATGTTGTTGGTCACGTGACAGAATATTAAGGGGGCCCTGCCTATCCACTCAGCCTTTGATCTCAGACACCACTCATTTTCAAATGGTAATGAGTGGCAATTAGAAACCAATGTGCCCTAATCACACGCAATTTCATTGGGCTTCACTTACTAGGTGTGTGTGTGTGTGTGTGTGTGAGAGACAACACAGTGTTTTCAGGATAGGGATTATCAGCGTTTCTGAGAGAGGTGAGAAAGAGGGAGGGAGAGAGAGAGAGAGAGCGAGAGAGAGGTGATAGTAGGAAAAACTGCATTCACACATTTTTCTTTTAATACAAATACCCAATTTGCTGGTTGGGGCTTTTATGTTTGCGTGAGTAAGTAGTTTTGTCTATTTTAATCTTGGCTCATAAAAGGAAACACACACACACACACACACACACAGAGGTGAGTTCACATATGCCTGGGTTGATCTCGGCCGCATTGATCAACACATTGAGCTTACTTTAGCCGCTTTCACATATGGTCGTCTATTCTACCGACGTGTATGTGAATGACATATCCTGACGTTGGACGTCCTGAAAAAATACTACCCCTGAGGTAGTATTTTCTCCGGTGGAAATGCTAATTACCTTATATGTGAATGAGCAGTAGGATGTCGGCATTTCACACCAGTTGAGTGGGTGTGTTGATGACACTTCGGTCTACGTTTGCATGTCATTGAGTGGCACCCGCACCCTAATCGATAATCAGCCTATTTCCTTTTGTTCGCTGAATGGTTTAAAAAATATTTTTATTATTATGTTACACCTTTCCTGCTGTCGGCTCCCAGACCATAGTCGAGGAGCACAGGAGTGATGTTCCGTCCAGGGTCGATGTTCTCTCGGGAGTAACGGCAGTGCTTATAGGTTTGAATATGGTCGGAATGAAGCGGCTGATTCTTGACAGGCTGTGTACTTTATTCTTAGTTTCTCTAAATTTACAGTACACGTTTTCACAGACACAACCAGACTCGTTCATTACTAAACTGACACACACTACCGCTCGCTCTCCTCGCTCGTCCACTCACACACACACACTGCCATTCTCGCGCACACACATGCGCTACTCTCGTAACAATTATTATTGACAACAGTTAGCTGAACATTATAGGGTCCCGTCCTTCCACTCCCTGTTTTCTCAGTTAAACACAGAAATCTACTACATTTGTCTCAGTGTTTATTAGATGTGAAATGAAGCCAAAAAAGACGCTCTCTTCCTCCGTTAATGCAGTCATTTGCGACGCCTTTCTTGTTCGTCGTTTCTTCTATTTGTCTGTAACTCATGCTCCAATCTTTCATCGATCGATGCGGATGTTGTGGATGCAACGGAATACATGCATCGCTGCAGCAACATTTAACATGATTGTGATGAGTTCTGCCCGTTTTGCCTGCGCCCTGTCTGCGGTCAAACCAAAACAAACCGATCCCGCCTCTTGCGAACCTCGACCCTACGTCATATGCCGCCCCTTGCAAGCCCGGGGCAAGGGGGCTTGCAACGCCGATGTCCACATATCAGGCATCAAGTGTGAATAAGTGTGAATGACCCTCACGGTCGAACCTCCTGCTCTACAGATGTGGAGAAAAGACAGAGGACATATGTGAAAACGGCTATTGATATAATCTCTCTCTGTCCATCCTGTCTGGTACCTTCAGAGATCCATCCTCTCCTCCATGGAGGTCAGCCAACTCTCTGCTTCTAGTGTTGGATCAGACAAAGGGATGAGCTGCCGTATACAGGAGAGTTGCGGTATGTCATCACATTTCATAAAGATTTATGAATCCAGGTATCGTGATCATGATTTTGCGGTGATTGTTTGTCGCCGAAAAAGCAAACAAGAGACATTGTAATTAGTTGAATACATTTGCACGTGACTTTATTTTACTTCATGGTGCACTGTGCTGAGGAAGGACAAAATAACTAACAATCGTTTAGTACTCTTCTACACACAATGTCATAACCTAGTAAAAAGAAAACGATTTCATGATTGAAATGACAATGCCGTTGTTGAATTCGGTAAACTCCCTATTGTCCGGGGCTATGTAGGGCCCTTTATTTGGCCCCAAAATCTTAGTGACATCAAATCCCAAAATGTTAATGCCTCTGCCTCCACACTAGGGGTGGGAAAAATAATAGATTCTTCGATGCATTGCGATTCTCTCTAGAACGATTCTGTCTCGATGCAGAAAAATTAATAATCTGAAACAAATTTAATAATTCTTTAAAAAAAAAAATTAAATTAAATTTGTTCGCCTGCTGCAGAGCGATACAGAAAACTCCTTTCTGCCAGCGGGTTCTCTGCGCAGAGAACCAACTTTATCTAATATAAAATATTAGATAAGGTAATTCATCTGTTGATTGTCTTTAATGATCATCACACAAGTAGGAAGTGATTAGCAAACTCTGAATAGCAAAGTCAGATATTTTTGAAAATCCTGCATGGAAATGTACATTAAAAAAATTGTTGAATCGAGATGCATCAATAATGTTTTTTTCTGAATCTAATCGAATTGTGAGGTGCCAAGAGATTCCCACCCCTACTCCACACATATATCAACATCCATCATGTAATATCACCCGAGACAGGACCAATGGTCAAAATTTCGGTGTCAACTAGGGGTGTAACAATACGCGTATTTGTACCAAATTTTTTCGGTACGGGTCTAACGGTTCGATGCACGTTTCATTTCGGTACGTACCGAAAAAAAAAAAAAAAAGGTTTTATTGATTATTACACACTCGAGAGTGTGAGTGTCTTGTCTTGTCCTAATGTTTTGTGATGAGGCCCACAATGGAAATAAGTCCTGGACTTTATTGTGTTTTTATTCTATGATGTATTTTCATTTGTGTAAGGCATTTGTTTGATACAATTTAATAAATCAAATCAAAATCTAATTGTTTGATAAAAATAAAATAATAAAAACTGCTGTACCCAAAAACATACCGTGACTTAAAAACCGAGGTACGTACTGAATCGTGACTTTTGTGTATCGTTACACCCCTAGTGTCAACCACTCTATTTCATCCTAGACAAACCAGAAAGGGGGCTCAATGTTCAAAATACCAGAATTGTCCTTTAATATCAATGACACACAGCATTCGTCAATGGTGGCCTTAAGAACTGGACAATTGTTTATTCTTGTTATATCTGGTCGAGTAAATTTCGACCCATGGTTTAGTTGTAATGGCCTAACAGCTAAAGCCACTACACTTGGTTGAGAAGTGAATTATTGAATGTCAGAGAGACGTGTGCATCTGTACACTTCCACGTTTCAAACTGCGTGTGTGTGTGTGTGTGAGCCTGTGCGCGCTGCCGACGAGATGCATTTTGAAGTGGCTTCAGATCAATACTTATATTCTGAATGGTACGATGTTGATGTGGTCACGTGACAAAGCGAGCGAGCGAGTGAGAGAGAGAGTGTGCCGTATCGGACTGCAATATATATGAGTAGATGGAGAGCGAGGGGAAGTGAGAGGGAGGCGAACGAGATGAAACGATTTTACTAACTTGTGCTTCAATGTCGGATCAATGGCGTGCCACGTGGTTCAATTATCATGTGAGAGGGGGAAGATGTCTCTCTCTGGGGCCCTCCATTAAGGGCCCCACGCCAACTTCGGATACGTCAATACCCTCGGACGGAACCAAATTATACATTAATTTATATTTATCCACGGCGATGCTTAGACGAACCATAATTGGATTGTACACTTTGTACATTTAACAGTGTTGTCACGTTGTTTTCCGAAATACACAAGCCATTAAACTCTTTTTAGGAAACACTCTCTGTGTCTTCAAACTAAAGGTCAGGAGCGACGCTACAAGCAATGCCACAAGGGTAATTATTTCTTTCTTTCAAATGAGCCTCATACCTCAATGTATATTTGATGATGTTCTGATTGTGGAAATAGGCCAGAAGTTTCCATGCCAGAAGGTCCTGGAGGGTTTGCATTGTGGCGACTGAATCCAAATGAGTCTTCTCTCTATTTATAGGACTTGAAAGTGTGAATCGAGTTGTGGTTTTTGGGCCCATAATGGAATTACAGTATGCATAATTGAACTATGGCTATGAGCTCTTTCTTCTCCGACTAGCTTGAATGACAGAGCCAATGTGGGCTGGGTTGAAGTATGCCTTTGTTGCTGAATAGAGGATCGAGTCAGTGCTCTGGTCTCCTCCTCGTCAAACCTCAAATATCAGAATGTCTCTCCTCTCCTCTCCCCTCCTCTCTCCCCTTCTCATCTCCTCTCTTCTCTTCTTCTCTTTTCTTTGCTTATTGTCTCCTCTCCCCTCCTCTCTTTACTTCTCATCTCTTCTCCTTTCTTCTCTCCTCTCTCATCTTTGCCTCTCCTCTCCTCACTTCTCTTATATTCTCCTCTCCTCTACACTCCTCCTTTCTTCTCTCCTCTCATCTTTGCCTCTCCTCTCCTTTCTTCTCTTCTCTCCTCTCCTCTACATGCTCTTCTCCTTACTACTCCTCTCCTCTTCTTCTTTCTTCTCTTCTCTCCTCTCCTCTACACTCTTCTCTCCTCTCTTAATTTCTTCTCTCCTCTCTTCTCTTCGCTTCTCTTCTCCTCTCCTCTACACTCCTCTCTCCTCTACACTCCTCTCCTTCCCCTCCTCCCAGACTCTGTCTAATTCTTATTGAAGGGCCTGGAGGATTAAAGGGATGGGGTGTACGGGGGTGGAGGGGCTACTGATGGGCAGGTCAGAGATCTGCTGTATATCCTCTCTACTTGAAGGGTCGCTGTTCCTCCTCCTCCACACAGAGATTCACCCTAAACCAGGCACTCTGACAAGACAGAGAAGAACGAGAGCGACTGAGATACGGGAACTGGAAGCAGGTGTGTTGTAACCGGGCGATGATGGTATCATTATGCTAATAGGAGATGGCAGATATTTTGGAGAAGTTGAGTCAGAGAATGTTAGCTGTGTTGCACGCTACCAGACATTTTTGCACAACCAGGAACAGGGTAGGTTGTTAAATTTGAGATTTCCCTTTTGGCGACAGCAAAGGCAAAGGCCCATAAAAGTCAACTGCCTGTGAAAAGTCCCAATAAAGTCAACACACTGCGATGTGAGCTAATGAGTATTAAGTGTTTTAGGTTTCCGCTGGAATCGAAACCACTGACCTGCTATACTTATCGGCCATCATGGCCGTTGTGGTTGAAATGAAGAACCCTGGTATTGGATGCTACTTCCACTGTGTGGTGGTTTACTACGAGAATACTGGCTGGGAGCCCACGCTGCCATGGCGACAGGTTTTTTTAACAACTTGTGGGTCTCGGGCGATAACTTATGTCCTGGCCAGCAGGACGTGCAGAGAGAGTAAGAGAGAGAGGCAGAGAGAGAGAGACTGAGAGGAAGGGAGGAAAGAAGAGAGCATGAGAGATGGACTTAGAGAGAGAGAGAGTAAGAGAGCTGAGATAGAGACTGAAATAGAAACTAGGAGAGAGAGACCACGACAGAGAGACACTAAGAGAGAGACAGAGAGAGAGAGACTAAGAGAGAGAGAGAGAAAGATAGGAATTTATAAACAGGAAAATGGCCAGTGTCAGAAACAATCCTTGGAATACCAAAATCCCCCCATTGTTGTTGGCAGGACCTGACTGGGCCGTTGCTGTGGGTTACTTTGTCTGTAACATCGGCAGGAAGACACATCGTAAAACATAACATCATAAGGCGACATGACTTGGGTTAGCCTGCTATCTAAACTAATAAAGCTTAGCTCTCTGTCTCTGTGTCGGTCTTGATGTGGTTTTGAAGCACCAGGTGCCCTGTTGTCGTGGTGTAGTCTGATTTGACGTTTCTCCGGACTATAACCGACACAGTGCCGTCCTCCAGGTGAGACGGTTAGCTCCCAGAGCGGGGGGGGCCCCGTCTCCCAGTCCCCCAGTCCCCTCGTCCCCCCTCGTTAGCCTCATCTGTCGCGCGTGGGCCTGACACCTGACGCCCTCTGGAGACGGGTCCTCCACTCGCACGCTTCCTGGGGAAGAGAGGAGGCCGTGGGGTCGAGAGGCCAGGGAAAGTGGAACATTCACAGACAGACGGGTCCACTCGGGCTTCAACCACAGACACAGTGTTTCAAACGGCGTAAGTGTGCTCTTGAAACCATTTCCTGTCGTAACCGGGCTGCTGCGGTATGGTTTGAACAGAGCCAGTCGCACAGGGCTGTCTGCATGCGGTTTCTTGGCCCCGGACTTCACGGTTTCTCCCCCCCCCCCCCCATGTCAGCCTGTCTGTCTTTCTGTGTCGAATGTCCATCTGTCTTACATGACAGCATGGTTTAATTGCTTGTCTGTGTGTCTCTCTGCCATGTCGGTACCTGCCTGTCTCTCTGTCCACCTGTCTGTGTGCCTGCCTGTCTGTCTGTGTGCCTATCTGCATACCTGCCGATCTCTCTGTCTGTCTGTCTGCGTGCCTGCCTGTCTGTCTGCGTGCTTGCCTGTGGGTCTGCGTGCCTGCCTGTCCATCTGCCCATCTGCGTGCCTGTCTGTCTGTCTGTGTGCCTGTCTGCGTGGCTGTGGGTGTTCCTGTCTGCTCCCTCTCTGCGTGCCTGCCTGTCTGTCTGCGTGCCTGTCTGCGTGACTGTGGGTGTTCCTGTCTGCTCCCTCTCTGCGTGCCTGCCTGTCTGTCTGCGTGCCTGTCTGCGTGGCTGTGGGTGTTCCTGTCTGCTCCCTCTCTGCGTGCCTGCCTGTCTGTCTGCGTGCCTGTCTGCGTGGCTGTGGGTGTTCCTGCATGCCAGTCTGGATGGATGGTATGGTTGTGGCCTGAGGCGGCTGGCAGCCCTCATGCGTACTGGATGACTGGCTGTGACCGAGCCCCATGGCTGGCTGGACATTTGACTACGCGACGCATCGCTGGCCGCCTGACAAACGCTTGACTTTTTCTGGATACATGTCTGGCTGCATGACCGTCTCCCTGCCTCCTCTCCCGGCCCTCGGTCCCACTACGTGGTCCAGCTCCTCCCAGTATCGAGGAGAGCTCCGGGCTCTGACCCGGTGGGTGTGAGATAAGACAGGGAACCGGCTCAAAGAATGTTCTCTGGTGTTCTGCTAGAGGTGGTCACCGATACAAGAAAACCTCAGAGGTTTCCCAATTCCCACCTCTTATCGTAATTAAAAAGCGCATTCATCGGTTTTCGGACTGCTAATCTTTTAAGCTAGCTGGACAGCGAGGCTGATCCTCACCTCGCAAAAGTTTAAAGTCGTTCTACTCACCGGCCATCACAGTTTGGAGGAGTTGCACCATGTTCATGGAGGACAGGCAGAAAACCAGGTAGGGCTGTGTGTAACGAAGCAAAATCTGTCAACACACCGTCGAAAGGTCTGTCTGACCTAGAGCGTGCCAGGGGCAGAAGGCTGCGTACGTTGTTGCACAACAGGGAAAACACCAGTTAATCGCAAACGTGTTTGTAATATTATCAGCTAGAGTAAAAACCGCCGAGTGCAATCGAGTGTTGCCTTCTGAAAACTGCTTTGTATGCTGTGCACATTGTGGATTTTAATAATCGTCCAATTTCGAAGTCAATAACGTCCCTCATTTGCATTTGTTTATTCAGCTTAACTGCATTGATGGATGAGTATCATGCTAATGTGAATCAAATGGGGATGACATTTGATGAGATGTTTTTTTCTGGTGCGTAATGGATTGAGTGATCGTGAGCACCAAGGTTTTTTCCAACTTTAATGCTATAGCTTCACGATCCATTTGAATGCACTGACGACAGCGTGGTGCAAGAAGAACTATGGGAGAAGCACTTAGACTAGAATATAGAATTTATCTGCTACTGGGGGGGGGGGGGGGCAGTGGCAATTAATTCTGTGCACACAAATTCCCCTTGGATAGGGTCTTTCTGTTGAGTGTTTCATTATAAAAGAAATAAAGAAAAAAGAATAGCCCATTTGTTTGACTTGTGCTATGTGTGTGTGTGTGTTAGTGTGTAATCGTTGTGTGTGCATGGTTGATATACATCTCTGTGTCAGGGGGGCCACACTGTTTATCTGTAGCGGCTCTGTGTGTTTAGGGTGTGCGTGCGTCAGCTGATGAGTTATGATGACACAGATAGACAACATCATGCATAGCTTTTAGAATGGGCTAAATGCTACATGCAATCTGCCACCAAAAAGTATATACGACCGGGCTGTAAATGATTAGCGTTTAGCATTGGCTATCTATCACCCGCCGTAATCGGCTTCGGCTGTAGGTTCAGACAACCAGGAATGTGAATCAGGGGGTGTGGTGGTGGTGGGGTGGGGAGGCTATATGAGGAATGAATGGGCTGAGGCATGGCATGGGTGTACTTTACTGTGCTCACGGTTTGATTACGATGCTTACTCATACATACACATCTCAGCCACGCACTCGTGCGTACACACACACACACACACACCAACCCACACGTGTTCTTGAGCTAACAAAAAAAGAAAAGGAAAAACCTAGCCCAAAAATTGTCCCAGGCCCACACACACACACACACACACACACACACACACCCAGCAGCCACTGGGGTTTGCCTGGGGTAAACACCTGCAGAAGAGAAGGAATGTGGATGATTTAATGTGAATAGGGGATTACACAGTGTCTTTGTCTAGACTAACACATTCTGCTGGATAGTGGGGGTTTTGCTCCACATTTCATTATTGCTGCGGTTGTTGTTATTATTATGGGATGTCAGGGGAAGTTATCACAGGGCGAAGATGAAAGATCTTGCCGGGATCCTGGAGAAGTATGCTTGATGTTGTCTCCAGGGTGGTTAATGTGGGACAGATGAAGGGGAGGTTCTGGGAATATGTAGAAAACGGATAGGGTGGTTTTTAGTTTGTGGTTGAAGAAGAGACGGTAGACAGTGTAGTTTGAAATCCTGGCACCCACGCAGGAGTGGGTTTGTTAGCCCTGCTGGGTAAAAGGAGGACAGAGATGTTTTGACTTGTTGCCACCTCAGGTTTGGTCTTTGTTGGAGATGAAGGAACAGAATCGTTTAGATCGAGGATGTGACTCAAATGCTGCGGAACTGTCATCTGTGTTTAACGGAGTTTGTTCTGGAAGCGGTACACAGGAAGTGTAGCGCTGACAGCCCCATGAATGACCTGTAGCGAGCAGGAGGAAGAGTTCAGCTGTGAGGCGTTCATTAGGAAAATGGATGTCTGTGTACCTGGTGTTAGAGAGGTACAGCCAGTGAATCAAATCACATTTTAATGGATTACCAGTCTGCACTGTTGAACTGTAATTCAATGTAATACAATACAATATAACAATGTAGTACTTTTTTGAAATAGATAAATGTCTATATTGTAATATTATACCTATAAAATAGACACTATTTGTGTTATTATTATCCTATTATTATTGTTATTTTTATTATCATGTATTTTATCATTACCAACCTGCCATGGCTCTCCATACCCTCTCCCTAATTGACTTAATATTCTCTCAATCCAAAAGCAAAAGCATCACTCTTCTCTCTGAGAGCTGTGATGAAGCAGGTGCACAGCAAACAGCTCTAGCTAATGCTACGCGACGCACCGCTTGGCTGGCTGCCCGCTTACACACACATACATACACACATACTCACACACACACACACACACACACACACACACACACACACACACACACACACACACACACACACACACACACACATATACACACATACACATACACATTTACACACACACACACACACACACACGCACACAACCTCTAGTGTGGTTACAGGAGATGGAGGGATGCCTGAGTGCTTTGGCAGCTCTTCATCGTGTGTAAGTGTGTATGTGTGTGTGTGTGTGTGTGTGTGTGTGTGTGTGCGTGCGCGCATGTGTGTGTGTGTTACCAAGTTTGGAGGCGGGGGGTGGGGAGCAGTGTAGATCCAGTATAACCCTTTTAAGAGTGCACTTTGCGGCCAACCATTTACAATTAAGTTGAGACTAGGGCATGTTGCTACTGTGTGTATGTGTGTGTGTGCTCGCACACACAAACATTCATTAGGAGGTTGTCTGCTGGTAAAAGGCGAGCATGTTGCTCGGGACGACGAGCAAAACACTCGATAGCTGCCTCACTCTTGCTCTCTCTTACTTTCTCTGTCTCTCTCTCTCTCTGTCCCTCTCAATGTCTCTCTATCTCTGTCTATCGCTGACTCTCTCTGTCTATCGCTGACTCTCTTTCCTATTTCTCTCTCTCTCTCTTTTGCTCTCTCTCTCACTCTCTCTCTCTCTCTCTCTCTCTCTCTCTCTCTCTCTCTCTCTCTTCTATCTCTCTCTGTTTCTGTATCGGTGAAGGACAACAGCCATCAGTGTGTCTGCGATGTGCGTTGTGTGTTGTTTTTGTGGGACACCTCGGCAGGCTGCCGACACTGAGGGGTGGATGGATGGGTGGATGGGTGGGTGTGGGGCTGGTGCTGGTGCTGGTGGTGCTGTGTCCTCTTTGATGAAGGGCATGCTCTGTGTCTGCTGGGCCAGGGCTCTGTTGACTCCTCGCTAACACGCGTGACATACGAGGGGAAGGCTAATCACATGCACGTATTGGCTCCTCGCTGTTGTGTTCCACTGTCCCTTTGACACGCACGCACGCACACACACACACACACACACGCACACGCACACGCACACGCACACGCACACGCACACACACACACACACACACAGTAGTGGGAGTTTGTTGTTACTGCAAGTGCTGCAAGGTCAATTCTGTGTCTCCCTGGTACAGCACAAACTGTGTGTCTTTGTGTGTGTGTGTGTGCTTATGCTAATGGTGCTAAAATCCTAATGACGTGATGTTGGCTAAGGTGTCTCTAGGATATTACAGTTGAGCTAAGGATAAACAGTCAGACTTTCAGCTTGTTCAAATGCTGAGGAGAGTCGTGGTCTGATCGATCCCAAAACAGGATCAATCCACAAAGTCAAAGTGTGACATTACATCACTTGTCCTCTGTGAAGGGTTTCAGTACAACAAACATAGGTCTCCTCAGGCCCCAGAATGTGCTATAATTCAGTTGAAAGCTTACGCAAGCCTGCTTATAGTTTGCTAGATTTGCATGTCCTCAGTTCTACTTTTGTTCACTAAATGTTTTCTCGCTTGCTTAGTGTGTTTGCCAGGAACATCACATGATTCCAGTCGGCCAATTGGAGCACTGCTCAATGCTTTCCAATGTCCCAGGCTATTCAGAAAGGATTTGCAGGGTTTTCTTTCCGTAATCTTGTAAAACAAAGTTGTATGATTCCTTGTAAATGCTGATTGTTTCCTTCTCCTAAGTAGTAGAAGTTCTACACAATGTCAGCTGAAGTTTGACCTCATGGTTTAGATGTAATCCATTATTTAACACTTATTGTGGCAATAATATTTAGAAAAACACTCAACCACTTTCCACCTTTGCCGAGAGATATTGTGTGTCCTGAAATTTTATCAGCAATGAACTTATTTTTGGGATCAACAATATGCAAAACACTGCATATGAAATTGATATTTATGTCATACATTTGCTGGAGGTGCATTGCCACATTCCCTGAGAGCTATTTTTAGTGTCCTGAATGTTTTCTTTTGCAGAAATCTCTTTCTGTGGCAGATCCATAGGTCCAGACGTCCTCTTGATAGCCCATTGCCAATAAAATGACCTCTGGGCCAACTATCACAACAAAACAAACACATATCCGTTGCTGTTCTCCTGTCTGGACCATACAATCATTCATTGAACCAGTGCAGGGCCTCACTTGCGTTCTGATATGAGGCATAGTAAGAAGGGCCCGATGCAGTTGCGTATGGTTTATCTCAGAAAGGAAAGAGAGAACATTTCTACCTTTCTTGCAAAACTTTGTACCAAATGTCATTTGCAGCAACAAACACCCACGCATTATTTTTGTGTCTGCATATGTGGGTGTATGTGTGTGTGCTTGTGTCTTAGTTAGCTCATGATCCTTCTTCTCTTTTGGTGTGTGTGTGTGTGTGTGTGTGTGTGTCTATTGCACCAGTCTATCTGTCAATGCAGACGCTATCCTTCATGACAATGAGGCCCAGTTGGATCTGTTCTTTGCAGAGTAATGGTGCCTTCCCCTAAAGCAGTGTCATGCCTGTTTCATTCCCCCGGTGACAGGTAAACACCTGGAGCCCTTTCTCCCATACTAGTCTTCCTCCAGTTTCACTTTCACTTTGATGGAGTCCACCAGGGCAGCTTTGGTAGAACCTCAGAGTCTTAGCAAGTTATTAAGTGTACTATGGGAAACTATGTCTGTAAAATGACTTAACCCATAGTTAAGTCGTACTTTTCCTTCCCAAAAATAGGAGTAAGTTTTTCTTCTTACATCTTTTTGCTCATAATACATTCCATCTTTTTGATTTGTCATTGTCGTGTTTTTTGTTTTGTTTTGTTTTGAGAACACACTTTATCTTGTCTCGGTAACCTTGAAAATTTGGATGGCTTAGAAAAAGTTTTCCATGAGTTTATTCATATAGTCTTAATTCAGTTTCAAAATTATTCAGCTGCAGGGTAAACAAGGTTTCACACTCTGAACTACAGTAAACCTGTAAACTATGCTCAACGTATACACACACACACACACACACACACACACACACACACACATACACATGCACACACCCCTGAGCACTAAATACAGAAACCGAGACTATAGACACAACAACCTCGAAACAAGGGTGAGTGTACCACACACACACACACACACACACACACACACACACACACACACACACTAACCCCCACCTCCACACAAATAAACACACTTACACAGACAGTGTACACCGGGGGCCCGTGTGTGTCGGAGGGAAGGGGAAGTGATAATGTGTGTTTGCTGGCAGGAGGGCTCTCGCGGCCGCACACTGATGCATGCATGTGCAAACAGATAGGCCTGGGTGTGGTCGCCTCAGGCCCGCAGCGCTGGCACCGTAACCTTGGTTATGTAACCAGACATCAGGCGCGAGCGTTTTCGTGTACACTTAGTGGGCGAGGAGGAAGAGCTGCTTTTACGATGCGTCATGCCCGGGGCCGGGTAACGTGACTGTGACATAACGCAAAGTCACAAGAGCTCACACTGGTGGTGACCTATAATAGGACGGTGCAGCCGGGCTTGTGATCGCTCATTTACTTAAAACGTTGAGCTTTTGCTTTTTCCGTGAGAAACCGGGTAAGTTATGCTTTTGTGATCTGAAACGGGTCACGGTGGGCGTAGTTTTAGCGCAGAAACGCAGGCACGCACACGGACACACAGATGCCCACACACGTAGATACAGTGATTGCAGTGGAGGTTGAATCGGAGATGAGTGTTGGTTTCACGGTGTTAGGGGTGGATCGAGCTGTGACACGTACGAATGCGAGAGAACGTGCAGCGTGGGGCACGCACATGCACACGCGCATGCACATGCGCAGAGACTCACCCTGATGCAGTGTTTGTGAGCTGTTTGTTTCTACTGTTGTTCTTCGTCACCCTCCATCTTGGACGCAGTGCAAGGATCCCCAGGGACAGCTGGTGGGGCAGCATGAGCACCTGCACCACCTGTGTGTGTGTGTGTGTGTGTGTGTGTGTGTGTGTGTGCTTGCGTATGTTTATGGTTGTATGTGTGTGTGTGTGTGTGTCTGTGTGTCTGTGTGTGTCTGGATGTCGGTTCAGTGTGTGTGGGGCTGTATGTGTGTGATTGTGTATGTCTTTGTGTCTGTGTGCTTGTGTGTGTGTGTGTGTATACACGTGTGTGACCAACTGCCCCACTGAGCAGACTGACAATGACGTGTTTCCGTGGTGGCAAATATAAGTTATTACTGAGACGCACCCTGTAATAACTTATATTGGCCACTACACCCACCAGCCTGTCAGCCTCTTTGCTTTTCTCAGTCATTCACAGATTAATGCATGTGTGCCTTTGGCGTTCTGCTGCTTTCAGTCTGAGCACAATCTCCCTGTATTGGTGAGAATAGAAAGGTGTTTATCTAACCAGACACACAGATTCAGTACTTACAGTAGTCGATCAATCAGATTCCATATGTGGTGGAGTATCAGCCATATAACCATTTATTTGATGATTTGCCTAAAGCTGGTCGATCTTGGCAAAAAACATGAATACATATTATTTGGGTCAAGATTGAGATCAAGATTATAAAGGGAATTATTCATTGATATTAAAGGATAATAATGATTTGAATGTCAATTTTTGCACAGAATCTCTCTTTTTTGGAGTTAGCCAACGTTAGCTCAACCACAAGCTCTGTGTATTGTACGGTTGATTCTTTGGTGTGAGCGAAAACTTGGCGCAACAAAAAAAAAAACATTTCAATGACTTCTTCTATAATCGTTTTTGGTCGATTTTCTGGTATTCAAGATGGTGTGAAGACCACAGTGTAATCACGATCAGAATTTGATTAATCAACTCCTCTCTCCCTCCGACCCTAATCGATGCAGGCATCGATGACGGCAGGCAGAGCCTGCCGTCCCCAACTAATGGGCTGATATGAATCACTTCCCTTGGGGGTGTGGGGCTACTGGGGTCCTGCGGGGGAGTTCAGCACCAGGTGTCTGTGTCACCTTGTGTCCACCCCCCCTGTCCAACCAATCTGTTGCTCTTCGTCCTTTCACTCTGAGCTGTTCTGTGAAGTAGCACAACATCTTCCGCCAAAGAGCATCACGATGTCTGTTGAATATATTTTTCACGCCTATATTGCTGCGTTTCTCAAGAGAAGAGAATAGTCAACTGAATCGTATCAGTAGGTCAGGTCTCCATGTGCTGACCATGCAGACCAGCCCTACTAGTAGCCCTGAAGTCCAAATACCTCCTGACAAATGGGGCTCTCTGTCCTTGATTTACATTCTGGAGAATATATATATTTTTCTTTTTCTAATAAAGTGCGTTGTTCACTTTGGCTTTCATGTTTATCATAATGACCCCTGTTTGTAAAATGGGTTAATTTAGGTACAAGAAGCAGTGAATAATCCTAAATAGTCATAGCTCATCATTAATCGATGAGGATGCAAAGGTCATAATTGATCTGAGCTCGTCTCGGCCTTTGCTAGGCCGGCACTGAAGTAGAATAACTTTCATCGCAATCAACACTGTTTACTCCTGTTACTCACAAAGTACTGGCCGGTCTCTCCCCAACATGGCCGCGATGACGAAGTATAAATGAGTCTGGTTGCTAACGATGCTCAGGTGATCCTTTCATTGCATTACTTCAAGGATTCCACCAAAGGAAAACGACACCAGACGTCTTTATTAAAATTATTCTGGTTCTGGTAGAGCGTTTTAAATTAGGCAGACACACTCTGTCCATCCGTCTGTCAGGTTGCTGCTGCTGAGTGGGTCTGAAATCTGACACATTCCATCTTCAATAACCTTACCCTAGTTAAAATGAGTGTTTCTGTACCAGAGAAAGAGAGGGGACAGACAGAGAGAGAGAAGCGATGGAAAAAAGCAACGATGGAATAGAATAATTTAATAGGCCTGAGTAGGCACGCTATATACAGTATGTTTTGCGTTTCAGTAGAAATAGTCCTGGTGTGTGCGCATGTGTGTGCACGCATATATGTGTGTATGTGTGTGCACGCGTATATGTGTGTGTGTGATATTCCCTGAGGTCCTCCAGCAAACCCCTCCTTTGGTCCCTGTGTTTATATATCTTTGTGGGACGATCAAAGTCTGGCTGTCTGCCTGGATCCTCCATATCCAGGCCCTCTCCTCTAACGGCCGGGACCCCCGGGGGTTCTGGGTAAATCCCTCAGGTGAAGCCTCGCCATCCTGGGTGTTGCTCTCCCCCTGTTATCACATGCACCAGCACTGGGTTGAGGAGAGGAGCAGCACGGAACAAGGATGTAAAAATGTGATACTTCCACATGACAGCATTCTCTGCTGTCATCTGATCATGCTCTATGATATCGGGTGTCTTTTGTTCTCTACTACATCAAACGTAGTATTGCCTTCCTCAGTCTCCGTCTCTCTCTTTATCTCCTACGTGATGTTAGTCTCTCTCTCCCTCCCGCTCTCTCCTACTTGATGTTAGTGTCTCTCTCTCTCCCTCTCTCTCTCTCCAACGTTATGTTAGTCTCTCTCTCCCTCTCTCTCTCTCTCCCACTTGATGTTAGTGTCTCTCTCTCTCCCTCTCTCTCTCCAACGTTATGTTAGTCTCTCTCTCCCTCTCTCTCTCCCACTTGATGTTAGTGTCTCTCTCTCCCTCTTTCTCTCCAACGTTATGTTAGTCTCTCTCTCCCTCTCTCTCTCTCTCTCTCCTACTTGATGTTAGTGTCTCTCTCTCTATCCTACGTGACGTTAGTGTACTCTGTGTGTTATGTCTCCCAGGAGCCTAGTTTGTGCTTTTCCATTTATCCCTATCACACACACACACAGACACAGACACACACAAACACACACAAATGCACAAGAGTGTTTGTGTGTGTGCACACATGCCTTAAGAGACCACTGGTGTGTTTTCTTCGGGTAAGGAGATGATTCTTTCTTCGCAGCCATTTTACAAATAACGCGCAACCACTTGGCAATCAAGCAAATTCAGTTTGAAATATGACTCGAGTTAATCACATGACTAGTATTTGCAATTTTGAATGCATTGATACACAAATTACGCACATAATCTCTAGCTAAAGATACTTCATCTTAAATATAAAGATCCCTTATCGGCCTGTGTAATTCGTTGAAGTTGATTGTATTTCGGTTTAATGTACGCATTTTTTTTTTGGATTTGTCAGTGATGGAAAATATTGCTGTTGTCATTATTGTCATTATCACTATTAATACGATAATGAATCTAAATTATCATTATCATTAGTGTCTATCAATGCTATTATCAGCATTGATACTTGTCAGTGTTTCTGGAGATGTTGAGAAACTGTATTGCTCCCGTGTTGTTCGTTAGCTTGCAGATTTCATTGCGTGATTAGCGACCATGAGCAACAAGATTGTTTCCTGGACAGCCTGGCCTGAGTGCATGCCAGAGTTATCTCCGTTTTTACAACGGAGTGATGTTCAGGGCTGTTCACGCTGTTGTTCCTCCTCAATGCCAGAGAGACGTCAGTCATTACCTCACAAACCCGGATCTTTAGGCAATACTATGTTTGATGTAGTACCACCATCATCGTACCAGCACCGGACGGCTACTGGTGGAACTGCTAGTTGTGTGTGTGTGACAAACACGCACGCACACACGCACACACACACGCACGCACGAGGAGATCTGGACTCCTCCTCCTCTGGGCGGTGAAGTTTGACCCCTGCAAGCGATAATGTTCAGAGTGGCGAGTTGCATAACTAGCTTCTTGTTAGAATGTCTCTCTCTCTCTCTCTCTCTCTCTCTCTCTCTCTTTCTCTCTCTCTCTCTCTCTCTCTCTCTTTCTCAAAGTAAAAAAATATGAAAAACAATATTTATATACTGTATATATAAAAATAGTATAAAATACAACAATAGATGTTTTTGCCTTCCTTTTAAAGTGATCAATACAACCCCTGGATCTGAGGAATCCCAAAGTTCAGATGTTTGGTAAAGACTAACCAGCATTTTGTCCAATATGTTAAAGTTTATGGCACCTGAGTAGCACACTGTTAACTGCATACTGGACAGATCCGGCCGTCCCCTGAGTGGATGATGTCATCCATAGCAAGTGTCCTCATAACTAGCCAAGCAACCAGGCAGATACCCGTCACTCATAACTACAATTACCAACACAGCAACCCACGAGCCGTCACACCATTAACTAGCCAAGCAACCAGGGAAAGTTTCACTGTAAGTACAGCCACTCTTGTATTTGCTGATGTGTTACTTCACCTATCCGTATTTAGACCAATTCCTCGCCCTGTTCTGGGCCAGAAATGGCCTTTTTATTGTTGTTATTGTACTTATGACAAATAAACCTGTTTCACTATTGTTTATTTTATGTACGGTATCGCGGTTGTTGAACTGCTTATTGTTTCTGTCTTGCCCACGCTTCTCTATTTAGATAGAGGGGGAAGTTGTGTATAACACAGCCGAATTACATAAGGTAAATTCCAAGTGTACATCATTTCTAGTCCTCGTCCAATTGTTTCACTCTTCTCCTACCTGCCCTTTAGCACTCTGACCAACCAGAAAATCCCGCCCACTAGGGGAGCCGACCAATGAGCAGTCGAGGTTTGATACGTCCATTCCCCCGCCCACTGCCCCTCCCACTGTCCCTCGCTTGTCACGCAGCTGTCACTCAAGAAGCGGGCGGGTCCTTTTGTCGACTATTATGGGATGGATAATCAGGTTAGGTGCGAAGAAACGCACGGGCCGCAGTTCTGCGAATGAAAGGAAGAGATGTGATTAGATGAGTCATATTCTACAGTACGAGCCGAGGTCAGGGCAGGGGAGCGAAGGGAAGACGTCAGTGGAGCAGTGGTAGGTATGTATGATTACACTGTCAGTCTAGTGGTAGTAGATGCACACACACACACACACACACACGCACACATGCGCACACACACACACACACACACACACACACACACACACACACACACACACACACACACACACACACACGGATAAGGCGGCTAACTTTGGAACATAAACTTCACTGTGTGTACTCATCAGCGGTGTGTGTGTGTGTGTGTGTGTGTGTGTGTGTGTGTGTGTGTGTGTGTGTGTGTGTGTGTGTGTGCGTATGCAGGTTACAATTTACAACCATGGGTTTCAATGTGTATATTTACGGCCCTGAATTACCACGCAAAGCAATAGAAGAAGAAATTATGATCTAATTTACAACAACTCCCAACAAAAGGGAATAAGCGGCATTATAGCGTTTTATGAGTGGGTGAGTTATTTAATATAGATTTCCCGGAATACTACGTACAGAATATACTACTAGACACTGCAGACACAGAACCGAAACCTGAACACCCTATCCTGTTGCTTAGACAGCAGGAACCTGTATGAGTGTGTGAGTGTGTGATTGTGTGTGCATGTCTGTGTGTGTGAGAAGTAGCTGTTTACTACAATCAACTTTTATGTCTTTCTTACTCTCTATCTCTCACTCGCTTTCTCTGCCTCTCACTCTGCCCCTGTCTTCCTCTCTCTCTGCCTCTGTCTCTCCACCTCTCTCTGCCTCTCTGTCTCTCTACCTCTCTCTACCGCTCTCTGTCTCTCTCTACCTCTCTCTCTGCCTCTCTCTCTGCCTCTCTCTGCCTCTCTCTACCCTCTCTGTCTCTCTCTACCTCTCTACCTCTCTCTACCTCTCTCTGTCTCTCTGCCTCTCTTATTCTCTCTCTGCCTCTGCCTGTGTGTGTGTGTATGTGTGTGTGTGTGTGTGCGTGTGCGTGTGCGTGCGTGTGCGCTCGCGTGCGTATGGGTGGCTGTGTATTTCTGTGTGTGTGTGTGTGTGTGTCTGTGTGCTTGTCTGTGCACGTGTGTACGTGCGTGTGTGTGTGTGTGTGTGTGTGTGTGTGTGTGCGGGCGTGCGTATAGGTGTGCATGTGCGTGTGTGTGTGTGCGTGCGTATTGGTGTGCGTGCGCGTGTGTGTGTGCGTGTGCGTGCGTATAGGTGTGCATGTGCGTGTGTGTGTGTGCGTGCACCTGCATATAGGTGTGCGTCTGTGTGTGTGTGGCCTTGTTTGTCACCGGCACGTCATCTAGTGACGTTGTGCATGTCGTCCTGGGGTGCGGGGACGGGGGTTAATGATTGAATACCTGACTTGCGTGGTGACAGATAACCTGTAGATAAGAGATGTGCTTATCAGGGATTTTATGAGCAATAAACCCAGCAGTGTGTTGTGTTGGTATAGTATTATGGGGTAAATGCACACACACACGCACGCGCACACACACACGTACTCACACTTTAATGGTAGCTGTATTTAATTACGGCTAAGTTTACGGCCTTATGACGATAACATATCGGCCAGCATTCTGCCGATAACAAAATTAGGTTTGATGGACAGACGTCCACAGCACAGCAACTAGTAACCATGCTAACCATTTTGTACTTCATCCTGGAACAGCACGTTGAGAGATTGTTCTGTAACTATTTTGTTGTTTTAGCAGATTCCTTTATCCAAAGCAACAGACTTGAAGTTATTTAGAAGTTATTTATTTTAGATATTGTCGTAACGGAGCAGGCTGAGGGTTTGGTATCTTGCTCAACGGTACCTACAGGTTAACTGTGGACAATTGGGTTTGAAGCCAGAACCTTTGGGAGGTTGCGAGTCAGATTCCCAAACCACTTGGCAGACCTGCATTCAGACATATTCTTTGTGTGCATATTTGTTTGTGTGGTTTTAACCACCTTGTTTGTCACTGACTGTAGACATGTGTATCCAAACAGTCAATCAAGGCCCATGTTCCTGCCTAAGGAGTTAACTGTCAGTTGGGACCTGGTTTTAATGATATTTAGCCGGTTAAGGTTTCCTTAACTGATTAAATATTTAATGCAGTGTTTCCTGTATGTTGATTCATTTGTGGTTTCAATTGATAAAATCGTATCATAGTACAGCTGTGAGCAGCACATTGAAGCCCCTCCTTATCTCTCTCTCTCTCTCTCTCTCTCTCTCTCTCGCTCTCTCTCTCTCTCTCTATCTCTATCTCTATCTCTATCTCTTTCTCTTTCTCTCTCACCTTAGTTAGTTAGTACCTATGTTCCTAGCACAACGCTGTCAGTCTCGGAGGCCAACTCTTCAAATAAGTTACAAGCAAGCATATAAGGAGCCAAGTTAGTAAGGACGGCTATAAGTGAGCTATAAGTTAGAAAACAGAAAGTCAGCTACCACAACGAAAATAACCTGATTCTGTTGGAATTACTGGAAGTAGGCATAAACCCATGTCTGTAACCTGCTTCTGTGCCGTGCCTTTTTAGCTTACCTGCTGGCAATGTAGTGGTTAACGAAATGGAACTATAGTGGGCCTTTTCAGTCGTCCGTTTGACAGCAACAACAACCTTATGATCACCACAGCCTAACCATGAATCATGAAAACTCCATATTTTCATCTGACAACTAACGTACAGCAGAAAACCCAGAGACAAACAAAACCATGCTTCCCCCCCTGCAAAATCGTATACAGCATATATAAAAATATATCATGCATCTAAATACACCAGCCGTGTCTGTTGACAATTGCATCTGAGTGTGACTCAATTGCTTCAAATAACTATGTTTCTGTAACATGTTCGGGTTACAAACGTCTCAACCACAAAGTGTAGCGCGGGTAAACAAAGCTTGTTGCCATGCTGATTGGCCGCCTTGTGTATAAATAGAAATGGCTGTTTGTTCCGAATACTGCAGGGCAGCAAGAGAAGTAGAAACCAGAGAGAGAGAGAGAGAGAGAGAGAGAGAGAGAGAGAGAGAGAGAGAGAGAGAGAGAGAGAGAGAGAGAGAGAGAGAGAGAGAGAGAGAGAGAGAGAGAGAGAGAGAGAGAGAGAGAGAGAGAGAGGGGCAAAATAAAGACTTACAGACCGAGAAAGAGACAGATAGAGGCAGATAGAGAGAGAGGCATGGAGGGAGAGAGAGGCAGAGAGAGGACAAGAGAGCGAGAAAGAGAGGCAGAGAGAGACAGAGAGAGAGGCAGAAAGGCCGGCAAAAAGAAAGACTTACAGACCGAGAAAGAGACAGATAGAGGCAGAGATAGAGGGAGAGGCAGAAAGAGGGAGAAGCAGAGAGAGAGGCAGAGAGAAAAGACGAGAGAGTGAGAGAGAGAGAGACAGGTGGTGAAAGAGAGACAGAGAGAGAACACAAGAGAGAGAGACAGGTGGAGAGAGAGGGAGGCAGAGACATTGGGTACAACGATGGAGGGATGTGGGGCTGACTATGACGGAGAGAAGGGGAATAAAGGGGAAGTGGTGAAAGGGAAAGAGGTAGTATATAATGTGGTATCCGCTTTCGACCAAATGCTGCTCTACGTGTTGCTCCATTTGCATGTG
>NC_140290.1:8399639-8402139 GCF_964030765.1 Micromesistius poutassou | reverse complement strand
TTATGCTCCCACTCTGTTCCACTCATTTACTCCCACTCTGATGGTCTCTCCCTCTCTCAAGCTCTCTGTGCTCTAGGCGCTCACTGTGTACTGCAGACGCTCGCACACTCACACACACACACACACACACACACACACACACTCTGGATTCTCTCTGCATACTTAACAATTAGCACACTACCTTGGCTGGTGTCGATGAGTTCATTCACTCTGCTGGCTGTGACCGGAGAGTGCGAGGAGAGGAGAGAGGAGAGAGAAGGGGGGAGAGGGGAGGGAAGAGGAGAGGGGAGAGGATAGGAGGGAAGAGGAGAGGGGAGAGGAGAGGAGAGGAGAGGGGAGAGGAACGTAGAAGGAGAGGGGAGGAGAGTAGAGAGGAGAGGAGCCTGGAATGAGAGGAGAGAGGAGCATGGAAGGAAAGGAGAGGAGAAGAATCAAATGGAATATCTTATTCTTTATGATTTCTATTATTCCCAAGGCGATTGTTTATCCTTTAATTGCATCAGGTTATGTCCTCTATCATGATCTATTATGACATTATTGTTGTTGTAATTGGCCATTTCTTTGGTGGGCTTCTTAGTGAGAGAGGGAGACTACTTAGTCCTGTTCTGCATTTTTGCAGACAACATATCTTTTGACAGTATTGATTCAACAAAATTCCTATGCCAAGTATTTGCTGAAATACATCCTCTGCTACTTCAACTCTTCAAGTCTCTCTTACCTGTGGAGCCAGTCTTATCTTGATAAGACCACCTCATAGAGCATGTAAAGATAACATTTTGCTATTATTAGTTCCCCTTTCTATAGTCTTCAAGCTACCATGCCACTTTTACAATCCAATCTCACACACAAACACACACATACACATCCACGCACACACACACACACATGTGCCACACGCACACGCACACATGTGCGCACACGCACACACATTGTTTGCAATCCAATTATCCTCAACCCTTAATAATATTCTAAGTCTGTTCAAAATAGATATCACATTGGTTACACCGTGTAGCGGCCAGCGTGTTTGATTCACATTCAACATGTTCCGGGTTCAATCCCCAATGTGTGTAGTGAACTTGTATTCATTCTAGGCAAAATGCCTACCACCTACCCACGTTTAAATCCATTGTTCACTGTCCATTGTGATAAAGAGTGAGTCTGCTTTATGACAATAAATAGAAAAATAGTAATATTATGGATGCACTCTTAAAGCCATTTTTCTCAGTCATAAGCTGCAGCAGGCATCTGAATTCTGCTCTAAAACATTTCTAGAAGTTACTTTCCAATGAGCCACTCCTAGACCTAGACCCAGCTAAATGCCCAAGAAGCCATGCTGGCCTTGCATCGCGTGCAGAGAGTGGATTGACAGCCAGGGTTACACTCTTTCTCTCTGAGCTTCCCACATTGGTCAGAAGGAGTGGGCCTCTCTGTGAAACTTGAGAATAGAATATCTCTGCAATGCTGCTGCCCTGGTCAATGAACCTCATGGCCAGTAGACAGTGGGTCAGTGTGTGCCGTGTGTGAAAAATGTATTTCGGAGCAAAATAAAAAGTAAAAAAAAAAAAATACTGCAGCTTTAAGTTCTCTTAGTGACATTAAATCTATAACATGTACTGTATACACAACCCTGTGGTCTCCTTCTGAGCCGGAACGCAGCTTTACCTTCTGCAGTGCATACATTTCTTCCCATCCGAGGCGGGTTGAAATGGTTTAAAGATTCGCCTACAGTGAGATGTTGAATGTGGCCCTCGTTATCTGCCTCCCCATAGGAGCTAATCAAGCTAACCGCCACCACAATGTTCCATAACCCTATATCATTATGAACATCCAAGCGCTGTCAGTGTGTGTAGGTGTGCACCGGAGACAACAGACCCGTGTGTGAGCAAAGCGCTTGTCTGATAGTGACAAGCTGCATCGATGGACGGACTCACATAGGATCCACTTGTAGGGTGTTTTAACAAACCGCGCTGTGCTCTCCGTCGAATAGGATTTCTGGGCCTAATGTGCTCTGGACACATGGCTTATTGATCGCAGTGCAGCCGACAGTCGGGGAAAACACAGTGCTGAAGTTAATCGCTAATAAGCCATCCGTGTGAGTGTGTCTGTCAGTACATGTGTATGTGTGTGTGTATGAGTGTATGTGTGTACATGTGTCTGTGTGTGTGTGAGTATATATGTATGTGTGTGTACATCTGTGTATATATGTGTGTGTGTGTGTACATGAATGTATATATATATATGTGTGTGTGTGTGTATGTATATATATATATATATATATATATGTGTGTGTGTGTACATGTATGAATATATGTGTGTGTGTGTGTGTGTGTATGTGTGTGCGTGCCTCACTCAGTACCAACCCACCAATGCCCCACGAGTCATTATGTACAGAGGCACGCCTGCCCGTCCGCCCTTGCCGTGTTTACGAGTGTGTGTCTTTAACGTCACATGATGAATCCTCCTGTCACTCGGCCAACCCCGGCCCCACTGAGCTGTTGTT
>NC_140290.1:8190274-8399439 GCF_964030765.1 Micromesistius poutassou | reverse complement strand
GGAGCCTAACTAATCGGTGGGATCACGAGAGCACCGTGCTACGGGGCGGCCATGTTGTGCTTCTTTGAGACTCGAGGGACCGTCTGCTTTTATATAAAAGGCACTCATCCGTTGCCTGATGAGTTTGTGAAAGTCAAGGAAAAGACAGGAAGGCGTCTGTTCGGTTGTTTACTATGGAAGATGTGCCTAGACTTTGTTCAGGCAGTGACTCAGGGGCTGAATATTTCACGCTTGAATATTTTGTGCGGTAGAACAGGCAATACAGTCTCATCACCATGGTAAAGAAAGTGAGATCATTCGTATTTCTCTGTGTATATTCAGTCACATTCTCTGTGTGTCTGTCTCTGTGTGTCTCTTTGTCTGTGTCTGTTTGTGTGTGTCACTGTGTGTGTGCAGTGTTTCCCCTAGATTTTTTTGTAGCAGTGGTGCTATGAGTTGGTAACCTAGCAATGCTAGGGGAGTCCGGGGGCATGCCCCCCCTGGAAGAAAATTTTGAAAAATAACCCTTTAAATGGTTACTTCTGGTGAGATTTTTTGGGGAAAAATTTACAGATTGAGCTTCCAAATATGACATAACACCCAACAGAGTCAAGGTATCTGCTGAGACCAGATCATTGTGCAAATGTGCCTTGAACTTGGCAGAAACTAAGTTCATCTTTTATGTTCATTTTCAGCTATTTCTTTGATATTTATCATAAGCCTTAGGAAAAAAAGATGACATTTCTTTTGGGCAATTTTTTTTTTTGCAGTGGCGCTGACAATCCAGCAGCGGTGCGCCGCTGCTGGATATAGGGGAAACACTGGTGTGTGTGTGTGTGTGTGTGCATGTGTGCATGTGTGTCTGTGTGCGTGTCTCCGTGTGTCTCTATTTGCAATAAAAAAATCTTTAGCGAGACCCTTCCACCACCGGCGGTTTGAAACCCACGGCCCTAGGAAAGGCCTGTCATTGTTTGTGTACGTTGTCAATAATGTTGTTGTTGTTTACCTGTTGACGGTGTCGGGGCAGGGCTCCTCCCCGCACAGCTCCCGGTACCAGTACTGAGCCGTGTTCTGGTTGTAGTCGCCGAACTCCGCCTGGGCCAGCAGTGCGCTGAGCTCCTCCGCCTGCTCCGACGCCATGCGGAGGTGGCCGCTGTGCAGGTCCTCCTTCACGTGCATGAAGAACATGTGTCTGCAAGGGGGGGGGGGGGGGGGGACAGGAGGACACGCCGGGTCAGACAGACGGACTGGTACTTCATTAGGTCGCTCATCAGACAGTTAACCAAAGAGCCGTCCCCTGGATTCAGATACGAGTCATTCCAGCCCCAAGCACATAAAGTCCACATTTCGCGTTGTATTTGTAGCACGACCCATTAACAGTAGTATGGCTCATCATAGTTTCAATGGAGCAGAGCACACACACAAAGCAATTATTTTGCTTTGCATTATATTAGGACTCTTTTAGTTATCCAATATTAATTAAATCTTTACTCTGTCCTGACCCAAGCATGTGTATTTGTGCATAAGTCACCGAGTCATCTTTCAAAGGGAGGGGCCGCGGACATCGGGGATTGAACCCAGTCCCTTTAGTTTGAGACTAGAACACCCCAGCTACTCCTACGCTATCCTGACCGCTGAATAATGAAGTTGCTTGAAACTAAGTCGACTCGTAGTCAATGATTTAAACTGGTCGACGGTGTGAGCGCCCGGGGAGCCAAAGTTAATGTGTGTGTTCTCTCTCCCATATTCCGGAAGAGAGAGCGTCGAGATGTGATACCCTGCGGCGCGTCCACCGCCAAGCAGGAGACCGTTGGCTAATCTGGGAACGTATAGCGCTCACTTTCTGGACTTGTGGGCCCTTCCGAACGCCTCTTATCACACGGCGTGTAGGTGTGAGTGTAAAAACAGACACAGCAATGGGAACACTTGGACTATCTTTAGAAAGCAGACACGCACCGCGGCTCGCTACTGACCCCGGCTGTACGCTGACAGTTGATAAAGCTGGGGGGGGGGGGGGGGGGGGGGGGGCGGGGCGACGACACAGATAGGCAGACTCCTACGATGAGGACATAGTCCATCCATGCGGTTTCTGCTTAGAAATACCATCATTCAAATATTAAATGAGTGGGAAAGTTTAGCTATTTAGTCTCAGCAGGAAATTAATCGTTGGACTCTGCTAAGCCTTGGGGGGGGGGGTGGTTTTGTGTGTGTGTGTGTGTGTGTGTGTGTGTGTGTGTGTGTGTGTGTGTGTGTGTGTGTGTGTGTGTGTGTGTGTGTGTGTGTGTGTGTGTGTGTGTGTGTGTGTGTGTGTGTGTGTGTGTATAAAGATCAACGCTTTAGTCAAAAACAACAAATGTTATTGTTCGGCCAAAGCTAGGGTTCGGTTAGCACGCACAAGTTCCATAGAAGCTAATGAAAACAACCAGATTCTCTCAAGAAAGAAGGAAAATACGACGGTTGGTCATTCCCCATTGTTATGAACTGGAGGATCTGAGGGATTCGGGAAGCCTCTCTGAACAGCAGGGGACGAGACGTCAACAAGAGTACGATAACCCTAACGTCATCCACCGGGTTGAACGAATGTAACCCGGCTCCTTCATGAAACGCTTCGAAAAAGAGGCCAGCATATTGGAGAGAAACAACCGTGTTTTGGTATCGCCGTTCCAAAACACAGGAGATAAGGTGTCAAAGAAACCCTGTTTGCCGCTGGATACGGAACAATACTATCAAACTGACCCAACCTTGTTGAATAAAATCAAGAGTACAGAGTGGGAAGGAAAAAAAAAAAATACAGATAACAGCGGCAGGTAGGCGTTCACCAACCGACAGTGGCCATCGACAAACACCAAACCTAGCTAGGCTCGCTAGTAAGGTCAACAGGCTAATGCTAGGCAGTTGTTTGCCCACTAACACGTATGCGCATGGTTGTTTTTTTACAACTCCGTTGTGACAACATTGATTTTACTGTCAAATTCCAGACCTTTCACCTAGCTGACCTGTCGGTCAATAACACAGCACAGGTCATGTTGTTAAGGCAACGACATTCAAACATTTTTACATGACTTTGAGACGGGTCAATAGGTTGAATAAAACACTGCTCATGTTTTATGCTCGGCTGAATGTATAATAAGAAGGAAAACGCTTTAAGCGTTGTGTAGCCGAGCGCTCGAGGCAGGGTTTATATTTAGTAAAGTGAAGAAAGGGCGTCATTGTTTTAGAGGAACAAGATAGTCTCACATGGCCATTTTGTTAGAAGTTTCAAGTGAAGATGAGGCCATTTTCAGCGATTAAAGATTTAGACTTTACAAACGGGGGGTTTGTCCCTAGACGATAAAGACCGGCACGAGTTGAGGCCGTACCGGTGGTGTATTCTGGGCTGGAATCAAAACTCTTCCACATCAAAAATCGTCTAGAGCGATTGTTAATGCTTTGCACTTGGTTCTATGAACATCCTTTACTGTACCGACGGCGCTATATTGTTTCACCTTCTTATGAAGAATGTACTCCGTTGCAAGTCGCTTTGGATAAAAGCGTCTGCCAAACACCCTAAAGGTTAACGTAAATGTAAAGCCATCTGGCACCATGGGAAAGCATGTGTGATGGCGAGAGCACAAGGGGGTTTCAGGAGGATATTCAGGAGGAAGCAGACTGTCTACAGGGAGCAGGGCCCCAGACACTCACGCACGTACGTACGATCCACATCATACACCACGGCGGCGGCGACGACAACAGCAACAAGCGCTTGCACCACACCCGTTTCCGGGGGGAAAACACCTGTCACGTGTGGCTCAGCTGTGAGCCGCAGAACACAAAACCCATAAAACGGGCCGAGAACGCGAGGACTGCGCCGTTCCCCGACAGAAAGGTAGCGGCTGGAACAACAACAACAACGCCGGCCGGGGCCCCCGCGGTCGACACGCCTCAGGCACAACAAACACAGCTTTGATATGGTGTCAAACATTCCATTTCTTCTCCCGCCACACACACACACACACACACACACACACACACACACACACACACACACACACACACACACACACACACACACACACACACACACACACACACACACACACACACACACACACACACACACACACACACACACACACCATTGTGTCAGGCCCAGCAGGTGTCATGTGACCGAGCTGTGCTTATTAGCTACCTGTTGGACTACAAACAATAGACCTGTCTGGGGAGGTTACTGCCGGTCATGGCAGCAGAGGTTACTAGAGTTTGCGCGGGCCACTCGGGGGAGCGAGGGCTACTGGAGGTCATATCAGCCGCTGAGCAAGGCACCTAATCCCTGGTTAAATCCGTGGCCTGCGCAAGTCCCTGCTGGTATGTGTTCGCAGAATGCGCGGCAGTGGTTTTTGTCGCACAATGGGGCTCCCAGTGAGGTCATGAAATAATCTTTGGAGTTGGTGATGCCGGTTGTTTACTTGTTACTCTAAGTTAAGGGACTTTTGAGTTAAAGCGCAAGCAAAACAGGATTGAGATGCCTTTTTTTACGGGCTGACCTGGAAAAAGCACCTCTGGTCCGAGTCGCCTTCAACTGCCCGGTGAAAAAAATATAAATCAGCAGTCTCAGACTCATGGTCATGTGGTTATACATTTTGTACCGGGCTTGGAAAGGGCATAGAAACTGGAGTTCAATTTAACACTGGTCACAGCGACCCCATAGTGTTCCTGACACATTTCAGGGCCATCATCCACACCTTCTCTGGTGCACCCACTGGGTCTGTCAGGGGTCCAGCTGAGCCCTGCTGGAGGCAAAGGCCGGGGGGGGGGGGGGGGGGGGGGACAAGAGCGTGTCTGAATATGATCAACGTAGTGCGAGGTGCGGGGGGGGTGTTTAGAGGAGGATAATGCAGTGCGACGGATGGAGTCCACACCACGGGGACTCTGACAGAGAGAACCTCAGAGTTCTACCTCGGGCTGAAGGGGACTAGCCAAGTCCTATCAACCTCACACAACACCTCGTGTTCATCGGTAGCCACAGGACTCCCTTAGCGCAACCAAACAACCCACCCTAAACCCCCCCCTTCACCCCACTCTCCCGGTGTTCAGATAGTAAAAAACACCACAGGCATGTGCAGGTCGGACAGGAGAAGAAGAATCCTCCTGGCCTACTTTACTGCATTAGGATCTGTTGTCTCACAGCCATCCTCTTTGAAGAGGAGCTGTAAATGAGCGCCTAAGAGGCTTAGAAAGGTTCAATTTATACCTCTGAGCGAGCGCCAGCCCGGGCTCGGTGGGAACTCCTTGGGCAAGCTCTGGTCGTTTAGCGCAGAGTCCAGGGATAAACCGTCCTGATTCATGTGTGGGATTTATGGGGTGTACTTGACTCCATCCTGTCTGCTCTTACCCTGCGTGCCTTCTTCATTCACTTGCACAAACAGTTTATATTCACTCCTAGCAGGATGTACAAGCGTCAAAAGAGGTGTGGTTGCAGGTGCGTGTTGACTTTCGTAAATCTGGTTATCCTCGAGTTATATATTATTGTGCACAGCTGCAACAATGAGTTCAGCCAACGTTGCCTTGTATCGTGTGACAAAACCGATTGCTAACACACATTTGAAAAAACTCCCTGCGAAAAACATATTTCTAAAACCCAGAGAAATTTAGATATTAGGAAACACCTAAATGACGTGGCACACAACAGTCACAATTCCCAAGAAGGAATCACAAAACGCACAATTTCACACCACCAGAAGTTTCTGCTGATCCACGACCAGTACCGTAGACACCAACTGTGTTTCCGGATACTGGTTCAAAAGGCACAGTCAAAAACAAGGAGGAGGAGGCGGACGGCCTTGGGTGTCATTGTCCCCATCTATTAAACCATTGTGTGGACAGCACTCGTGTCCGTCGTTACGGCCCGCTGAAATGTCAGCCAGCAACTGCCACAGAAAGGCCGGCTTTCCACCCACCGCGTCTGAAACCCGCCACCTCTGCCTAGCGAGTCTCTCCGTCAGGCCAATGGTGAGTCAGGTGTCTCGCAACAATGTGGTTTGCCATTTAGTCAAATTACTGTGCAAGATGCATCAGTGGGTTAACAGAGTTTACTAGCAGTCGTTGAACTCTAGTAACACTGCCCCCCCCCTCCCTCCACCGGCAAAGATAGACATCTTGATCGGAAGCCAACATTTTGTTTGCGCAAACATAACTGAGAAATTAGTCAGGAGAAGAGAAGCCTGCAGGACCGTAGCCATTTAAAATCAAAAGGCAAAGGTGTGTCTTTCTAAAAAAAAAAAAAAAAAAAAGAAGAAACTGAACGGTCCAAGGTTGATTTAAACAGGTCGCATAATCCAAATATTAGAAAAGAGATACCATGTTTGATTTAGCACGCATGGCAGTGATGCGTGTGTATTAAACCAATAGGAGCGCTTATGAAAAGCAAACACCACATGAGGGTTTGCACTTGTGACTTTGACTCAGTGTAAACGGACGGCTACACAGGAGTGCAGCCATCTAGCTAGACTGGGAAAGAGAATGCGAAATAAGAAAAACAAAAACAAAAACAAAAAAAAGGCACAGGATCAGTTTTCATTTAATTCCTGGGATCGGCATGAATCCCCTTCCATAATCAGCTGGATCAGTGGCGACAGGCCAAGACAGTAAACAGACAGAAGATCTCTTAATCTCCATGATAAAACCCGTCAATAATCTGTGCGCGCCCAGGAACCGATAGTGGGGTGGCCATTTCCCCCCCCCCCCCCCAAAAAAAGAGGGAAGAACCCATTACTACAAAGTACCAGATAGTCCCACTGCGCATGTCTGTGTGTGTGCATGCATGTCAACAAATAAAGGAAAGCGTGCAAGAGTGTGCATTGAGGTCGTGTGTGTGCCAGGCTTTACATGGCCAGAGGACACACACACAGCACAGTGCAGAGCCACTTATATAAGAGGCTCTCTGGCCTGCGCTCCGTGCACAGAGCAGGCTTGGGTTACGCAATAGGGGCCTGCCAAGAAAGCACGGGGAAGAGAGAAGAGAAAGAGAAAGAGGCCCACCACCAGCCCCAGAGCAGGACGGCACAATGTCTGCCTGACCCGTGGTGATCCATTTCCTCGGCCCCCTGTACGTCTTCTGTCCGTTTTAACATACGGGCATACACATACGGGTTCTCTACAGGCAAACACACCACATGCCCGACCGGATACTACAGCACATTGATGAAATAAATAAAAACATGTTCAGTGCCACGGTGATTCACACAGAGAGAACACGCGTGGGACAGTAGTGCTGCACCGGTCATAGAGTCATGTGAACGAAGAACGAAAAACAAAGCAGTGCATTTGCATGTACCGCGACGCCTTGCCCGAGACTCGTGCCGTTCTGGCCTGTGCGCCTGTGTACATGCTTGGCGGCGCAGAACGCAACACTTCTGGGAAACGTGAATGCATGTAAACGGGCCTGAGGGGGGGGGGGGGGGGGGGGGGGGGGTTGTGTGTGTGTGTGTGTGTGTGTGTGTGTGTGTGTGTGTGTGTGTGTGTGTGTGTGTGTGTGTGTGTGTGTGTGTGTGTGTGTGTGTGTGTGTGTGTGTGTGTGTGTGTGTGTCTAAACAGAGACGAGGCCCCACGAAGCAAATCAGGCGCTTTGTCTTTAGGTTCTCTCTTCTCAGAGGCGCTCAACGTGTCGACGGGCTCGCATTCCGTACGTGCTGACGTGAGAACAGTCCGTCAGGGAGAGGGACGGGGTGACAAAAGCCTGCGCTCCATAAAGCGACGACGTCCTGCAAGAGGCCGTGTGTGTGTGTGTGTGTGTGTGTGTGTGTGTGTGTGTGTGTGTGTGTGTGTGTGTGTGTGTGTGTGTGTGTGTGTGTGTGTGTGTGTGTGTGTGTGTGTGTGTGTGTGTGTGTGTGTGTGTGTGTGTGTGTGTGTGTGTGCAGGTCTGTTTGGTTGGGAGCGTGTCTGTGTGGACCCCATGGAGGCCGTGTTTTATCTCAGTAGGGCAAAGGTGACATCGCAAAACCAGCGACGGCAGCACTGGCTTCCGTGCAGCGTTGTCATGGCGGCGGCGGGCGGCCCTCGACGACGTGGTTGTTGTTTTTCCTGCCCTGATGAGATATGGGTTCGAGTGGCAGGCCGGGGCCAAGCTATGACCTGCCTCCCGTCAGCTTCCCTGGCTAATGAGTCAGTCGTAAAATATTAATATTACACCCTCACATTTATTATTTCACTCTGGACTCGAGACTGAATCAGCCTTAAGGCCTCCGGAGAAACGTGTGTCTGTGTCTTCTGAACAGGCTATTTATGAACACAAACACACAACGAACTAGAAGGGTGTATTTTTAGCCCGGCCACGCCCCCTAAATCCCCACAAGGGGCAGCAGCTCGCTGCTCTTAAACGGATCCCGGAGTTGAAAGCAAAACGAATTAAGGGATTTGGCGAATGACCCGAAGAGAACTGGACGGGGAGGGGGGGGGGGGGGAGGGACTGTACGGTCAAGAAAAGCAGTGAAAACAACCGACATGTGACGTGCACCAACCAGCACCCCCCCTCCCCCCCAAGAGTCTTAACCTCACCTTTTTAAGTGACCCCACCACCCGCCCTGACACCATCTGCCCATGACCCCCGCTAATCCAGGGGACGTCACAGCACAGGCAAGTCTCTCCCTCTCCCTCCCTCCCTACTTGTTGCCGTAGCGTTAGCGTCAGCCTTGTAAAAGAAAAGCAACGCTAGCACCCAGGCTAAACTAGCTTTGACACCACGTGTCCACGTCTCAGATGCTTGATACTGTACTCCATTTACAGCTATGACGCAACAATGGAAGGAGGGGGGGGGGGGGTGGTAGAGAGAGCATGAGAGCCAGAGAGTTTATGGCGGTATGGGGATGTGCCAAACACATGGCACATGCGAGTGAACTGGGACAAAGGGGAGACAAGGTATGCAAGGGCATATTTGCGGAGGACTCATTCAGACAAAGGGAGGCGGCCCAAGGATTACAGAAGTCCCTTTAATGACCGACCCCTGACCTCTGAGTCAGAAGGTGGAAGTCCTTTAGTGGGAGGGTTGGGAGAGGAGAGATGTTGCAGTGACAGAAATAGTAGCTGCTTTGTCAACCATATCAGCTTGGAACAATCGTCAAATATAAAAACACGACCATGAAAATCGTAAGAACAATGCGAATGCTTGACCGGTCTGTGCAAAAGGTCAACATAGTCATCCCAACGTCCGACACGTTTCCCGGTTTCCTTTGGCTAAAAAAAAGGGATTCTCCTGCATCATTGGCAGGCAATTACCAGCACTTCCCCATCCCAGCGTGGCCCCTCGCAGGTGCGCGTCCGAAGGGGTTAAGGGTGACATATTATACCACCAGGTGTGAGTGTGATTAGCCGTTACAAGACGTTTTGGAAAATCAGCCTATTCTGACATCACGAACGGGCATGTCCACCTAGATGTGTGCTGGATAGATCAGTCTACCAGCCTACCCAGTGGACTGATCTATCTATCTATCCATCCATCCATCCATCTATCTATCTAAACGGCTTGTAATGGCTAATCACACTCACACCTGGTGGTACAATTTGTCAAATTTATGGCCGATTCCCCAGGCCAGGATACTGGTTGAATACCAGCGAAAACTACCACTCAGTAACGGATCAACCCCAGCTCCTTCGCAGCCCCCCCCCCCCCCCGGCCTTTCCCCTGAACATGAAGCGTCCTCTACTCACACAGCGAAATGCACTCTGGTTAATGGAGGGGAACCAACGGGCACTGCGCCCCGAAAGACCCGGCATGAGAGCGGACGTAATACTACCCGCGTATCAACTCTGGATTTCCATCCAATCCGCTATCTTCAATCGCAGGAGTCTTTACCCTGAATGAACGGTAATGGGTCTGCGATGAAAATCTATACTGTGGGGTGAACAAGCCCTTTTTTTTTTTTTACAAACCCATAAAAAGGGGGACGCTTTTGTGGAAGGCCACAAATGGCGAGCGACAAAAGAGGAAAACAAAAGGGTATTTTTGACCAGTGGAAGCACCCCCCAGCCCCCCCGAGTCGACCAGCTGAGTTCGTGTTGCCCCTCGGGGACCGAACGGACAACAGCCAGAGACTAAGTGGGAGGATAGGGTGGCCTTGGGGGAGGGTGATGGGGGGCGGGGTGATGGTGCTCAGAGGATCCCTCAAGCAGGAGGAGGATCGCATTTCCTGCTCTGTGCTGGGACTCAACGCCCTGTAGTAACCCCGGCGGAGGCAGGTTGAGACAAGAGGTTACTACAGGGCGTTCCACTGTAGCAGACAATACTGTAAAGGGACTATTTATACATCCCCCCCTACTTCCCCTTTGTTTTATGATATTTCTTCCTGTATTTGTTCCAGTAGGTGTCATGTTATGGTAATTAAAACAGGGACTTATAAGGTAAGGTCAATCAGTTCCCGTGAATTGAGATCCAACATTTTCCTCATGTTTTTGGAAGTGGACGAAGAACAATTCGGCGAGAATCAGCACCCAAGCAAACCTTTTCTAGCCTTGAGTTAAAACCCTTTTTTTCTGTTTTCCGAGAAACGTTAGAGTGTCAGACATAATTGTCATACTTAAACAACAGTCAATGTGCCATGTATTGGATAGACGTCTGCAGAAACACAACGGACACCCTACCCACAAAGAGCACCCAGTACCTGGTCTGTTCCTGCAGGATGAGATGGGGCTCCACGAAGAACTTGACCCGGAGTCTGAGGCGACAGGGCGCCACGTTGTCCACCTGCTGGCCGATGCGGTTACGGAGGTTCAGCCACAGGTTCTCCCCCTTGCTGCCGGAGAACTGCAGTCCAAAGTAGTCCACTTCTATGATACCCAGCTTCCTACATACCTAGGGGCCGGAGACAAGAGTAAGCAAGTTACAACACTGGCAGACCGGGCGTCAAACTGTGCCGAGCGGCCGGGGAGAGAGACGACAACGAAAGGCTCGACGGAGAGCCTCTGAATACTGATAAGCATTTCATTGCCAATGTCTTCTTGTTCTTTGTTTGCATGAACACATTGTGGAAAAAAAAGCTGTTCAATTATGTAATGCACCACTTTTGATGGCACAGACTGCCTTGAAAGGCACATCAATGTTTCGCTCGTAAAGATTATGGGATGTTTGGAAGGTTTCCCAGGATACAGAGTTTTATGAAATACGTGGGACCCCGCAAAAAGGAAATTGGGGGGGAGGGGGTTTGAATTGGTTATGCAACCGGTTATCCTCTATGGGACAAAGAACTAAACACAATGTATGTATTCGATGGATTCCTCACAATGGTAATATAGGAGCGCAACGTCATTAAAATAGAGTTAAATATAAATAAAAACAAGGTCATAAACAAATTGGCGCAATGATTAAAGTAACATCAACATGAAACTCTGCTTGCATGACATTGGGCTAAACGAAGAGAGCATGACTTATTGTCGCACACGTATATAATATACATATATAAGCGAGTTATGGATAGCAAAGGAGCAGTCCCCGAGAAAAACCCACTTGGACACAAAGTGAAGAAGCCAGAATGAACTCCAGTAACCCCGCCGGAGCAGGCAGCCAGTGACGGAGCCGGACGGAAAACCAACCCGCTGCCGTTTCACCCATGCAGGAAGTTTCATGAGCTTCCCCACATACACGTTGAACCACAATCTTTTGACAGTTTTACAATTGATTACCACTTAACATATTTATCACTTAACTGATGTTTGTTCAACACAATGACACAAAGTACTTTCGTTTATTCGGCTATTACTCGTGGGTGCTACATGCTAAACGAGAAGCCGTGGCTCACGGTTGTTTACACATTATAAAACGAAGCCTAGAGTAAAAGCACATCTGCAGATGAAACAATGAGCCCCTGGTCTGGGTTCCTTGTTTCCAACAGAAACCCCCCAACGGTGTTGCTGTTGGCTGGAAGCTAGGAAAAGAAAGTTGTGCAAAAATGACACAAGTGTTGGTTTCGTTGCCCACCAACAAAAGGAGAGCCATGCAGTCTTGTGTATTCGGATGCACAGCCTCTACCAATCGCATGCAAGCCCGGTGTGTATTCCATAGCTTACCTTGTTCAGGCAATCTTCCCCATTCGCCTTCGCATCAACTTCCACTTCCATCACCACCGAGTCTGGACGAGTAATGTGGCAAAGCATCTTGGCGACAAATTTGTCCGTCTTTTGTGTTCCACTCATTTGCACAAAAAATAATAAAACTTATCCTCTCCTGCCTTCTTTAAAATAGACCCTACATTCAGCCGTCTGTCACTTTCCTGTCCCTCCTTCTCTCCGCGTGTGGCGAACTCGACTCAGCGGCGGCGATCGCCAGCTGTAGACTATATCAATGAGAGCGTCTGCAAGGCACTGCCTCCTCCGACGCGACCAATGACAGACGCTGCATCCCCGCTGAGGGAGCGAGCGGGCGTGCGCAGCGCCCCCCTGTGGCGCGCGCCTGTTGCTCGCCTCGACCCAGACATTGTACTACTCTACCATAAGTAACCTGGCTGTCATGAGTAAATTAGCCGTTTCAGAAAACTTCAGGAACCCTTTGTCTCGGCGCGAACTTAATAGTGCGTGGAAGAAGTTGCTTGGATGGTTTTGAATTATGTATGAATGTGGTTCCAGAATAGCAGGGTTACCAGCTCGGTATTCTTGCCGAAACGCGCGCTCTTGCTTTCAAAACCATATAAAATTTTGATGTCCGCCTGCAACCAGTATTTCCTTATCTCTCTCGAATGATATTTTTGCCTCGTTAACTTCCTTTTATACCGACAGAACAGCCCAGGAGCCATATATGACATCAATATTATATCTGGAGTCAATCCAATGCGGGATACATTATTTCAAAGAGTTGTTAACATCATCATCATTTTCTGATCTCAATAAATGTTTGCATACAGTGTGGCTACAATCAAAGAGACTTCAATGGTGCGTGATGGCTCAAAATCCAAGATAGCCTTCATGTCATGATTATGCTATTCCAAAACATTTTACGTACACTGCCATCTCACTGTCTCTGTTATGCCATTTATGTAATCATATTGGTACCATATCATCATGAACCCGGTATAGAGATGAAAGGCATCCCTTACAGGCTCCACAGATACTGTGGAGCCACTATGTCCTGCTACATATTTGTGTGTGTGTGTGTGTGTGTGTGTGTATGTATGCGTCCGTGCGTGCGTGTGTGTGTGTGTGTGTGTGCGTGCGCATGCGTATGTATGTGGGACTCAATATGTGTACCATTGCTTATCTGGATTCATCCCAGCGTGTGTGTGGGTGTGTGTATGTGTATGTGTGTCTGTGTGTGGGTGTGCGTGTGTGCATGCGTGTGTGTGTGGGTGTATGTGTATGTGCGCGCATGTGTGTATGTATGCGTCCGTGCGTGCGTGTGTGTGTGTGTGTGCGTGCGCATGCGTGCCTGCACACTCATGTCTATGGCTGTGTGCAGGCTCTCTGTGTCTACATGCATACATATGTACGTGTGACTCAATATGTGTACCATTGCTTATCTGGATTTGTCCCAGCGTGTGTGCGTGTGTGTCTGATAGGTTCAGTGAGGGTGAAGACTAATGTCCTATGGCCCGCGGGGACGACACACGGTGTACTGGAGTCAGCCCAGACACAGGCTGTGGGGACCCAGGCACCATATAAGGAGAGGCTGGCGAGGGGGTGATTGACCTGCTGTGGAATAGAACAGAACAGAACGAGAGAATAGAATGCAGTAGAATAGAATGGGTTGGAATGAAAGAGGGCCGAACAGGATAGATAGAGTACAATGCAATAGACTTAATAGAATTAAAAACAGAACACAGCCGAAGCAATCAAAAGAGAACAGAGTGGGCACATATAAAATAAAATAACAATTAGAACATCGGAGAGTTTCAGTTCTTTCAGTTTCATATTCCTCACGGTTCTCTGTTAATATAAATCTCCCATATGCTTTACTGGGAACCAGTATGAGGAACCTTGTGGTTTTCAAGTGGAACACAGTCGAGACGTCAGGAGAAGGCTGGATATGTACTATAGGCATGGGCAAAACAATTATTTTCCAGGAATCAGTTCTTTCTGCTCCCTTCACTATCAGCCGTAATTGAGCTACGCTAAATGGCACCTTCACTAGTCCACCATCCGCACCGAACTGAACCGCACCACTTCACTAGTCCACCGTCCGCACCGAACCGAACCGCACCACTTCGGTGGAAACAAGGGGGCATAAAACACCAGGTTTCAGATGGTCATGGTACTTGGAAAACAGCAAATTTCTGTAGCATTAGCCTTCGACACCGTTCACTTATCTGCTGTAGTACTCTCATTGACTGAAACGTTGAGAACATTTTAGACTCAATCAATATAAGGTCGAGGGGAGACGAAGCTCTGTTCATTTGTATCTTTTATTTACGTGACCATATTTTTGTTTTATGTTAAAAAAAAAGAATCAGTTATTTTGTTTTGGGATCAGTTCTCGTCGTTCAGCTTCGGGATTCGTTCGTTCTGACCGAATCGTTCGCAAATCGCCCATGCCTAATGTACTACCTAATGTCCATCCTCTGTCTTGTCTTTACCAAAGGAAGTACGGTGGTGACATGTAGTTCCAATCAGTTCCGTTTCCATGTTTTAAAAGAGCCTACTTTAAAACGTCTGTAATGGAACACAGAAGTGATACCAGCCCTAAACAAGGCTGGTGTTTACCGTGTTGGGAGGCACTAGGACTGTATGCTTATTGTCTCTCTCCCTGGCCACAGCAACACTATTTACCCTTCTATCCAAACGACCTCCAGGGTACTGAGATGCCCCTATGAGGCAGGTAGGGGTGTAGGGCATTTTGCTCAAGGATGCCTACAGGTTAGGAGACGGACATTGGGTATCAAACCCAGGACCTTTTTAGCTTGAGCTGAACCAGTGTAGTTACCACTACCCTACACTGTCTACCTGACCCCAATACTAATGGTGTGTTCGAGATGCATTGTACACCAACTGGACAAGTTTCTCTTGTCACGTAATTTCCTGGCTTGTAGCACTTATAGCGTTCCCGTTTGTTTTTGTGGGCATCGCTACACGATGAGTCAGGGAAGAACAGTCATCGTTATTGTTAGCTACATTAGCCTCTTTAGCAAACCAGCTCGAAAACAACAAACAAACAACACATTACATTGTATTGCACACACAGCAAGACCGTGCAATGCATAAATTGGTGACCGGAATAAAGCAGCTGTTTAATCAAGTGTGTAAGAGCATTTAAAATCAACATTAAAACCACCAACATATATAAATACAAAGAAAATACATCTCATTACGGGCGCAGCCAACTTTGTTTGTCGAGTCGTACGGTTAACCACGCTGAACTCGGTGGACTCTCAGGAGCATGAGTGGGAACAACCAAAAGGGGGCATGCCTCGGTGAAATGTCGCAAGAAAGCTGGAAGATTTGCCACTTTGCACCATAAGCCCTTAAACAACCCTTTGCCCCTCTGGAGGCGGCCATCTTTGTAGGACGCCAGCGAATCTGCTGTTAAGGTTGTTTAGGGCCGAGGTGCAACATCATGCAATGTGACATCACTTTGCTGGGGGGCGAGTCATTCCCTGACTGGGAGTCGGAACACATACCCATGAGTGAGCCTCTGTATGTGTGTGTCTGTGTGAGTGTGAGTGTGTGAGTGTGCGAGCAAACAAGCGAGCGCATGACATCATAGCGGCATCATCACTCATCTCCATAGCGGGGCCCCATGAGGCAGAGGTTATGTCATAATATGCCACGCTCGCAGAGGACATGTCGCTGCTGTAGTCGGGAGAGTGTTGTTATTATCCTCACTCCCTCCTTTATAACGATCTCTTTCTCCGGCTCGCCGAGAACAGACTAAGCAGAGAGTGGAGTGCGGGCCGATGGAAGAGCAAAATGGAGGACCCTGTGTGTCCGTCTCAAAGGACAGGCCTCGGGGTGGGAGCCGATCCGCCGCCCGCCATAAAGAGACGCCGCGTCCACGCTGGATGGGCAGGGGCGCCAGGGACCTTCAAGACGGACGGTGCCCGCTGTACGGGCCGACGGCGGCGGGCACGGCCTCGGACGTGGACGCGGCGACGGAGGGGTCGCTGAGGAGGAGCCGGACCCTCGGCAGCTCCTTCTTCTTCGGAGGGAGGACAGAAGGGTTCCCTCGGGGAACGTTGCCGAAGAACTTCCCTGACGGAACGTGGGATGTGGGGAAGGTGCGGGCAGAGGCCGAAAAGTCGGTGAGGCAGGACTCTCCGAGGGAAGTGGGCGGTCTTCCGAGGGAAGTGGGCGGTCCTCCGAGGGAAATGGGCGGTCCTACGAGGGAAGTGGGCGGTCCTCGGCTGCGGCTGGGGGCGTTCATGCCCAAGGTGTTGTGGCTCACGATGACGGGATGTCTCTCGCTGCGATGGCCTCCGTGTCCGCCCCTCGACCGACACCGCCAACCAAACGCCCTCTGCCCGGCGCACCCTGTTGACCAATCAGGGGGCTCCGAGTCGCGCGACGGCTCGGAATCGACCAATCACAGCGGAGACGCGGTCTCGGTGGACAACAGCAAAGAGGAGGCGAGGAGGAGAGCGTCCAATAGCCTGCAGGCGTCTCGTCTCGGGGTGGCCTGTTGGTCCTCCACGTCGCGGCTGCCCCGCGTGAGACAGACGTCGGGCCTGGTGACGGAGAAGGATGTGCTGCTGGAGGTGGAGCTGGTGGATGTGGGGGACGGGGTGGGAGACCCGTGCTACTGGGCCGAGTGGAGGCTGTCTGAGAGGAACCAGGAGCTGGCCCATGGCTTGTGGCTCCCAAGTCGCCCGTTCGAGGATTGATGTGTTTTTTGTGTGTGTGTGCGTGTGTGCGTGTGTGTGTGTGTGTATGTGTGAGTGAGCGAGTGAGAGAGAGAGAGGGAGAGAGAGAGAGAGAGAGAGAGAGTGAGAGTGAGTGAGTGAGTGAGTGAGTGAGTGTGTGTTGTTTAAAGCTGCACTTTGGGACCACTTCAAATGTAGTCATCATATTTTCTTCTAATTAATATTTTCTCCACTGATTGGAATGATTTACTGGAACAAGTAGAAATGACACACTGGGTTGATTGTACGGTTACACTGTTAATGTTACAGTCTTTATTTGTGTTAATTTTGTCTTCAAGGATGCATTGCAAAAGTTTGAAATGATGGCCTCAGGGCGGGAAGGATAGACTGTGCAGGGTTAAGGGTTTTTATTTGGGATTGACCATTATGTTAACCATCAACTTCTGCAATTTTAACTCACTTTGTTGTCCACAACGCCAAGTCGTCTTGACATTTATATGGTTGAGCATCTTTGGCTGATTTGGCAGATTTTGTATCTTTTTTAAAATAATTACATAAAATGTCCTGCTGGGAATAAACCATGCGGTTTGGTTGGTAAGTTATTCTCCTCTCGGTACACCACTTAGTGAGGCAGGCAGTGACGGTGGGGATATGAGGAGTACACAGTGTTCTCTGACATGCTTTGTTTAGTAATAGTTCTAATATTAAGTGCTTTTCATTGGTGTCGCATGGGAAATTTCTCACAGGGTTGGTCTCAGATGGGCTCACAATAACAAGGACATGAACAAAAACGCTTAAGAATAAAAGCATTTTTTGACTAAATTTGACTTTTTAGTCTTTTTAACCTGAAAATGTATTTTAAGAGATCATTGGTAATATTTATATTTTTGTCTTTCATTTTGTCTTTGAAATGGTACAAGCCATGGATTTTGCTATTGTAAAGTTAATAAACCAATAGGACCTGGTTAATGATTGTAGCTGTATGCACAGTTTGAACCACGAGCAAATTGTCAACATCTGTTTTGACATGACATGCAATTACAGTAGTTGCTCTGTTAATGTATGCTTGGCTGCACAAGTGAGCCATCTTTATTTACCACAGGCGATGACGACCATCCATCTCCTCGATGAAGGCCTATAAATAAGCACGTTCATGTTATGAATGCATAACAAAAAAATATAAACACCAGACATCGCATATATGTAGACCTTTAATCTAAGATTTTGAATAATAGGAAAAAGCTAATATAAAACCATCACTTTTATTTAAAAGATAACTCAAAATAATAATAATAATAATAATAATAATAAATCCAATTATCAACACAGAAAATTGCTCTCTTTCTCTCCTTCACCTTCGTGGCTGCGTGTGTAATTACCGTGATGATTGCGGTGTACCCTGCCGTTGATCAGGCACGGCGCGCGACGCAGAGGCGCGGAGCTTATTGCTTGGCACGAGACCGCCGGTGCCAGCCTGCTGGCCTCATCACGGTAATGATCAAGGGGGGCACCACGGGGGGACGACGTTGCGTGAGGCGGTAATGATGGATGCGTTAAGCGATATTGAGACATATGGAAGCGCTCCGGCGCACTGGGAGGAATGGAGGGGAATGAGAGAGCGGCTGCGTTTGAAGTGCGAGGCAAACAATGCGCGTATGTTCCATGGAGTTCCTGCACGCTGCGCGCGACTAGACAAGAGAGATAAGAAGGGAAGGGTTTCCATAGCGGACAGCAGGGGCCGAATGGAGGGTGGGGGGTGAAGGAGGTGGAACCAGCCCCAACAGCAACTCGCCTGGCTGTGGCTGCCTGCCCATCTCTTCGCTAATGATGTGCCCCTTTGAGGTTTTGGATGAGGGTTACTTCAAGACTTTGGAATGGATATGAACTCACAGCCGGGATTTGTTAATATATTATCGTTTATTGTGTGAGACAGCCATTGTTAAAATGAGAGTAGTTCAAATGAAACTATGCAAAGTACATATTTAGGTATTCACGGCTGTGTGTCTGTCGGTGTGTGTGCGTGGGTGTGGGTTATGGGAGTAAAAAAAACAACCATTGTTGAACAACAAAGACAAGCATATGCGTCTAGGAGTAATGAGTACATCCTTGATACGCTTGACGAGGGCGATCGCTGGAATCGGCGGTGCGTGGGCTGTGAATACCTTGTGGGACTGCTTGCAGTCCTAGTTCCATTTATCTCTCCTTACTTTGACGTCACATACTAATGCAGTGCTTCTTAATAAATACTTGGGTTCTGTGTGGCGGTCCCTTCCCAGGAAGCCATGGCTCCTACCAGACAGTGAAAGTATTTCCTTTGGCTTGTTCGTCCAGACTGTGTACGGAGAGGAGGCCAACTGCTTGGCCAGTTTCCCCAAAAAACATCTTTACTTCTTTTGTTATTCTCTCAATATTCCGGAGACTGGTGACTTCCGTCCGTGGGATGTTATTCCAGACGAATCACGTAATCATGTATTTGGTATTTTTGGATTTGATATAACTGTATTTTTGGTGAGTATATTGGGTTGCAGTGAAATCTATATTCCAAGATGATGTGAATGTTTTACAGTCCACATCCATGTTTCTTGGCTCAAAAAGGCTAGACTACTAATTTAATTCATATATTTATCTATATTTTATCTCATCTCATCTCCTCTTCGTATCGGTTTGAAAAGCCAGGAGAAGACACGCAGACTTCAACACACACACACACACACACACACACACACACACAACTCGACACGACCAGAAAATACCCTCATATAACCCTCACACCATGTGACAATATCAACACTGTTGTATTTCCCAGCTTTTTGACAAAGAAGGACAGATCAAGAAAGAGCGGGAAATGGAAGGAGAGAGAAAATGGAGAGGAGGACCCACTTTGAGAAAAGGGGTCGAAGTTCACAAGACAAGAGAGGTTATTTTTCTTCTGTGGCGCCTCCCAGCGTGTTTGGATAATAGCAGTGGCGAGCGGGCATGTCTGAAGACAGTTACATAACAACAAGCCGGGCTGTGATGGGAAATCCTGGCAAAGGACAAACGTCCCCAGTCACTTTAGCCAGATGCGACGTGACCTCATGGAAATGTACTGAATAACGCCAGACAGACAGTGACCACTCTCTTCAATGACATTCAGGGCAAACACCATCATGCATCGAGAATGCATCACAGGACTTTTCTGTTGGCAATACCCAAGTCATCTTGTGATGAGTCGAGTAGTTGTAGTAAGGTCAAATCCTAAATAAACTTCAATATTCCATTATCCTATGGCTAATCAAAAACGTCTTGCTTGAGAAACGCTGTGGCAGTTTGACACCCTACAATGTCCCCCCATAATGACAAATAATTCCATGATTAATTACTAACATTTCTACACTCATATACCTCAGAAATGGAGGCCGTTGTTACAATGTAATGTCACGATGTGCAAGCCCTATACCATTACTTTATAACTCACTAGAGCATTATTAATGTTAAACAAACTTGCTCTCTTTTAAATCAGTCCAACACGATTGTGTCATCTAAATGGCAGATTACATCATTTGTGGAACAAAAAAAAAACGGACAATCATGTCATGTGATGGCTATAGTGAAACAGTTCACTTATCAACACATGCACATCCCCAATACCCAAATGACACACACACAGCAGGCTCATACACACAAACACACACACACACATACACACACACACACACACACACACACACACACACACACACACTTGTGACATCCTCAGTTTGTATATTTGTGTTTGCGGTTAACATTCTTTGCTTATTTTTTTTTTTTTACTTATTATAGTTTGTGTGTAGGTGTGTGTGTCAGGTAAAATTAAATTTTATTTTTTTATTTGAGGAAATGGAGCCATTAAAACACCATGGTTTCAAATCAAGATGTCTGTTGGAGCGATTATTTCCCCAGTGGTCTGTTAGGCCCCATGTTAGAGTCCACCATCAATACACAAGATCTGTATGAAAGCGGGCCGCCCTAATACAACATCGCCCATCCCAAAGCAATTTCCTTTCCACTCATTCCTCTCTACATTGGAAAGGATAAGGGTTTGAAAGACACTGAGAAAGAGCACGGCAAGCCACCGGTCATTGCTTTAAAAACACACAAGATTTGGGTTGCACTGTGATTTTCTGGTCGGGGCGTTTAAAAACATACAAACCCAAACAGAAATCTTTATCTCTAATGGAGCATGTGGTGGGTGTCCAGAAGAGGTCAAGTGGTTATTTTGTGATGGAGGAGAACCCGGGTGAACCCAGATGGTCAGCCATTAGAGGATTATTGAGGAGTGGTTCAGGTCAAAGCCAGAGGGGGGGAGGGGGGATTTGGAGAAACTGGACTTCAACATCTTCATTGGTGAGATATATAAAGAGATAGATTGAGTCTTAACACTATGCTGTATCTGTGTGTGAGAGAGTGAGCAAGTGAGAGAGTGAGAGAGAGATAAAAAATATAGGGAGTCAAACACTGCTCTACGTGTGTGGGAAAGAGATGGAGAGAGAGAGAGAGAGAGAGAGAGAGAGAGAGAGAGAGAGAGAAATATATAGAGTGTACAACACTATAATGTGTGTAAGAGCGAGAGAGAAAAAGAGAAAGCTAGAGTCTTGCAGCGTGCATTCAGCACTGTACTGGTGGACCATACGGACTCGTGGTGAATTTATTATTTATTAAGCACTTATATCGAAAACGTGGTAAACTCCCACAAGCAGACAATAGAGAGAGTGCCTCGCCACACTTTGCCCAAAAGGTGCCCAAGCTTCAGGTGGGGCCCAGCCGTGACACTGTAGTGTATGTTGTGTTAGAGAGAGAGTGGGAGAGAGAGATGGAGAGAGTTCATTACTGTTGATTAATTATTTTATTGTTGTGCTTCAGGAACACGTATTGTATGAATGACCTACAGTCCAGCGAGAGAGTGAGAGTGAGAGTGAGAGTAAGAGCGAGAGAGAGAGAGAAAGAGTGAGAGAGTGAGAGCGAGAGTGTGTGAGAGAGAGTTAAGAGACTAAGAGAGTGAGAGCGTGAGAGAGAGAAAGAGTGAGAGTGAGAGAGAGAGTGTGAGAGAGAGTAAGAGACTAAGAGAGAGTGAGAGTGAGAGAGAGACTGAATCAAACTTTACGATCAATGACAATGTGTCAAAGACAGCTACCCCCTTGTTATTTTCATGTGTCTCACAGTTGGAAAAAGTAAACACAAGATATGTCAACACAAGCTATCTCAAGGAGGTTGCAGTCTTCACATATGCAATGTGTTTATTTTTCGTGTTTACCTTTGGGGTTGGATAACTACTGCAACTCAAGGCTCACTGGTCACAGCCCACACAGTTGAGGTCCAAGGAACAGGAAGTGTGTGGTATGAACCGAAACAGAAATGAGATTTCCTTGTAGTTATTCATTATAGTCCTTCTTATAAACAGCAGCACCACCCATGTGTGCTCTACATTCTATGATTCGATGCAGAACAGCCTAATGTTTCATATTTACGTGGCTGACAAGAACACAAACACAAAAGTCAGACTTGACATTCTAATACACAACATATTCCCATTATCTAAGCAGGGAGAGGATATTACTAATAGTATCATCAAAATTAATATTCAGAGTCTAGGGTGCCGTGTGGTGGTACACCATAATTCTAATGCTAAACGGCTTTTGGTTCCACAAAGTGCAAATTATCTCGGGATAAGTGGCTTACGTTGAACAGGGCTGGCAAGGGCATGGGGGGGGGGGGAATCTCTGCGGTCCAAATCAAATCACCCGAGGACGGACTGCTCTTCAGTATATGTGGCAGTCAGTTAAAAAAAGGGTAGGCAGTTACTACCCACAGGCAGTTACGGTTGGGGGCTTGTGCCTCTACTGCATGGTTCCTTTTTCTCCTCCAGTTTTTCTGCCCCACTTTTCCTTTGAGTCCATGGCTTCCGTATGCCCTCTCGTCTGCCCGCTGGGCGCTACTTTTGCTGTAATGTTTACATGCATTAAGTGAGTTGGTTGTGATTGATTGGCCAGTGAGCCCAGTGCCAGAGCACGTACACACGCAGCACAATCTCCTGCGCACCCCGAATGCCAGGCACACAGAGGGGGCCGGTAAAGTGGAAGAAAGGAGCCGGCAAAATCTGGACGAATATTTGAACGGCCCTCCAGAATTTGTCCCATTATACCGGGTGGCTAGCGCACCGCTGTCGTGGAGTAACTTTCAACCTCGGTTGCTGGTGTCTGCTCTACTGGCTGTGCTAACAGCGTGCGCTGCTGAAACACAGGCACTGGATGAAAGTCCAGTTTTAGTGTTGTTGAACGAAAGCTAAGTGAGCACGCCCCACTCCCCTCCACATCTCAGTCCACTGGCTCCCTGTGTTCCTGCATCCCTCATTCCGTCCTCGGTCGCCACACCCTGCACACCTGCTCCAGTGTAGAGGTCATGTAGGTGATCAGGTGATGCTTATATGATGATGTTCAGATTGTCAAAAACTGCACATCAACAAAGCAACCTAACGGGCAAAATAGATTTTTGTGCTTGCCGCACCTGTGTCAGCAACGAACACGAGAGAAAACCCACGTTAGAGCTAACAGACCCTCTCAATAGTCCAGCCCCTGTCAGGGGACCCTCGTGAGAGAGCTGTGATTCACCCGACACATGTTGATACACGCTGAGAGGCCCGTGTTTACCCCTCGCCAGGAGCTAATGCTTGTTGAAACCTGCCAGATTCTGCCCTTTCTTGTCCTGTCAAGACTCCCGCCGCCCCGCTCCTTCTGTCTGCAGTCTGCCTTCCCGGGGCTTGTCAGGACATGATCATGTGCCACCGTCTCCTGTCTCACGTGCGTTGTCATCGTCCAGGTGCTGCTGTGTGCATTACAATTCGGGGGCCGTTGTCTGTGTTTGCATTGTAAGCTGTATGATTTTTTCAACAATGTATCTCTCAAAATATTCTTTGGTTAAACAGGCAGCTTTGAAGCTTGGGAAAAAAAGTGTTAGTATAGTGTTAGTATACATAAATCAGAGGAGCGGGTGCTTTTTTTGGTAATCTTGAGCTGTGGAGATAAAAGCAAGTTAATGCTCTGTAAAAGCATGACGTAATGCACAGGCTCGGGATTTGGGCCACAGGGGATCACACGGAGTGACAGAGGGAGCCTGATAAGTGGACGACCTTGGAGGGAAGACCCTATGGGCATATATATGACCTGACAGGGGTGATGTGGTGGGCGTGGCTTAACTAGCATAGAGACACATACGACATTGTTCGGTTACCACATTTGCACCTGTTTACAAGTGCCATATTTTTGGTCACATTTCAAATAGTAAAGTTAAGATGTACGCATAAAGTGTGTTCTAAGTAACACACACACACACACACACACTCAGCACAAACACCTTTGAAGCTGACCCTGGGGGTAAGGTGACCTAATTCGTCCAGGTGTTCCATGCAAAACGTTAACTAACGCAGTTAACGCAGACTAGCTTAAAAGAAAAAACTTAGAAGATGGGCCCATACCAGAACACCATCTGAATAATGGGCCGATCCTGGGCTGTGGCCGAATATACTGTCAACCAGGCAACAGGGAAGGCAGACAGACAGACAGACAGACAGACAGACAGAGACACAGACACACACGCACACATACACACACACACACACACACACACACACACACACACACACAGCCTTCATCGTCCTGCTGTGAAATGAATCTGGAATCTCCTCAGGTAAGGTAATTGGCAAGTTTGCATTATTATTTAGCTTTTGACTCAAAGCGTTTGGGTCATAATGGAAGGTCCGGGGTGAAGTCTGAGAATATGAAGTGAACATGCAAGCAAAAGTAAATTTTTTTCTGCTGATTTCAAAAAGGCTGTGTGACACTTAAAACGAAACTGAGAGCGAAGTATAAAATGCCATGGAGTGATAGCGCGCAGTGTGGTTTATCTGTAAAGTCTGCCCCGAAGCCAGTGAGCCACGAAGGCTGTGGGTGGAAATCAATCATCCCTGTGTGTGTGTGTGTGTGTGTGTGTGTGTGTGTGTATGTGTGTGGCCGTGTGTGTGTGCATGTGTGCATATGTCAGTGTTTAAGTGAGTGTGTCTAGTGTCTGTTCTACGTAGTGTGTGTGAGTGTGGCGTGTCTGTGTGCATGGGTATATGTGTGTGCGTGCTTCGGTGTGTCCCATACTCCCTGTCATTTTCTCTTCCTTCTATCTTCTTCCCTCTCTCTCTGCTTCCATCACATTCATTATGTCTCTGGTTAATTGCTAATCTTCCCCCTGGGAGCTGAGAAGGCATGTCGTTTAGAAACCGGAAACTTTTCTTCTTTAAGGCTTGGTGAACTGTGCTTAACTATATATATATATATATATATAGATTAGATACAACTTTATTAATCTCCAGTAGGAAAAAATTGTTAAATATTGTTTTATATACTGTATACTGTATATATACCTTTTTAAAATAATTGAGTTTATTATTTACTACTATTTATGAGTTTAGGAAGTCTAATGAAGACTTCATCAGTAGGAGATTGGCCCCAGAGAGGCCTAAAGGGATACTGGTGGGATTGGGAGCAAAAGGTCTCTTGGCTGAGTTTCAAACACCTGGGCCAGCACATCTGTCCTGCCCCCCATACTCATGCTCAAGTTCATCGAACCCGATGATACGGTACTGGCATGAAGACTTTGTACTACAGTACGACTTGGCGGGCAATAAGACGTCACGAAACATTATGCTGGCCTTTGGAACCACACACACGCACAGACACACACACACACACACACACACACACACACACACACACACACACACACACACACACACACACACACACACACACAGACACACGCACACACACACACACACACACACACACACACACACACAAGCTGCCCCAAATCAATTCTGCCCTCTGGTCTGTCGCTCACATTTGCTCACCCCTTGTGCTCTCATGCGATCGAATAAATAGTAAAAGATAATGAAGGTGAATCTAGTGTTTGATTTTCCTTGAAAATAAATCTGAAATACAGTTGGGTATATATACATCAGGACAAATCACAATGGCAAATGCTGATCACGATAACCCAGTGTGATACGAGTTTACATAAGTATTTGGACAATCATTAGATGAAACAGCTTATCTCTGGCACACATCCACGTACAGTCAGTTTGAAATAGATAAGCAGGAATTACCACGTTGTCCATTATACCACTGAATTACGTAAGGGGATATGGGATGTGAAACCTGTAGTCCTGTGGGGGCCCCACGTTTGGGCCAGAGGCCAGGAAACGAGGTAGTAGGCTAGTTCAGATGTAAAAAATCACAGCAGCATTTTGCATGTGTGCCACTAGTTTTGATGGGATTAATTAAGCAGTTTTCCGCTTATTGTATGAGAAATGTAAATGGTCTTGTCCCTCTATTTCGGCGAAAAACCAACGCACTATATTAATATGCTGCTTCGTTTTGGTGGTTGTCCATTTCTTGTCAGCATTATCTAGTTCCGGCCACAGACGAAATTCTAAAATTCTCTTTAAACTCCCTTTCAAAAGAGGTTTATTCATAAACAAAAAGCCTTTGAAGTACATTAGCCAAAGCCTGGCTAAATGACGCCAAGTGTGGATTACTTGAATTGTTGCACTGCTGTTTAGCTGCCAAAAACAGCTTTGTGTTTGTATTGCAAATTTAATTCACTGTTGGAACATGTGTGTGTGCGTGAGTGTGAGAGAATCCTCTTGTTCTAATATTATACTGACAGCCAATAATACCACCCCAACCTGCTAGCATCATCCAGTGATGAAAACTAGAAATACATTTTAGAAAAGGACCTCTTGGCATTTTGGACAACAAATAACTGCAGAAACATCAAGTTACTAACGAGGGTTCAAAAAAACAATTACCTAAAAAAAAAAGTGTTGCTCTTAGGGTGGCCTCCAATTAGCAAAACAGTTTGAGGGCATAAGTTGCTAACGTTTAAATTAGAAAATGTAAATATTCTCTTAACCAGATAAGCAGGATAACCTCATTAACAGAGGAAGGGGATAAATAAAAGACAATGGCAGCCTTTGCACTGCTATGTAGACAGAAGGATCTCAGGCGGACCCTTTACCCCCACTGTCTGTCTAAAGATCTATGCATGGCTGTTCTCTCTCTCTCTCTCTCTCTCTCTCTCTCTCGCTCTCTCTCTCTCTCTCTCTCTCTCTCTCTCTCTATGAGGTGTTGTCTCTTCTAGAAGAGACAAGGGCTGAACGTAAACTACAACGAGCTGCACTTTATATAATGGTTTAATATAATTAATTTAATGCAAGTAAACTTTTTTACACTAAAACTTTTTTTCTATAGATATAAATAAATGTATTGTATATGTCTTGTATGTACTTGTGTATAAAAACATTGCTTCTGTATTGAATAACTCATACTCTTACTACTATTTGAATAAGCAGCCTTATAAAGAAGGCAATATGGATCCATGTAATATATATTGTAACAAGAATAAATTATACAACGTACAAAAGAATGACTAACCATTAACTTCTATAAAAAGGTAGATATTTCTAAAGAAGATAACAGGAGTGATGTTGCTAACAGTGATCATAACAGTGCTGCCATGAACCCAGTGCTGGCTAGATGGGTCTGGGTATTCGTATCCTGCTCACTCCTGCTGTGCCGCCTGCTGATGCCGTCCCTCTTCCTGTACCCACCTTGCTCTTCTTGTCCTTTTTCCTGTGGCCGTCCCTCTGATGTTTCCCTGTAATGGGTCTTGCCTGCTGCTGTAGGGGGGATTCCAGGTCAGGATTGAAATCAGGCCCGGGTGGCCATCGGGACGTTCGGGAGGTTTCCCGTTGGGCTGGTCCACTTTCAAATGTATTTTGGGCCGCTTAGGTGGGCAAAAAAATATTTGGACTTATTTTATGTTCTCCTAAAGTAGACGTTTTTCATTCATCTGACATTTCAGCCCCAGCATCACAGTATATATAATGCCGCTTTTCCACCGACAGTACCAGCTCGACTCGACTCGACTTGCCTCGACTTGGCACGCCTTTTTTTGCGTTTCCGTTGGCAAAAAAAGTACCCGGTACTTAGTACCGGGTACTTTTTTTAGTACTACCTCCATCGAGGTTCCAAGCGAGCGGAGTAGGTACTTTTGTGTGACGTAAACAGGCTGCTGGCAACTGATTGGCCAGCGGCTGTAAATGAGAATAATCACTCAAAGTTAAGTTGTGTCTGGTGTGGTTGGAGTCCACGGACCCGCGCCCGAGGGGGACACTGATCAGTGTTTCGCCGTGTGTGTCGCTCCTTTCCCGGGGCTAGAGTTAGGCTGTGCATGGTTGTGTGTGTCCGGCGTGGTTGTGTGTGTCCGGCGTAGCTGGAGTCCACAGACCCGCTCCCGAGGATCAGTGTTTCGCTGTTTTGTTTTAGTGTCGTTCCTTTCCCAGGGCTCGAGTTTCGCCTCCATCAACGTTACCGTGTGACAACAATAGACGCGCAGTCATTGTGCTTTTTATTTTATTTTATTTCCCATCATAACCTTTCCCGTGAATCAGGAAATAGACTTGATCAGATTCAGATTTCCCGGGAATCGCGTCTCCCGTGATTAAAACCTAATGACGACGCGCCCATGTTGGAGAGGTTCTTTTCTACGACCCGCCCACATTGAAGAGGTACTTTTTTAGATGGAAACGCGACGTGCCTGGAACCAAGCCAGGTCGAGTGGAGGCGAGGCGAGTCGAGCCGAGCTGATACTGTCGGTGGAAAAGCGACATAATATGGATCGTACAATGTACGGTAGTTCACCACTCCCAATTATTTGAGTTAGCTTTGCCCATGTTGCATTTTTTCTTGAGCGGTAACAGAAGAGAAGTAGAGAACAGATGCAACAAGTGTCGTTGATTGTGGAGGGCAGGGAAAAGCCAGGAGGAGCTGAAAAGGCCAGATTTAAAAAAGAAGGGCACTGGAGGAAGATGTGCATGTAATGGGTTAACATTGTATGTTTTATATATAATTGATAGTTAAAGTAATTTTTTTCTTATAAACTGATCCTTGAGGTGTATTTTTCATTTGCCAAACGTTGCTGTTCATTTATTCAAATTCTTCCACCCCTGAAAAAAGTGGGCTGGTATGGGTCTGAAACTCCCAGGCTGAAAATGGGTCCCACTCCGGCCCTGTTTGAAATGATACATCTAATGAGGAGCTATCAGTTTTCCTGCAACATACAGTATTCACATGTCAACAGAAGCACTTACAAAAACCTTGATACAGAAAGGACATGATCAGCAGGCAATATCTATGTGGCTACATTGAAATAGCTGTCATGTGTTTAAGAAAATGTCAGTACTTAATGTTAATTGTGTAAATCATTTAGCAATACATTTGTTAAGTTAAACAGTCTTCTGTAAATACCAATTTTGCATTCTTTGTGTGTCACTATATATATAATATGGTTTACATACATTTCACATATAAACATTGTCATACAATAAAAAGAGTGGTGTTAAGTAGTGGTATTAACCCTAATTAGTTTGATTGTTTGGACCATGGATAACAGTGTTGGGCTAAATAGCCCACCATGCTATTCTCCATGTAACTTTATCTACTACTGTTTTCCCTAATCTACTACAATCTACATCTAAATTTAGCAGGTTAAAGGGGTAGTTTGGATGAGGTAATGTATGGACGTTTAACACACGTTACGTTTAATCACTAAATGTAATTTTATGAATTTGTAATTAAATATCCGCAATTTACATCAGTCAAAGTAACGTTAAAGGGGTAGTTGGGAATTTTGGACATCAGACCTCATTTCAAGTGAGCCAGTGTGTTATTTATCATTGGAGACCGTTTTCAACATGTTCCATTCAGTCCTTCTAGTTGCAGAGATCGCCAGTGCTCGGCTAGCGCAAGTCGATGGGAACTGCTAGCCCGGACTGATATTACCTGGAGTGCGCTTCTCTGTTTATGTTCTGTAGTGAATTGGTTGCTACACCAGAGCAAAGTGAAATTCTGCTGCTGCTGAGAAAGTAGTCCCTCAAAATGTAATGCGATCATTGTGATACAAGGATAGTTTTATTTCTAAGATCTAACATATATCTACACAGACATTTACATCGATAGCCGGGCATTATAATTGGTTTGCCTCGGGTGTACTGTGGAGTGGGTAAAACTGTTTTTATTGGCAGGCTAGCAGTTCCCATCGACTAGCACCAGTGATTTCTGCAACTAGGACTGAATGAAGTGTTGAAAACGGTCTCCAATGATAAATAACACACTGGCTCACTTGGAAATGAGGTCCGATGTCCAAAATTCCCAACTACCCCTTTAACGTTACTTTGACTGATGTAAATTGCGGATATTTAATTACAAATTCATAAAATTACATTTAGTGATTAAACGTAACGTGTGTTAAACGTCCATACATTACCTCATCCGTGAACACGATTGCTGATGAGTCGCATAGGATCGTATGATCGTACGTCATCAAATTAAGACTTGAGTGAAAGATTTCCCCCCCCCCATCTTGCCTGGACTTGCCGTGTTCCAAGTCCAAGTGCAACAGTGTGGTTCCGTTAGTGAAAATCCCATTCATATTCTGCATCAAGTTTATGAATAAAAATATGCTCTTGTAGAAGCCATAAGTTAAGTGAAAGTTTTCAGAAAAACTTGTTTTATTTGTGTTGTCATTTAAAAGTAGTACACTACCCACAATCCTCAAGTGTAACACGACGTCTTTGATTGGTGGAGCTTGCTGTTACCACTGAAACATTTACCGCCGGCGCGAAAGTCAAACCGTCGATTACTGCTACCTGAAGTCGTTTACTTCAGCATAACCATGATTTCCCTTTCTGACATGATGCGTTTTTAAGATATGAGATTAAGAGAGTCCAAATGAGTGAAAACCAGTAAAAGTCAGGCCATTTACTGGACAAAAGTGTTTGTGAGGGCGAGCTTGAAAGAGAAGACATACAGGGTTGTGGTGAGTTTGGCTGGCTGGCTAGTTACGTAGCTGACATGAGTTGTACTAATCATGTCGTTATCATGCTGCAGTGAATAATAATAATAAAAAGATATGATATAGCAGTGCTATATAGTAATTTGGGTTGAATAAAGGCTAGGAATACATAATGTCGAATGAATACATAACTCAATTCACATGTATTTAAAACGTGTAACTTTATTCCCTTATGTAACCATCCATCGTGTCTTAGCAACCACACTCATTGGGAATCAGTGGAACCCCCATTGATCGACGTTTTGAGCAGTGATTGCAGTAAGGAACGGAGCATTGTACCATGTCAATGACAACACTATATACACTATATTAAACACACACACACACACACACACACACACACACTGTCAGTGATGGTTTAAGGGATGAGTTTCTTCCTCGTTCCCAAATAATCTACACAGTCTTGTACCTTTACCTTTTCTTCCAAATATTTTTTTCCTCAAAATCAAATGTTTGATGGTTGATTTGTGGGATAATTGGCTTGGTTCCAGGCTTATAAAATGATTTTCTGGAATGTCAATGGAGAAAATGACTGGGAAATTTACCCAGTCACTGTTGCGTTCTATTGATCCGGTTAGGAAAAATGGTGCCAACTGCTCTACAAATGTTTATAGCAATTTGAGTTAATGTGGCAGGATGTGTTTTCTATGCCAGAAAAATGAAGATGAAGCAGTACTGTCTTGTATAAGAAAGAGTGTTAATTGAGAAATCAAGGTTTGAAGACAGTACTTCTCTTTCCCTGGCAGCTCTGGGTGTCTCCGAGCTGCTGCTGATGGAGATTGCCAAAGAGGGTGTGACAAGAGAAGAGGTCGTCAGGAGGATTCCAAAGATCTTATCGTGAAGGTAATGTCCTCTTTCTAAAAAAGCTTTTTAAAATGATCTTGAATCAAGTAAATGTTGCTGAAGCCGGAAGACCTGGTGCAGGGGAAAGGCTATCAGAACCACGAGAAGGAGGAGTTTTCCCAAGATCATCCTCATAATTAGTATTCTTAATCCACATCAATATAAATTCAAAAGTAACCTATATTAGCTTCCCAAATGGGTACCCTACTGGTAACCACAGGTTGACATTTCCCCTCCAACATTAATAATTAAAAATCGATACAGGTAATCGTTTCGATGGCAACCTCCTCCAGCCCGTCCTCTTAAAGGACCAACCGGGTCCATCTAATCCCTGGTCCTGGTTCTACCCCAGTATCTGCTCAGACTCGACTGGAACCCAAGAGGGCACTCTGGGTACCCCAGTAGCTACCTGCTTGTACCAGGACTAGGAGGAGAGGGTTCACAAAGTCCAAATGTTTTCAAATGGAACTAAATATATAAATATAAGATGCAATGACATTCCATGATATGTGCATCCACCTTTATTGAATCAATGGCATTTTGAAGATTAGTTCCCTTGTATTACGACCAAGGTCATGGTCAAGGTTTAAAGTAATATTAATTCATATAAAATGCATAAGAATGTAACATGAAGTCTGTATAGCCAGTGGTGTGTGTAGTGAACGGTTGAGTGGAACATGTGCTGTGCTGTGTTGTGCAGTGTGAACACAAGACCAAACATAAAGCCAAACCAAAAAGACCCCAAACCTTAAGGGACAAAACTGTAACAAATCAAACCTTAAGCCAATCAGCCACGGCGAGAGAGAGAGAGAGAGAGAGAGAGAGAGAGAGAGAGAGAGAGAGAGAGAGAGAGAGAGAGAGAGAGAGAGAGAGAGAGAGAGAGAGAGAGAGAGAGAGAGAGAGAGAGAGAGAGAGAGAGAGAGAGAGAGAGAGAGAGAGAGAGTGACAGACTCTCAGCCCCGCCCACTGGATCCCAATACCAGAGAGGCAAACACAGGGGAACCAGCAGACAGAGAGTCGTCACACCATTCAAGGGAAGTTCCTATCACAGCCTCCAAAATGTATAGAGGAGACAGATTCAGGGATGCGTTTTCACATTCTCACAGACAAGCCTAAACATAAAACAAAGGAAATTCAAAACCAGTGTACTGGGACTGGGTGGTACACATCTGTCCTTGTTTGTGGATACAGTCTTATTTACTATGTAAAACCCGGTGTTATGTCGTACACGTTGAGTTTGACAGAACTACTTCCTCAAATGACCCAAGCAGCGATGACTGTTAAAGCCAACACTGCAGTTTGAATGTACGGTGAATGACAGCTTCCTTGAAACCAACAACCAATCAGTTCAATCATTGTACACATTGGTGAGTAAAAGAAGATAGTGATGAAATAATGAACCATGACATACATTTTACATCTGAAATATTATACATGGTTGCCTTGGGCAACATACATCTTCAGGATTAGAGATTACATTTGAAACATAATCTGATATTTTAACTGAAGGGGAGATCTTACAATGTAAATTGTGAACAAACAACCGGAGGTTACTAGAAAAGACCAAGTGATGCTCATTCGGTTTGTCAACTGGGGGACCAAACTGTACTGGCTAGGGTGTCGATAGATACTGGGTTCGATCTCCCATGTCCTGAGTCTACCTGTAGGCATCCTTGAGCAAGGTGCTTAACGCCTACCTGCTCCTCAATCACATGTATCTGAATCCACTACTTCCCCCACCTTCTTTCTTTGCCATTAGTTCTTCTTCTTGTCAGGACACACGTGAGACAGGATGAGATTCACCATGTTCTTGATGATGGGCGGGGGCGGGTGGATGTTGTGGGGACTATGATGGGCTAAGGTCATCTCCCAGGCATCCACAAACACAACACCCAGGCCCATGAACATGGTCCTGAGAACCTTGTCGATCTGCAGCGAGAACCAGTCGCTGCTGTGCATGCTCATCCCTGGGTTCATTGCCACAAAGTTGGCCGAGCGGATTATCACGAGGGTTCCGGGGCCCCGGTCCAGGAGACGTACTAGCGCCTGGCGGATATGCCGCATGCGGCGTATGTAGACCTCAATGGGGAAGGATGTGAAGTGGGCCCAGATGCTGAAGACCACCACGGTGTCGGGGCCTCCGGCCAGGCCGTCCAGCTCATTGGCAACGTAGCGTAGCTCGCTGGTGCTGACGGGGAGGATTCTGATGGGCGGACCGTGACAGCGGTAGTTCATCAAGATGTTGTGTTTAAAGTCCACCGCCATCAAGGGTCCCACCCTCTTTGAACGGTGCAGGTTGAAATCTGATTTGAAGGAGAGACCGAAAGAACACGCAAACGAAATTAACAATGGGACATGAATAAGAGTCAGAGCTTTGTGTGAACGGAGATAAGGTGTCAGTGCTTACCTGGTATGAAAGCGCTGAGGTACTCAAACCACTGCCTCATCGTGGAGTCTCCGTACATGTGGATCACCTTGCCAGTCAGGCACTGCGTGATGGACGAGGAGTCGTTAAACTGGCGAACAGAAGTTCCATCGAAGGACCTCCAAGTGCCTTGGTAGTAATAGCCAGAAGGGGTGTACTTGACCGGCTCTGCTTTGATGGTGCTGCTTTCTAACTGTGGTCCATCTGGGATATGAGTATGACAAGAAATGTCAAAAGAAATACATAAAACTGGGCACCACCACCACATAATCAACCTCCATAAACTGTAGCAGCAATGACTGTGTACCTATCTTCTGAGGAAGCACGTTGATCCGATCAGGTCCTGACGCATGGATGATAACTTTGATGTTTATACGGCTGTGATAAAAAAAAACAAGGATAAGGAAACAAACAAGGATAAAACAAATTTTCCAAAGTTATAATCGAAATGAACGAGAAAAGTATAATACAGCACCAGACCTCTGAAAGAGCAGCGCTTCTTTGTTGGTGAAGAGGGGATTCTCATAGCCTCCCATGGCGTGGTTGATCCTGGTGTCACAGCTCAGCAGCTTAGGCTTCAAGCAGTACCAGGGCTCCCCTGTGTGGAGGTTTGTGTAGTTGCACAGTGGTTTCTGTGGGGAATCAGGCGGCAGGCACGGGATGCACGTGGTGGTCTCGGACAGCTTGCCAGAGCGGAACAGACTCTGGAAGAAGACCCGGTTTGGCCGCTGCTCCCGGAGCCGCTGCAGCACGGCCACGGCCTCACTGGAGTGCACCATGGTGATCTGCACCTGGGCCTCGCCCCCCCACAGCAGGGGAAACAGTGCTGAGTAGGAGCCATTGAGGTGATCCACTACCTGGCCCGCCACCCCGGCCCCCAGCACCGGGCAGTGCAGCCGGGCCACCAGGAAGTCCCCGCCGTGGCGCTTGGGACTGCCCTGGAAGTCGTGCATCTGGACCAGAGCCTCCAGCTGGTCCCCAACATGCCACTCCCTCAGGTCCTTTGAGGGCAGGATGGTGACCAGGCTGTGAACAGGGTCGCTGGTCAGGTCGAGGGGCGCAGGGGCGGGGCGGGCGGGGAGCTTGGGCCAGGCGATGGCTTTGAGGAGGTAGCGATCCTCCAGGGCTTCGTCTGGGGTGGGCTCCGGGCCCAGGTGGCTGCAGAAGGTGTGGGTTTGGTACGGAGCCTCCGTACCAAACCCCTCCCTCCGTAACGGAGGGAGGGGCCTCTTCTGGGCGAAGGCGGTGCTGCTGCTGTTCTGGTGCTGAAAAAGCATTGACACTCTGTGCCAGCCCATGTTCTGAGGAGGACGAGAAGAGAGGTTTGGTTTAAAGTAGGGATGTGAACGGGTACACGTGTACACGTGTAACCGGTTAGTAAATCATAACCGTTTAGGAAAAATCAGTAAACGAAAACCGAAAAAAAATAAAATAAATCAAAATCTTCAATCAAAATTAACATGTACTATTTATTTAGAGATTAATAAAGCTACAAATGTTCCACTTTGACAACGTTAATGCACTAAGAAATGCACGTGATAAATGTTGGGTAACTGACCACCGTGTATTACGTCATGTAACACGTAAGTTTCACTCCCCCCCCCCCCCCCCCCCTTTCCGCCATGTTGGAAGGTACGCCCCTCCGAGTGCAGCTGAGCTTTGCGTTATTGTTGACACGGTAGCTGCTAGCTGAGGAGGTTGTTGAAATTCTGTACTGTTTTAACAATGCCTGGAAATAACTGCTGCGTTAAAAACTGCTTCAATGCCTCACACGATCGTCGAGGAAACCATTAGAACAGTGGGTTACAGTTTGTCAGGTTCCCTAAATGGACAACGCAGTTGTCCCACACTACAAGATGTTTAATCTTATGTGATTTTTGAGTCGGATGTACACCACACACATAAAGAGAATCTCAGCCCATTTCTTGCTCTCCGATCGTAAATACAAATACATGAGATTCGAACACAAGACGGAACACCACACACTATAGGACAATCTTGTCCGCTAATTGCACGCTGCAGGGCCGTGGAGGTAGAACTAGAGCAACTCGCGTCAATGGATCAGCGTCTTTTGACAGCAGTGGTTTCCGCGGTGCTTATGCTTACATAATATCAGAGAATATCCGCGTCAGTTCGGCCGCGGCGCAATTAATGAATAAAGATCATAAACTGAATGGCTGTGCATGTGTTGTGAGACACGGCTGCGAACCGGTGTCGTGCCAGAAGTTGATTTTTGCCAGAAACTGATTTCCGGTCCGCTGATTTTTACATTGTAATGGCCCTTTACACATTATTCAAGCACTGGTTGACATCAAATCTTGTCAGTATTACTTTGCTGAGTGATATCAAGCCATTTTGAGGCAGAAACACAACTTTAACAGACAGTGCGCGCTCCCGCGGACCGGAAATCAGTTTCTGGCAAAAATCAACTTCTGGCACGACGTGCCAGAAGTTGATTTTTGCCAGAAACTGATTTTTGCCAGAAACTGATTTCCGGTCCGCTGATTTTTACATTGTAATGGCCCTGTAATGGCCCTTTACACATTATTCAAGCACTGGTTGACATCAAATCTTGTCAGTATTACTTTGCTGAGTGATATCAAGCCATTTTGAGGCAGAAACACAACTTTAACAGACCGTGCGCGCTCCCGCGGACCGGAAATCAGTTTCTGGCAAAAATCAACTTCTGGCACGACACCTGCAACTTAAAACAAAGTAGTGCCGGTTTGGTTCCGTGCCGTGCCGCTGCCGTATCCAGTGGAATAGCCTACATTGACTATAATGGTTTCTAATGTCTTCTTGTGTTCTCTGCATTTTCACTAGGACCCTTTTCCTTCGCCTTATTCTTCTCCATTTATTTCTATCTCGTAATGTCTCCTGCGTCTCTATGTTGCGTATTTCCTCATGTCTCTATGCCGCTCTGACAACGTTGCCCCTGGCAACCGATAGCCGTGGATGCCATCATGGCGGACGGGCTCAAACCCCTCCCCTCCCCTTCCCAAAAATCACGTGACTCCTCATTCTCAATAGCGCGACTGCGGTCCACTTAAAAAACAACAAAAAAAAAACGGTTAACCGTGTACACGAAAAAAAAGGGGTCGTGTAACCGTTTACAATTTTTTGTAACCGTTCACACCCCTAGTTTAAAGTGACCACGTCGTTAAGAAGTAGTCTTGAAAAACTAGTCTGCGTCTGCCCTCGGTTTGGACAAGCTGTGATAAAAAATATAATAAAGGATCACCAATAGTTTTTTTGTCCTAGGCCCACTGAGTTACTAGGGAATTTTCCAATGTTGTATTAAACAAAATGTTACTTTATCACACACAAACAATGACCGATGCAACACTAACCTCCAGAGTGAGAATGTTACGCAGCAGGAACATGAGACCAGAGAGTGCGAGGAGAAGGAAGATGAGAGCATATTTGGCACGATATCGACACATGATGATCCCCCTCAGCCTCCCATGGTTAACTACCGCTTCATATTCCGCTTTCAACATTGTGGCAGTAGTAGTCCTGGGGTTTGTTAACACTTAAACATAGAGAGAGGAGAGACAGATTCAAAACAAAACTTTCATATATTATGTTGTAGAGTGGAATACTTACATCTGACCACTAGGGGGCAGTAGTGCCAGTGATTTGTACAGTAACCCACCACTGTCTATCCTGAGGAGTAGGCAGTTTAATGTCCACCCATACTTATCCCGGACCTATCTCGTAACAAAATAATCATATTTGTTACGTTATTTTTAGTGAGCCATCGACCATTATCTGCAGATATACACTCTAAACACGTGATCAGTGATCGGCCGATCAACTTATTCTTATTTAACCTTACTAGGTATCATTCTTCTCCAACGGTCGGGGTAAGAGGCCTTACCTCCCTGGGACTCTTTCATAGTATTTGTATTTTGTGCACAATCCAGTATGTTTCATTCCAATAGTAAAGATGAGGTCTATATCTTATGTAGGCTATAGCATTTTTGGGGGTTTGTCTTTAGCGAGGGTGGTTAAGCACAGAAATGTCTTTACTCCAAGAGACTGGAGACTGGATGCATTTTTATTAAAAGACATTACCTCACAGACAGTTCATACATGCCGGTAAAAATATGAGAGGCACAGAAAAAAAAGAAAAGAAAACAGCTGTCAAAACACAGCACTTCTCACAGATCCACCTACGTTTTCATTCTGTCGTCAAAGGTGTCGGCTGAGTCTTAAGAGATCCCTGCTCTATGTCTGTTTTCCTTCTACACCCGTGGTTGTGGTTGGTTGGTTGTGATCGTAATGTTATCCTGTTCTAACATAATTTATCTCTCACATTTCTCTCACAACTAAGGCACTAAAAAAGTTATCGGTAAAGCAAAGTAGATATGCGCAAAATGCGCCTGGGACATGCAGTTCCTTAGCCTGGCTATTGCCAGACCAAGCTCAATCGTAGATTGTATGTTTATCTGGGGAAGCTGCCTTCATTTTCTTCAGCACAAGAGGCGTGATCAGTGGGCTGAGTTAAATTGACTCGGTACGCAATTGGCTGCTTGCCGTCATTATTGTGATAAACCAGCCAATAGTGCGCCAGGGGGAAAAGCCAGCTTGGTGATTGGCTCCTGCCAGTGGCGGTCTTACCATAGAGGCATAGGTAGGCGGCCGCTTGGGGCCCCCATATTAGGGGGGGCCCCAACCAACCTCAAAAAAAAAAAAAAAAAAAATATATATATATATATATTTTTTTTTGTACACAAACAGAGACGAAGCAAGACGAGTCTAAACGCGCCAAGCGGCTCAAATAAAAAAAAAGCGAAAAGATGTCGATAAGTATTTGGCAATGCTGGCTAAGATGACACACTTTTTTACGGCTATTGTCTCTCTCTATTTTTCTTATATATATATATATATATATATATATATATATATATATATATATATGTTTGTTTGATATGTTCAATCAAAAGTGCAATGCCAATTGCAACCTCACATATACAAAGTCAATTATTCCTCTTGGCAATATTTGCAAGTATATGTTTGTGATGTTTTACTAAGTAGGCCTATATGACTGTTTGTGGGGGTTTACCCTAACTACTTGTCTTGCTGTTATACTAATATTGATTTGATCGTAAAAATAATAATAAACAGGGCTGGCATACCTGCCTATCCACCATCAGTCTGTACATTTTTTTTCTCTGTTCTCTTTTAAAGATCGGATGAGGTGGGCCCCATACATATCTTCGCCTTGGGCCCCCAATTTGCTAAATCCGCCACTGGCTCCCGCACCTATCGAAACTAGAAAGAAATGTATTGCTCTTCTCCAGACCCTTGTGCAGGAAGAATGGGCGGGGCAACCCAGTCTAGCAGTTCCTTGCAAGGATGGGGGACAGGTTTTACTGCATACCGGTTGATAATTTACACTAATCCAAGACTTGGTTATGTATACACATTGATCTCTCAATGCAAAGCAGGTGTCGCTGCAGTTCTGGAGCTAAAAAATATTGAAACTGTGTGTCAGCTCAGGGTCTGAGGAAGATGAGGAGAGAGGTCCAGTTTAAAGTGACGCTGATCGCAGCATTGATTAGTAGCCTTGAAATCTAAAACATACAACTTTTAGAGGTGTGGACGGATGACAAATTGGTGTATCTGCTGTGCGTGAGGGCTGCGATATCATTTTGGTTTATGCCTGCTCGCAAAGTTTACACACGCCGTAGAAAATATATATGCTGATCATCGCCGTCATTACCTCACCTCTCCACTGTGATAGCCAGTGTTTGGTGAGGTTGATGGCGTATGGACGTGCATCACCCAGGTGGGTGCTGCACACTGGTAGAGGAGGAGGTTGATATCCCCCCAAAAACTCAATATGCAAACCGTGTTGAGTGCCTTATCAAAAGTGCTGTATCAATTCATAGACGTACTATCATTATGGTATATTTCAAGTTTGCAAGTTGTAATAGACAAATATAATTTAGGATAACAAATGCTACAATTTGACCTATGCTCACTAATTACAATGTTGTATTATGTAACTATTGCACACACACGCACACACACACACTGACCTCCAGAGTAATAATAATAATATGATTGGGGGGGCACCCCTACTGCCACCCAATAAAAACATAAGAAATATATATTGGTCAAATTCTGTGTGGGTTACTTGAAAATGTAAAATGCAGTTGATTCACATTCATCAGATAAATAGTATATCATATAATAACAAGAAAATACTGTATCGTATTTTGTGAATCCATACTTCGATAAAAGGCATGTGGCTTTCTAGGGAATCTGTTAGGGGATCTGGCATATACATTCTTAACCTATGGTCTAGTTCTGAACATACGCACGACTAACGTCTTGTCAGTTTTCTTGTCAATTGTTGTTTTAATTTCTTTCAGATTTACCATTTAGATTTAAATATAATGATTAAAATGTCGATTTAGGATGTAGATATACAGTAGATTCAAGACTTTGATTAAAAATCGAATTCTAACTTTATAAATGTGAAAAAGTGACGTAAAGTATAAAAATCAAAAGGGATTACCTATTATTATTAACAGAAGTTTTCAGAGTCTTACATGAAGAAGAAAAAATGTAACATTGGGTTCTAGGTCCTTTACTCCTTCTTTGTCCACGATCTTGCTCTTCCTCGATGTCACTCACACTCACTTGGTGCTTGATGGTGGTCACTCTATTGTGTATGTTATCAGGTTGGGCAGGTTACACTTGTTTGAAGGGGTTATGGCTATGGCTTCATTTGTTGAGTTGAAATGTGTGTTGGTGTTGAGTCTGACAACCCACACTTTCCTTGTTTCCTTGTTGCTTTCTTCCTTGTTATGCCCGCTTGATTGGTCAGTCGCTTTCTTCTTGCCGTTTCTTTTGGGTCTCCACAAGTTGGGGGGCAGGGAGGGGCATGAGGGCAGCAAAAAGGTGTCATCAACTACCATGGCAGTGGGGGTCAGAGACTAGGCTCTGGCAGGGAGGGGGAAAACAGCATGAGGTGAAACCCTTTGTAACTGTAAAAAAATGAATACATTCCTCCACATGCTCCATGTTGCCATGCAGGAGATCTCCAAAAAACACCCAAATCCAAAAACTCTTTTGCCACTCACATGACGGGCTTTTCAACAAGAAACAGGGACACACGTTGGTAGGGCTATTCCCCAATTTGCAGCCCCCTGACAGATCTGACCATGGACCGTCTTCCCACCCAGACGGAGAAAGCCTTCCAGGAACAAAAGGGAGCACTGTTTCCGGGACCTGTGCTGGTAACCCTGGACTTCACTAAACCAAAGGTGGTGCAGACGGATGTGTCCCACCCCAAAGAGGTGGGGCAGTCTTGTCGGAACTACAAGGAGGTGAGGAACACCCAGGCATATATATGAGCTGGAAAATGTTGCCGTGGGACCATTAATATTCCACCGTGATGGAATTTCTCACCATCAAGTGGACTCCAGAAACCATGAGGGGCAGTCCATGGGAATGCCGATGCCCTTTCGAGGAGGGATGCCCTAGGGAGCTGGACTGCCTCTCCGTCCCGGTCTAAGCTGAAGGGGAGTGTTATGATATTTTAGTCCAGGAAAGGCCGCCGAGACAGGATCGCTTTTAACTCACTTTATTGGGTTAAGGTTGTTGGTCTATTGTCTATCGTCTATGAAACAAAAGGAGAGGAATGGTATATAACACGCGCGGAGCGTCTCTAAGCTTTACATCTAATCGATACGCCGCCCAAGAGATTCTGATTCTAAAATGGCGGAGTCCGAGTTAAATAGGCAGGTAGAGGTGGGCGTGTTCTGTGGCTTTAAAAGCCCGCCCCCTTCATCTATGTATGATCAGCTGCTGCCTGGTTGTGCAGCAGTCTTACAGCTTATGTTATGTTTACTCAGTATTGTGGCTATGGGAGAATATTATGGCTGAAATATGTTACAGGAGGGTGTGTGGCAGACGGCAGGTGGGGTTGAGGGGAGTGGTTATTGAAGAGAGATATCTTGCGGCCCGCTGGCTCCACCCCAAAGCCTTACATGGACTTCTTGAGTATCATTAAGCTTGGGGTGTGCTTGGGGTTAAAAGGGAGAGCAGGCTGCCACTTGTGAGGCTGGCAAACTACAGAAAGTATCGGTGTAATCTTCTGGGAGTCCTGTACGGCCGACCAGAGAGAGACCAAAAAGGATTGATTACCCATTGACCTGGACTGCCTGATTACCCCCATCGTGTAACGACTGCTTTGGATGAGAACCTTTTTTGCGATGACCCCTGAACACTGGACAAACTGACTGATTAAGGCTTATGCTTTAACTGAAATAGTTTACATTTCCCCCACCCTGGATGCAAATAGCCACTAAATAAATAACCATTGACTTTGGACTGCTCTCTGTGTTGTGTGGTTTTCTATTGAACTTGGCAGCGTGGAAACCCCACACCCACAATTCCCTCGTGGGTATGGCTCCCCATAACAGAGAGACAAACACAGGGGAACTAGCAGAAAGAGAGAGGTCACACCATGCAAGGGAAGTTCCTATCACAGCATCCAAACTGTCTAGAGGAGACGGAATCAGGGATCCACTTTCACATTCTCACAGAAAAGTCTAAACCTAAAACAAAGGAAATTCAAAACGTGTACTGGGACTGGGTGTAATAGCTGTATGATACACATCTATCCTTGGTTGTGGACACAGTTTTATTTACTTTGTAAAACCCACTGTCAGTGTTGTGCATGAACTAGTTAATTGAACAAGTTCATTTTTCTATGAACTTTGAACTGAATGTAACATATTTTTAACTAAAGAACTTGAACTTGAAGCTTATAATATGAAATTATCAAAGGTAAATCAATGTAACTTAACACAGATTTTTGCATCTTCTTAAGCTCAAAATCAGTTGGCTGCATCGTCTTGTGGACAACATATGCCGGCAGGTTAAATTACAGCATTTGAAAAATGCTGCTCTTTTGTTTTAGTCAAAAACATCTGGGCCTATTAGCGGAACTTTGGATATGCATATTATATCCTACCGTTGTATAATCAGAAGAGATTACTCTGCTTCGTTATAAACGGTTCCTTTTGACGAGACAAAGACATTTTAAAGTTCAGGTTGGGAATCATTTGAATATTGAGACATTGAAAAGATCTCTGTGAGCTCATTCTTTCATTTTCCAGTAGCATTGACAAATTCATAATCTTAATATTGACTGCAATTCGGCACAGTATTCAACTAAGATATTTTATTTGCCAAACGTTCATTTTTTAAATGAAGTACTGGACTTGTTGTGTGATCCAAGTGTTTCTTTTAAAGCACTATAACTCTTGCTCCCTCCGACATTGGATTTCAGTCAGTAAGTGGTGAACAAACTCCAGAGTTAGAGGCTAGACCCAAACCAGAGCTCTGTCCAATATCTCCTTTAGAGATCTTAACCTTACTAGGTATCATTCTTCTCCAATGGTCGGGTTAAGAGCCCTTTACCTCCCTAGGACTCTTTCGTAGTATAACTATTTTGCGCACCATTTCACCCAAAAAGTAAAGATGAGGTCTATTTCTTATTTATAGCTTTTTTTGGGTATATCTTTAGCAAGGATGGTTAAGCACAGGAGAAACCAGAAATGTCTTTAGTCCAAGTCCTTTGGACTGGATGTATTTTTATTTAAATAAGAGTATAAAATCAAAAAGAGGTTACCTTACAGAAGTTTCAACATTGGGATCTTTGTCCTTTCCTCCTTCTTTGTCCATGCTGTGTAACATCATGCTACAAGGTTGGAAAACCAGTTTATGTAAAGGTTGAAGACAATGACACATAACCTGGTGCTCCATGTTTCTATAGAAGAGCTCTCTTGCGCATTGTGTGTTGTGATGGTTGGTTTAACTTGTCCACAATCAATCACCAATGCAAACAGGTGTGCAGCCTCACCCAGCCCAAAGTACAGTCTGACCCTGGGGCATGTAGGAGTTGTGACATGCTGGCTCTATTGCATGAAACATGAAATGGGGGAGACCACGCCGTTTTACAATAATAGAGAATTTTACTAATTAAATTACTTTAATTTATTAAAGTAATAAGATAATTTTAACAGAGAATTAAATTGGATAATGATAAAGAAGTGTGGTGTAAGTCAGTTAAATGTAAGCAACCAAAAGTGTCATGCAAAGTCAACAAAACAAAGGACAAAGAAAGCCAAAACGTCAGTCTGTGGAGAACACTCTGCCACAGCTAGATGGCGAGGACACACATATCACACAGAAAGACAACACAACCCGGAGGCTCAAGGACAAGAGAACCCTTGATAACCCACACAAAGTCTAGCACACACACCTGGCTAGGAAAGATACTATAAGTTTCACATGCACCGGATCACGGGGGCTCTTCCGAAGCAGAACCTCCACGGAGGCGAAGCTCCGGACGACCTCAGCACTGTTAGGGGACGTAGAATATTCGATCTCTTACGCTTTATGAATCAGTATTACCTTTGCTACTTTACTCAATAAATCCGAGGCCCTCGTGCTGACAGACTTTATTACCTCTTCGTCTCATTTTATCTGGTCAAGTAACTAGGCAGACTGTTTTTCCCAACAGTATTCAATTCAAAGAAAACTTGCCCCTGAAAACATTTAAAACAGCAGCGACAGCTGCATCAGCAACACTTCTCTGTCGTCATCGTGTTTAACCAGCCAATAGCGCACCAGGTGAAAAAAGCCAGCTTGGTGATTGGTGCCAAACGGATTGGGATAGGAAACAGGAGGATTAAACATGTTCCTTTCCATCCCCATGTGCAGGGCGAATTCCACTCGCCGGCAGATGGGGGTGGGGCTACCCAGTCTACAGGAAGTCCTGATGGGACACCCCCCCCAGCTAAAAAAGAAAAGTTTTTACTAGGTAGGTAGGTAAAACTTTATTGTCCCCATGGGGAAATTTGCCTTGGGCACAGTGCATTGTTGCTTTTATAACATATACATAACAATAAAACAATAAAAAACAGACAAACCAACATTTTGACATCGACAGCATGGAGCTTGGTAGACTGTACGTTAAGTTGCGTTCAAAAGCTTAATGGAGGCTGGGACGAATGATAACTTAAGGCGATTGGATTTTCATAATGGCATGCTGATTCTTCTACCTGATGGCAGGGTTTTGTATTCAGGGAAGAGTGGGTGTTGGGAGTCAGAGATTATTGTCTTTGCTTTTTTCTTACCTGCCTGTTCATAGATGGTCTGTATAGGCTTGTATACTTTCCTCCCTACGATTTTCATCGCTGTTTTGTGCATGCCGACCTGTTTGCTTTTTAGCTTAACGGTTAGGTTGCCAAACCATGTGGTGATCCCATATCTAATGATGCTCTCTACAATGGCACGATAGAAAATCATCATGATGTGGCTGCTCACACCGTACAATCGTAATCTTCGCAAAAAATATAGCCTCTGTTGCAGTCTGTTGCACAGGTTGTCAATATGTGTCTTCCAGCAGAGAAGATTATCAATATGAACCACTAAATATTGATATGGGGATACCTGGGTGATTTCCTGATTTTTGATGACCACTGGCTCATGGTCAGTCACTTGCCTCGGGTCCAAAACCATCTCCTGTGTTTTGGTCACATTTAAAATAAGGTGGTTGGTGTCACACCAATTTATAAATAGGTCTATCTCATCCTGGTACACAGAGGGGTCCAGATCCTTCTGTAGAAGGCTCAGGAGCACGGTATCATCTGCAAATTTCACCATATAGTTGTTAGGGTGCACAGTCCTACAATCGTTGGTGTACAATGTAAACAGTGTTGGTGATACAACACAACCCTGTGGGACTCCTGTGTTGCAGTGTTTGGTGTCTGACAGTGTTCTGTTGACCTTCACTTGCTGTCTTCTATTAGTTAAAAAATAATAAAACCATTTGATCAAGGTGGTATTTACACTCGTGTCTTTAAGCTTCTCTAAAAGTATGGAGCTACGGGACGAAAATCATTGTTTACTGTGGCACTGGGCTTTTTTGGCACTGGAGTTATAATTGACTTCTTCCACAGAGCTGGAACTGTGTGAGTGTTCAATGTTGGAATATTGGACACCATGCTGTTGTTAGTTCATCTGCACAGCTTTTGAGCAAAAAAGCTGGCAGGCCGTCAGGGCCTGCGGCCTTGCACGTATGTACTCCACTAAAGAGACGGCAGATGCTGGACGGGTCGACTTCCAGGCAGCAGGTGTCATCAGTGTATGGCAGGGACTGCAAAACCCTGTCACACTCCTGAGAGAAGTTTTGACCGTCGAATCTGAGGTAAAAGTCATTCAGCTCGTTTGATTTTTGTTGCTCATCCAGGGTGATTCTTTTGTAGTTGAAGTTCTTTTGTATTTGACATTCTGAGGTTATGTTCCATTGTTTGCCTATGTTGTTCTCTTGCATTAGTGAGAAGTAGTGGTGGCCCGTTCGCGAACAAATCAGTTCGAACGAACGACTTAAAACGAACAAACCAACCTGATTCGCCGCTCTCGTTCGTCGTCGTTCGTCTCGTTCGTTCTCCGAAACTCGACTCTCAGCTCCACCCACTGGTCGCTGAGTCGCGCTGACTCGCGAGTCGCCGTTCGTTCACTGGCTGTGTTTAGCGGTGAAGACTCGAGGACTGAGAAGTCACAAGAGTCAGCCGGGCAACAACATCCCAATTCCGAACATGAAGCACTCCTCAGCTAAAAGGAACTTAGTTAATGTTGTGTTGATTGATGACCGTTTGCACCATTGCACGATCGTGATTCGTTTGAGAATGAGAACAAGGGAGGAGCTGAGTCTGACCGACTCGGCTGAGAACGTGCATTCACGATTCGTTTGAACGAGAACGAGGGAGGAGCCGAGTCTGACCGACTCAGTGACCGAGAATCATGATTCACCGCTACCGGAAATGCGAACGAACGAACGAACGAATGAACGACTTGAAGAAAATATCACACAGTTGTGCCAACTTAATTGTTATAGTTGTACCAGCTAAATTCAAAGTAAGTACTTTGAATTTAGCTAAGTTTTTTTGGTCCAAATAACTTGTCTTTCATAACAATGAAAGTTTCAGAAATCTAGTTGTACACACTAAGAATTCTAAGTCAATATTATATTGAATCATTCATGTGTAAAAACATCCATTTTGAGTTTTTCTTACAAAGGAAATCCTATTAATAATTACACAAATGGACAATAAATCAGCTTTTTCATTTTAAACCATTTTGCATGTTTATTTTTCACCATGAGGGTAATAAACTGCTTTCAAACTTAGGATGCCATATGATTCATAGGATCCCGTGACATGCTGGCTCTATGCATGCAACATAAACTGGGGAGACCACACTGTTTCAACAACAATAAAGAATTTATTTTGAAATAAATATAATAAATAAGTGTGGTGCAAGTCAGTATAAATGAAAGTAACCAAAAAAGGTCATGCGAAGATCAGTCCATGTGTTACAAACAAAGGAACAAAGGAAATCAAATGCCTGGAGGAGGGAGAAGCCAGTGGGGTATTCCAAGAACGGAGGTTTAACAAACAGAGTTAACACTGAACTCTAGGTTGATTGACCCTGTGCCGACTAGGGATGTCATGAGAACCGATACTTCGGTACCAAGTTGATACCAAAATTCAAAAAATGTGACGATACTCGTTTTTCTTAGTACCGTAGGTACCGAGGATGCAATTCCTCCAGATGTCACGTGGGCAGCATATACACCTACACGGGAACATGGAAGATGGCAACTGCAGCGAGTGCGACGGCTCCGCCTCAACTCGTCAATAAAAAGAATAGCAAGAGTCGTGTCTGGAAGTACTTTGCGTTTGGAACGCTGCGCTGCATATCATGCATGCGTCGTCCTCCACAATATAGCCACTCTGCGCAAAGAGATGCCTCCCCCCTTTGACCTGTTCCTCGAGGAGGAACACATTCCGTAATTGGATGTAAGGGCTGGACAAAGGATGCGAGACCACATTTGCAGAAATCATTTCAATTAAAAAAAACAACAACACACCAAACACTGTTGTCTTCCATCATTTTTATTCTTTAGTTGCTGAGGGAGGAAAAATAATATAATTAGTACCTTGAATAGCAATATCATGTCCACTTTGAATTTCTGCTCGAGATCGGTAAATTATGCGGCCCGTTTCGCCATTTTGATCAGGATTTCCATGATCCATACATCACGTCTTTATAGGTTTGCCGTGAACGCGCACAACCCTGTGTTAACCAACCCCGTGTTGATTGAATTAATTAATTCAGAATTTATTTAACTGTGGCTGTGACATATTGCCGCATCTTGCTTACCGTAAGCAAGGTGCGATTTGCGGTGAAATCAGCTGTGTGGACTGAACCATTTTGCACTTTTTGAAGTCTTTACTTTTAACAATAATATACCAATTTATTAAACTAATACTCTAAGCTTGCATTTTGATCAATATTAATCGTGACATTTAGCTATGTAATTAAGCTATTTGAAAAACAATCAAAAAATACTAAAATACTTTTTCTCTTTTAAAATTTCCCATGGGCCCCCTTCTGCCTTGGCCCTCCCCCCAAGCCTGTCCCCCTTACACCCCCAGTCCATCGGCCCTGCCTGTAGACATCCTTGAGCAAGGTGCTTAACGCCTACCTGCTCCTCAATCACATGTATCTGAATCCACTACTTCCCCCACCTTCTTTCTTTGCCATTCGTTCTTCATCTTGTCAGGACACACGTGAGACAGGATGAGATTCACCATGTTCTTGATAATGGGCGGGGGCGGGTGGATGTTGTGGGGACTATGATGGGCTAAGGTCATCTCCCAGGCATCCACAAACACAACACCCAGGTCCATGAACATGGTCCTGAGAACCTTGTCGATCTGCAGCGAGAACCAGTCGCTGCTGTGCTTGCTCGTCGTCTGGTCCATGGCCACAAAGTTGGCCGAGCGGATTATCACGAGGGTTCCGGGGCCCCGGTCCAGGAGACGTACCAGCGCCTGGCGGATGTGCCGCATGCGGCGTATGTAGACCTCAATGGGGAAGGATGTGAAGTGGGCCCAGATGCTGAAGACCACCACGGTGTCGGGGCCTCCGGCCAGGCCGTCCAGCTCATTGGCAACGTAGCGTAGCTCGCTGGTGCTGACGGGGAGGATTCTGATGGGCGGACCGTGACAGCGGTAGTTCATCAAGATGTTGTGTTTGAAGTCCACCGCCATCAAGGGTCCCACCCTCTTTGAACGGTGCAGGTTGAAATCTGATTTGAAGGAGAGACCGAAAGAACACGCACATTGGAAATTAACAATGGGACATGAATAAGAGTCAGAGCTTTGTGTGAACGGAGATAAGGTGTCAGTGCTCACCTGGTATGAAAGCGCTGAGGTACTCAAACCACTGCCTCATCGTGGAGTCTCCGTACATGTGGATCACCTTGCCAGTCAGGCACTGCGTGATGGACGAGGAGTCGTTAAACTGGCGAACAGAAGTTCCATCGAAGGACCTCCAAGTGCCTTGGTAGTAATAGCCAGAAGGGGTGTACTTGACCGGCTCTGCTTTGATGGTGCTGCTTTCTAACTGTGGTCCATCTGGGATATGAGTATGACAAGAAATGTCAAAAGAAATACATAAAACTGGGCACCACCACCACATAATCAACTTCCATAAACTGTAGCAGCAATGACTGTGTACCTATCTTCTGAGGAAGCACGTTGATCCGATCAGGTCCTGATGCATGGATGACAACTTTGATGTTTATACGGCTGTGATAAAAAAAACAAGGATAAGGAAACAAACAAGGATAAAACAAATTTTCCAAAGTTATAATCGAAATGAACGAGAAAAGTATAATACAGCACCAGACCTCTGAAAGAGCAGTGCTTCTTTGTTGGTGAAGAGGGGATTCTCATAGCCTCCCATGGCGTGGTTGATCCTGGTGTCACAGCTCAGCAGCTTAGGCTTCAAGCAGTACCAGGGCTCCCCTGTGTGGAGGTTTGTGTAGTTGCACAGTGGTTGCTGTGGGTAATCGGGCGGCAGGCACGGGATGCACGTGGTGGTCTCGGACAGCTTGCCAGAGCGGAACAGACTCTGGAAGAAGACCCGGTTTGGCCGCTGCTCCCGGAGCCGCTGCAGCACAGCCACGGCCTCACTGGAGTGCACCATGGTGATCTGCACCTGGGCCTCGCCCCCCCACAGCAGGGGAAACAGTGCTGAGTAGGAGCCATTGAGGTGATCCACTACCTGGCCCGCCACCCCGGCCCCCAGCACTGGGCAGTGCAGCCGGGCCACCAGGAAGTCCCCACCGTGGCGCTTGGGACTGCCCTGGAAGTCGTGCATCTGGACCAGAGCCTCCAGCTGGTCCCCAACATGCCACTCCCTCAGGTCCTTTGAGGGCAGGATGGTGACCAGGCTGTGAACAGGGTCGCTGGTCAGGTCGAGGGGCGCAGGGGTGGGGTGGGTGGGGAGCTTGGGCCAGGCGATGGCTTTGAGGAGGTAGTGATCCTCCAGGGCTTCGTCGGGGGTGGGCTCCGGGCCCAGGTGGCTGCAGAAGGTGTGGGTTTGGTACGGAGGGAGGGGCCTCTTCTGGGCGAAGGCGGTGCTGCTGCTGTTCTGGTGCTGAAAAAATGTTGACGCTGCGTGCCAGCCCAGGTTCTGAGGAGGACGAGAAGAGAGGTTTGGTTTAAAGTGAAGGTGACCACGTCGTTGAGATGAAGTCTTGAAAAACTAGTCAGCGTCTGCCCTCATGTTGGTCTGGACAAGCTGTGATAAATATAATAAAGGATCAGAAATAGTATTTTTGACTTAGGCCCACTGAGTTACTAGGGCATTTTCCAATGTTGTATTAAACAAAATGTTACTTTATCACACACAAACAATGACCGATGCAACACTAACCTCCAGAGTGAGAATGTTACGCAGCAGGAACATGAGACCAGAGAGTGCGAGGAGAAGGAAGATGAGAGCATATTTGGCGCGATATCGACACATGATGATCCCCTTCAGCCTTCCATGGTTAACTACCGCTTCATATTCCGCTTTCAACATTGTGGCAGTAGTAGTCCGAGGGTTTGTTAACACTTAAACATAGAGAGAGGAGAGACGGATTAAAAACACAACTTTCATAGATTATGTTGTAGAGTGGGATATCTGACCACTAGGGGGCAGTAGTCCCAGTGATTTGTACAGTAACCCACCGTTGTCTCTCCTGAGGAGTAGGCCGTATGGTCGTTATGCGGAGGAGGAGAGCCATAATAAATGAGTTTTATGAGCCAAGTCTACAGCCGTTCATTTAAAGTGATGGTTCGAAGTAAAATTCACCCTAGGGTAATTTCCACCATGACATCCATCCAAATACCCCCTCAGAAGCACTTTTAGCGATGGTCGAACATTGTTCAAGATAGGGTTATCAGCCGAATGGCCTAGTACTGGCGCTTATGGAATGGTGCACATATCTCGTAAATTACCCCACTAATAATGCCTGGAATGTTACCACACTTCTGCAGTAGGGTCTGTACTCACAAAACGAGGCATTGGAAAGTGTCATGTCACGCAAAGTGTGTTAATTCTGTTGAGCACTTTTATGTCAAGTTAAAATCACTCATGTCTAGTCTTGCCGTTCACTTCCTGTTTTATTTTGTAGCTCCCTTTTCCCTCTCGTTTCAGGTACTTGACTTCCTCCTTGTGATTGCCTCCCGGTCCCTGATTCATCTCACCTGTGTTCCCCTCCCTCATGTATAAATAGCCCTTGTTTCCCTTTGTCTAGTGTCAGTTCGTCTTGTGTCCAATGGGTATTGTCAAGCCTCAGTATTTGTTAGTTTTTGTGCACAGATACTTTCTGCATTTAATTGTGTTTTTGTAAACTCCTTAGTGAGCATCTTTTGTTATAGTTTTGTATCCTCGATGAGTGTTTTTTGTTACCCTTTTCGAGTAAAGCGTTTTGGTTAAATCATTCTGCCGTCTTTTGAGTTTTGCTTTTGAGTCCCTGTCCCTGAGTCAAGGCGTGACAGAAAGTTTGTAAGTACACCAGGAGTTTATCAAAAATAATACTTGCCTGGCTAGCTTCTACTCTCTGCTATGGAAACAGACACAGCTGTTTCCGTCAACAAAGTTCCATCATCAAACGTCAAGTATACAATTATTTCAGTTTTTAGTTTTTTCTATGGAGTGTTGAATTCACTAGCTTTTTCCTTTTTCTTGTGAGTTTTGATGAGGACTTTTACAAACTTTTCCTGAAATACGGAAGTGACGTCGACGCAGCGGAAGCGTTAGCAGCAGAGAGTAGAAGCTATCAGGCAAGTGTTATTTTTAATAAACTCTTGGTGTACTTATAAACTTTCCAATGCATCATTTTGTGAGTATAGACCCTATGTGTACTACTGTAGAAGTGTGGTAACATTCCAGGCATTATTAGTGGGGTCATTTACGAGATATGTGCACCGTTCCATAAGCGCCAGTAGGCCTACTAGGCCATTCGGCTGATACCCTATCTTGACCAATGTTCGACCATCGCTACAAATGATTCTGAGGGGTTATTTTGCTGGATGTCATGGTGGAAATGACCCTAGGGTCATTTGACCATCACTTTAATAGTTAGTAACTTTGAGTAACGTGATTATATAAGAGGTTTTGGTAATTTACAAATCAAATTTTACACAGAAGCTTATAATAGGAAATTATCAAAGGTAAATCAATGTAATTTAACACCGATTTTTGCATCTTCTTAAGCTCATGCGTGCTTCTACATGGGATGCTTTAAAGGCCAATGTGCAGGTTTTTGTTTTTTTCTTTTCTGGCAGTTTTCTAGTTGGTAATAAACATTTAAACAATTATCCATTGTATTTGATGTTGTAGGGTATCACAAAAAAGAAATATAATAAGGAAAAGTAGGTGATATTTTATATTTTTTATTTTAGCGGTTTGCTAACAGGTTAGCGATGATTCTTATTTCTCCCACAATGCATTGCATGACGTCACATGAGGTACTCCGCTTTGGGACGACAGCCGAAAGCCCGCCTTGATATCTTTGAGAGAGACGAGTAGCAGCTAGTGAGAGAGTGACAGTGTCAGATTATATAAGTAAATATATAGATAGAGATAGCCTAGATAGATATATAGATAGATAGAATAACAACATAACATGACACACGTGTGGTTTGAGAACGTTTTAGACTCAATCAATATGAGAACGTTTTAGACTCGCGAAGCTCTGTTCGTTTGTATCTTTTATTTACGTGACCATATTTTTATTTTATGTTTAAAAAAAAAAAGGAATCAGTTCTCTTCTTTTTTGGAATCAGTTCTCGTCGTTCACCTTCGGGATTCTTTCGTTCTGACCGAATGGTTCGTGAATCGCCCATGCCTAATGAACATACTCGTGCCTGCTGGCTTGAAGGGGACCATGATGGGCGCGCACCAAGCATCACCCGCATTCATTCATTCTATTAAATACTCACTCGCGGTAAAACAGTTTTCTCACGATCAAATACTCTTCAATCCTAAAAGTAATGGGCTTGTACACGATGTCTGGGTCAAGAACATATGTTCGCTGTATGGTGTTTGCAGATGCATTGATTTAAAAGTACAACTTACCGCTGTATCAGCTGTTCTTTCCCAAATCATTTAACCAATCATTTACTCTAAAACTAGATTTTGTTTTGGAAGCCTGGAATATACTTTGCTCGAATGTATTATTATTTTAACGCATGGCATAGCCTACTATACTTCATTCATGTTCATTCATGCAGCCCTATGGAAAAAAAAATGTTTCCACAATCCACACGCTATTCCACACGCTATTTCTATGCAGTTTCACACGTATGAATAATCTTTGACATCATAATATTTAACATGCAAGTGTAGTGGTGCCTGGTTGCTGCGGGGGAAGATCAGCTTTGCAAACTAGCAACGACACATGCGTCGGTGTAGAAAGTCAATTGCGCCGGGCGCAAGATAGGGCCCTTCTTCTGTTTGGCGCACATGGCTAATTTGCATACGCGCACAGGGCTGTCGGAATGGGAACTTGTCGTAGGCCTACTGGCAGCATTTCGGGGGCGCGATTACGGGCTGGCGGAGTTACATTTAAAAATCGCGTTCAAGTAAAAATAAGAAAAGCGGATTCAATTTGTGGCGCTCGTTGTTCAATCTGTGGCGCAGCGCCACACATTGGCCTATGTGTGGGAAACACTGATGCTATCTTTAGCACAAACGGATTCAGGCAGCATGCCTCAAATCCAGGATGCTCAGTTAGGCACGTTACATCTGCATCTTACATCGGGGTAAGCTCCTCGACCAGCGACCAAAACGCGCTCACCTCCCTACAACACAAGCTCTCCACCACAGTTTCCATGGGACGACACCGCCCACGCAGACACCTGCCAAACACAGCGACAAAGACACGCTTACTACTCTCTCCCTGTCCCGGTAAGCGGTACCCTGACGGTGTCAATGACAATCAATCACGAGGAAAACAAGTTAGCACTATCAAAAATAATCACACTGAAGACATGACCAGCATACTCGGCTTCGGTTACGTTTGCAAACAACATTTTCACCGGAGAAAGAGGTAAAAGCTTAGAAATAAAGCCAACGACATAATCACTGTCACTACATATAAAGAAAACGTTGACTTTCACTCGATGCTATTCACTGACAGTAAAAAATGCACTGCTGTTCATAGACTACTAGCTCCAGCGCTCCTTGCTGCGTTTCTAAATAGCTCACCAGGACACTTCACCAACTCTCCAGTCATTCTCCTCTGACCATGCATTTATTTGTCTTTGACGGCCATCGGCTCTCGGTATTTCCTCATTCGCCCTCTCACGTCTAACCGGTTCGAAATATCATAAATGTTAACTGTGGGTCTTGCCACCTCTTCCCATTGAGCCTCTTCCTCATCCCAGTTAGACGCCATAGTGCTCTAGTAGGCCTAGCAGCTTCAAGGCTGAGGCTACCTTCCACCACGACTACCTCATGTGACGTCATCGCCGAGCGCGTAAAAAAATAACCGTTACTAACCAAAAACTACAAAAACTGGACTTTAACACCATTTTGGAGACATTTCTAACTTTATACACATATCTTGAGGGCTTTGTGTACCCATTAATCGACAGTGGTGTTTAACCTGCACATTGGCCTTTAAATTTGTGCATGTTGCCGAAAATGTGCAGCATCGACCTCTAGGCTGGGTCACACCTAACGATGGGTAACAGAATACGGTTTGACCGTATTCTGATCAGTTGGCTGCATCGTCTTGTGGACAACGTAAGCCGGCAGGTTAAATTACAACGTTTGAAAAATATGGGGTCAGTACAGTCTCAATAATAATGAATGCACAGAGAAGGATTCACAAATGTATTTTGTGATTTATATGACTCTTCTCACAAATACATTTCAATGCACACACAAATGGATATCGGTATGTAAATGTAATGCCGCTCTAGTTTGTCGTCGTTCGTCTCGTTCGTTCTCTGAGACTCGACTCCCAGTTCCACCCACTAGTCACTGAGTTGCGCTGACTCGCGAGTCGACGTTCGTTCACTGACTCGAAGACTCGGTGAAGACTCGAGGATTGAGAAGTCACGAGAGTCAGCCGGGCAACATCCCGATTCTGAACATGAAGCACTCCTCAGCTAAAAGGAACTTAGTTAATGTTGTGTTGATTGATGACCGTTTGCACCATTGCACGATCGTGATTTGTTTGAGAATGAGAACGAGGGAGGAGCTGAGTCTGACCGACTCAGTGACTGAGAATCATGATTCACCGCTACTGGAAATGCGAACAAACGACTCTTCTTGGCGAACTGACCGACGCGAACCGATTAATTCAAACAAATCATGAAATCCACCACTAGCCCAGAGACCAAGGCCATGAAAACAAGCGCAATGCCTACACATAGCCACGAGAGGTCAGGATCAAGCCGGAAACCAAGTTGTAATACCTACACATAGCCACAAGGGACCAGCACCGAGCAGTATCCAAAAGGCGGGAGCTCAGCACCATGCTTAGCTAATCAGCGCACATTACAGAGGCCACGCCCACCCATTCATAAAGTCACAACACATAGTCCAAGGGGTCAGAACGCTCCAGGTAAAGCATTTTATCAAATGCCCTAATAAGTATCTCCACGCGTGCTTGTACAATTCCCCTCCTTTTGCTTCATATACATTATACCGGACCTTTAATCAAATAAAGTGAGTTAAAAGCGATCCTGACTCTGATCCCGATTTTCCAAAGAACACGGCAGCTGGATTCGTGAATGCATTTTTTTCAACAAGGAACTCTGTAGCCAATCAGATGCCTCCCTCATTTTCAGCCAATCACATGATTGGCTGAATTATTATTAATGCTACTTTAACGGCACCGACAATCCAAAAACCCAGTCGAAACTAGATGGAAAAAGTTTGTAGTTCAAACGTGAGGCAGCTTTTACTTCTTTGCCACATACAGAGTTTGTTATGTACGATCATTCAAAAACCCCACGTTATTTCCCATAGACATTTGACCAAGGGAACCGGGAGGCTCAGAGGTGGGACTTATTCTTCAGAGGTCGAGACTGCAGGCATTTGATTGGCTGAAAATGAAGGAGGCATTTGATTGGCTACAGAGAGTTCCTTGTTGAAAAAAATTGTGAATCCAGCCACGTGAGGAGTCTCAAAAATCCACATATAAATGGTAGAAAGGATGGAAAAAAATGATCAACTCTTTTGTCAGAAAGTGGCTCGAAGTCCCACGCTGCCTAAGCAGCGTAGCCTTGTATGGGAAGGGCATTGTAGAGTTGCCCATATCTAATCTGACAGAATAATATAAATGTGCTAAGGTTAGACTGGAAATGACTCTTACTCAGTCCAAGGACCCAGTGGTGAGGACGGTTGCACCCACAGTTAAAGCAGGGAGGAAATGCAAACCAAAACAAGCGGTCCAGCAAGCTCAATCGGCACTTAGGCATAGGGATATTATGGGCCATGTTCAGCATGGGCGGGGGGGCTTAGGGAGGGACGTAGTTAAACCCTCGTGGGGTAAGGCTTCTGCAGGAGAAAGGAGGAAAATGGTAGTGGAGGAAATACATAGACAGGAGGAGATTATAAGATGTACTAAGGCAGTGTCGCAGGCAAAACAAGGGCAGTGGGTGAATTGGGAGGGAGTGGAGAAGAAGATAAAGTGGAGAGATCTATGGAGCATGGAGGCTAGCGGGATCAGATTTATGATAGGTGCCACTTATGATGTGCTCCCATTATGGTAGAAAATAATGAAGGCTTAAAAGGATATCTCTGCCATATTTTTGGAATAATAGTAGAAAATAACCGGGTCAACAGATTGGGGAGGTGCCCTGTCTCTTTGTCATTCGTAACACCTCAGAGGGTCCTGGGCTGACCGGAGACCACCAGACAGGCATTCCTCTAGTCAATGATATCAGCCTATTTCTCAGTTCACTAGAATATAAGTATAAGTAAGATTAACTTTAAGTATAAAACATACAATAATATAAGATAAGTATTGTTACAGTGAAGCCAAATGTTAAACACTTGATATTACCTGGCTCTCCTTGATCAACAAATGTCTCTCATTCACGTGCTAACAAAAGACGGAAGCCCCACCTCATTTACTCATTTTTAGTGGTTCCTGAAAGAGACTGGCTCACGTCCAAGTGAGAAGAGACGTCCTCCTGCGGTTCCTCCTCCATATGTTCTTGTAATGTGTATTCTGGCAGAGTGAACTGACTGACTTCATTCAATCCATACTTTTACTAAAAGTCAGACAGTACCAGCTTTATGATTATGACAGTATATGCCACAGACAAATAAAGTGGCATTATTAACTATTACAATGCATGTCTTACTATTTAAATGAATATTGGTTTTACAGGGCTCATCTCTTAAACACATGTGATCAAGTCATGGTGATTTAAGATCAGGTTGTACCTAAACAAGGCGATGAATTGACTTTAATCAAAGATCTCACTTCATATAATTAATGTGTAATCTATAAACTTCATGTAACTACAATGTTTAATATGTAACTCTGTTTTTATGTATTTCTTGTTAAATTACTGTATTACTGAATGTATCGTGGACAGCGGAGGCGGGAAGATAGATGCTAATGGGGAACAGGACTAAGGCCTGTAGTTTAGAGCATTGTGTTTGGCCAAGGGCATGTTAGGGCTGGTCAGACAATGGGAGAATATAATGTGGAGTTTGGGAGAGTTCGCGAGTTCTTTGACAAACGACTCAGGTTTTGCCGTTACTCTGCGTAGTGACAATAAAGCCTTGATCATTCAACCCTAGTCCTTCTCGACCTCTAGTATTTTGTAGTATTGTTAGGGTGCCAAGCACAAGATGCGAAGGCAACCTATTGTAATTGTTAGTTTTATTATTATTCCGCCACGTTTGACTTACACAGCCTAAACCGCTCGCACACTTTTTATGAAACTTACTACAGCAGAGGCTGAGTCAAGATTAACCGAGAGCAAATATCCAACCCGGTATCACGCGATTTCGTGCTCATGCGCACGATCTATTGAATCGTGTCCCACAGCACGATTGTCCGACTTTTTTCGTGCTACACATAACGAAATGTAAACCAACGCATTCTGAATGGGAGCGTTTCTCCGATTTTTTCGTACTACACATAACGAAATGTAAACCAATGCATTCTGAATGGGAGCGTTTCTCCGATTTCTTTCGTGCTACACAGAACGAAATGTAAACCAATGCATTTTGAATGGAAGCCTTTTTCAGACGAGAGAGAGAGAGTGAGTGAGTGTGTGTGCAGACAGTACAGTGCACCCTCTAGTTATATACAGTATATGTCAATATTTCCGATTTTTTAAGCAGACCTCCTCAAAAACTGAAACAAACGTGCTCCACAGAACGAAATGTAAACCAATGCATTCTGAATGGGAGCGTTTCTCCGACAATTAACGTGCTTCACAAAACGAAACGAGAGAGAGAGAAAGAGAGCGAGGGAGAGGCTTCAGAAGGGGTGTGCGCAGACAGTACAGTGCTCCCTCTAGTTATATATATATATATATATATATATGTGTGTGTGTGTGTGTGTGTGTCAATATTTCAGATTTTGCAGAAGACCCCCTCAAATACTGAAACGTATTTTTCGTTCTCCAGAGAGAGAGAGAGAGAGAGAGAGAGGCTTCAGATCTGCAGATAGTACAATGCACCCTAGTTATTTTTATGCCAAAACCACAATTGCATCAAAGGGTAAATGTAGTGTATTAGGGATACAACTGATTTCCCTGCTTTTAAGAGCAGACCTCCTCAAAAACATTTCGTGCTCATGTGCACGAACGTTAATCTATTGAATCGTGTCCCAAAGCACTATTGTCTGACTTATTTCGTATTACACAGAACGAAATTCAAACCATAGCCTTTCAATTGGGATATTTTCTTCGACTATAGAAGGGGTGTGCGCAGATAGTACAGTGCACCCTCTAGCTATTAATGTGTCAAAACAACAAATGCATCAAAGGGTAAATGTAGTGTATTAGGGATACAACTGATTTCCCTGCTTTTAAGAGCAGACCTCCTCAAAAACATTTTGTGCTCATGTGCACAAACGTTAATCTATTGAATCGTGTCCCAAAGCACGATTGTCTGACTTATTTTGTATTACACAGAACGAAATTCTAACCATAGCCTTTCAATTGGGATATTTTCTTCGACTATAGAAGCTGTGTGCGCAGATAGTACAATGCACCCTCTAGCTATTTATGTGTCAAAACAACAAATGCATGAAAGGGTAAATGTAGTGTATTAGGGCTACTCTGATTTTCCCGCTTTTTACAGCAGACCTCCTCAAAAACATTCCGTGCTCATGCGCACAAAAGTTAATCTATTGAATCGTGTCCCAGAGCACGATTGTCCGACTTTTTTCGTTCTGCGCAGAACGAAATATTAACCCATGTATTTTCGATCTGAGCGTTTCTCAGAATATAAACATGTAAGGTCTATATATATATATAGGCCTATATATATATATATATATTTATTTATTTATTTATTTATATATAGCCTATATATAGGGTGACCAGATATCCCGCTTTGTGCGGGACAGTCACGCATTTCCAATTTTCCAATTTTTACAAATTGAGACGTTGTCCCGCATTGTTATTGATAGTTATTGACTCGATTTTTTTAAATGCGTGTTTTATAATCTGGCATTTATCAAATAGCTGTGTGCGGAGACAGCAGTGAGGGCTGTCTTCAGGGGGCGGGGCGGGTCGTTTGATCATGTCAATCAAACTGGGACGCGGACGCAGGTTAAGGGAACGCCCACCAACAAGATAATGAAGATAATAATAAATTATTTCCTGGCACTGGGAACGCCTCGGGATCCCCCCGTCAGAGTTGGTCAATGTGGCCCGGGAAAGTGAAGTCTGCCCCCCCCCCCCCCCCCCCAGGTTTTGAAGATGAGGATGAGGACGAGGATTGTCAATGGTCTACAGACCCAACACAGTCTCCGAGAACGTCAAATTCCGACTAATGGCAAGGGCACTTTAACACTTCATACAATTATTTAGTCATAATATTATAAGTAGACCACGTAGCTATGTAGCTTATTGTTATAACAAGATCTGTATCTGATCATTGACCATTGACATAGGCCTACATATTTCTATATGTATTTATTTATTTATTATATAGGCCCTACGGAGACCACCAGACCTCCTCGAAGCAACGAAAATGGTTTATTAACACGCTGTGGGTCTTGCCACCTCTTCCCATTGAGCCTCTTCCTCATCCCAGTTAGACGCCATAGTGCTCTAGTAGCAGCTACAAGGCTGAGGCTACCTTCCACCACGACTACCTGATGTGACGTCATCGCGAGCGCGTAAAAAAATTACCGTTACTAACCAAAAACTACAAAAACTGGACTTTAACACCATTTTGGAGACATTTCTAACTTTATATACATATCTTGAGTGCTTTATGTACCCATTAATCGACAGTGGTGTTTAACCTGCACATTGGCCTTTAACATTTACAATACACTTCATTATCACAACGCAACATTGTAAAATAATGTTGATAAACTATATGATATAAACGAAAATCAGATAAACCTCACCTTAGTGCCTATAATAAAAGCAGTTATGGTCTGTCCATCATATCACAAAGGTTAAATTAAATGGCATGAAGTACAAATATGGCACAAAGGAGGTTGAGAGTAAAAATTAAAAAAAATAGGGGTGCCGTGGATGGAGAGAAATATGTTTAGGGGTGCCGTGAGCCAGAAAAGTTTGGGAACCACTGCTCTAGACACATGGCATTTACACATTTTAATTGTAAAGGTGTGTTCACACCGCACTTCGCCCCGCGACACGTTTCAATGTTAAGTGAACGTGGAGACGCGAATCGGGCGAATTTTTTTTTCGCCGATACGCGCGACAAGATTTGATTGACAGCGCGAAATTTTTCCTCGTGAACGGCGAGCGCGTTCACGTGGATTCGCGCCGCGAATAATTCGCCCCGCGAATAAAGTTAAAATATTTCAACTTCTTCGCGGCATTCGCGTTGAAACAGCCAATCAGCGTTCACTCCCTGTGGGTAACGTGGGTGAAGTAACGTAAAACAGCCAATCAGCGTTCACTCCCTGGGTGACGTCACGTAACAGCCAATCAGTTCACTCCCTGGGTGAAGTAACGTAAAACAGCCAATCACCGTTCAACCGTTCAGTGAACCGCAGCTTGGAGGAGAAAGTGATTGTTGCCGTTTGCGACTCCCGCTCTATATCTACATATAATATATAAATATCTATATCATATAATATATACGATATATATAATATCACGGCACAAAGCGGTGTGCGCCTCCGGATTATATTATTAACCCATAAACGACGGGCTCTCCCTCTTCCACAACAGGTACAGACACACATCTCGGCCATGGTTGATGAGAATGGCATGAATGACCGTTGTCAGGCAAAAAAAAAATTCGCCCCGCGAATGCACACAAAAATGCACAGCGACAGATTATGATTTGTCGCGCGGCAACATTCGCCTATTCGCGCGAATAGGCGAAATGGGACAAAGTGCGGTGTGAACACACAGTTAGACCTCCTCTCAGGGGGCCTACGAGACCTCTCAGCCTCAGGGCCTACTGGCAGGTAAAGGCAGGCCTGACTATGATACAAACGAAAATCAGATAAACCTCACCTTAGTGCCTATAATAAAAGCAGTTATCACTGCATGAAAAGCGGGATTCCCGTCAAAAAGCAGCACCGGAAATTGTCACAGAAGTTCAGGTTTCGTCCCCCATGGCCCCCCTCCCCCTAATTGTAGGGGAAGCTTTAACATGTAAATGCAGATTCTGTGAGCTATACACATGCAAATGAGCTATACAAAGGTATTAACTTCACTTTAAGAAAATCTCTGGTATAAATAGATTAGGCTCAGTATAGCCTAATTATACTCTTAAATTTTAACTTGAATTGATTTATTTAATGAAAGTATGCTAGATTAATTACTGAATACACTACAGTTCATAAGTTTAAGTCACCTGCTCATTTCAGCATTAAACTCCATTATAACCAGAATCACAATCATGCATCAACATTTTAAAGTTTTTTTTTGTTGTTATATTTGCAACATTACAAAAAACATAACAAATTATAATGACATATATCCCATCTTAAAATATTGCTTTCAGAAACTCAAAAACAGATTTGCACTGTGAGAAATGTAAAATGTAAATTACATTATATGAGAATGATGGAAACATCCACATCAATATCTTTAAGACATGTACAGCTTTGCAAAAAAACATGTGAAGGCCATGCATAGGCTACATATTTTCTTCTCTATTACTCACAACATAGGTTTAAAAACGATTAATTGATCCCAATTCAGAACACTGCTTTCAGTAACTAATTTAAACATATTTGCACTGGGAGGAAATGCCCAAAACGGAATAAAGTGCAAAACAAATTGGTAGTAATGATTACGCTGCCTCATTGTAGCGCATTGCAAGTGTGCCAATGATTATGCGTCCACGTGCCATGGTGGCACGCGTGCCTAGGGTTGCCGACCCCTGATGAACATTATGAATGCACAGAAATTAGTCAAGATGTGCTCAACAACTATGGGAACATTTTAGTGTTCCATGCAAACCATTTCCAATGTCTAATTAAAAAGTGATTGAGAGAATCCCAAGTGTGCAAAATTCTGTGTGAACACAATAAAAGTTGGCAGTTTTAAAGAGCCTAAAATATAAACCACAATGCTTTGTTTACTCTTTCATGGTTTAGCACACAACTAAGTGTGATTATAAGCTTTGTTTGAGAAATGTTTACATTTTTAGACATTTTAAAGAATTAAACTTCTGTAATGATGACTGCATATTGCACACTTGGTATTCATTCTCTAAAATCACCTTGAATTAGACAATCAAAGCCAAACACTCTCAAATCCATCCCATATGTGTTCAGGACATCTTGACTTATATTTGTACAATAATAATGACCGTAGAGCATTCCAGTTGATTATTTCATGAAGCTGATATATAATGGAATTCAATGCAGAAATGAACCGGTGACCCCAAACTTTTGGACAGTAGTGTATGTCATTAGCAATGGCCAATGTTATGTTAAAAAGACACACAAAACAATTCATTTCAACAATTAGTTTTAATCAGGCTTTGCCACAAAGGTCCCTTTGTCCAATCACGTGCGAGGACATGGCCAAGAGTACTTTTAAAACGAGTTCTTGTACTCTCACGTTTCATGTGGTTTTGACTTTTGATCTCTAGCTGCTACTATGACTAGTCGCCGTCTTTTTTACGGATTATCTCCTGGAACTCCTCAGCATGGAAACCCGCGACGCGAACCCTTAGTGCTACCGCCAGTCCGCAGAACACAGAGAAGCGGCTGTTGAACGCAATCTCGGGCCTGTCTCGGCAGCTCAATGACGGCTTTCAACAGATGTCTGCTGAATTAAAAATAACGCAATCAAGGATGCAGTCCATGGAGGATCGGATGGCAGCATTTTGGAGAAAAGGGTCTGTACGGAAGACTCCAGCACTACCGCTAACTCTAAGAAGAGAAGGCGGGTACACAGTCCGAAGATCGCGGTAAGATTATGTTCAGTGATTGCTAGCTACCTAGCTAGCTCTGCTAAAAGTAGCCTTAAAGTAAAGCGTTTTTTAAGTAGCCTGCCTAGCCCAAACAGCTAAAAGTAGCCTTGTAAAATAACCCATGAGCAGAACCAGTGTAAGTTGCTTTATTAAAGTGTTTTTTTTTGTCTTGTGATTTACAGGAAGCTGTGCGTCGACTTCATAACGCCGAGACAAATCATATGCCCTACGACCCAGAGCAAGGGTAAGATTTAAACAATAATGCTTTCATTCTGCTGTACTGATTTAGATACGTGAAAGGGGAATTCCGGTGGTAAATGGGATTTAGATACGTTAAAAATGACCATAGTCTACGGTAAAGTCGTGGCCTATCCTGACCGTAGCGTTCCGAGCTCAGCAGAAGGTCGCTTTAACATGGCGCCAGAATGTTTGGAATGTTTGTTGACGGAGGGAGGACAGTGCGCTTGTCCTACATGGGGAAAGATGATAGGAGTTTGCTTATGTGGCAGGTTGAACACCTCTGGCCGTTCTCGGGGTGTGATTGGCCGAGCCATCCTGATTAAGGTGGGGGGGCGGACTTTATTCTAATATAAGGTCGGTGGACGTCATCGGAAGCGATATGTCCTGCCCGGTTTTGGCTTCCAGGGCGTCCATGGCTCGGTGGCGTTGGGGGTGGTTACTTTGCATGGTTGTCAACTGGAACCTGCAAGTAGGTGCTGGCTCGGGATCATCTGGAGGTAGGCTGCTATTAATTCACCACTCTTGTCAGTCAGCGTTTGTGAACTAAGGACTAACTCTTCTCCGGTTGTGCCGTTAGCCGTGGAGGAGCTGTAACTCCGCTCACCAGACCAACTGTTCCGGAGAGGCATTCATCGGTCCACGGGCTGAAGTGGATCGTGGCCAATTGCCCTCATGCCACTGAAGGGCTGCTGTTCTGTTTCATTATAAGGATTCGGGCTCGAACGCATAACAACCTGTATATGCAGATTATTATTCCTTTTATTTCTTTTGTGTGCAATCTGTATGTAATAGTGTGCTGTCCAGCTTCCTCGCCTGCCCTGCATGCTGTTCATGCTCATTTGTTTGTGTGGGTGTGGTGGTGCAGTGTCGTGCGGCCGCTGGCTCCGTCTACCTTGCATGCGCAAATGATTGTTTTCTTTATTTGTTTTCTTTTGTTTTATAGGCGGCTACGCATCCTCCCTGCATGCTGCTTCACTATTTTGTTTGTTTTGTTTGTCGTTTCTTGCCAATCGACTGTGTGGGTGGTCCAGTCCGCCGGATTATTGTATATTGACGTATCCGGTATTGATAATAAATTGTATATGTTTGAACTCACGTCTCTAGTCCGGATTGTACGAACTTGTATTGCCTGTTTTCTGTAGTGTCTCAGGGGGGCGGTAGCACATGTAAGTGAGCACAGTTCTGTTCCTAGGGCATCCCCCTCCCCTAGGTGGCGTTGTCGACACCAACAAAGTCTTGCCACGGTCACAATTGGCGTTGACGGCAGGATTACACTCCTTAAAGGCTGAGACTTGAGTTCTTTCATATTTTTTTTTATTTTTGATTGTGTTGTTGTGCAGATTTATTATATATATAATTTTTTTTCTCTTCTTAAAATTGTTTTTGTTTTTTTGTTTACTCAGGTTGAACTTGAAATTCTGGAGGTGAGTCTTGTTTCTTTGTGGTGTCAACAGAACAGCAGCCCGTGTTCCAAGGGCCCAGAAATTCTCTCTGAGGTAGGGTTTTGTCCATTCTCAGTCATAAGCCATTATTCCACTGCTTACCATGGAAGACTTACATGAGTTGCGAGGCATAATTTCCCGGTTAGAAGCAGATAACGAGCGCCTTCGTCAAGAGCAGCCTCCCCCTGATCCTGGAGCAGCACCCGAGCTGTTGCCTATGCCGTCCACTGTCACAGAGAGGCTAGTGGTTGTTCCTCGAGATAGAAAATGCCCCGTGTTCAAGGGTAGGACTGGTATTGACATAAAAGAGTGGATAGAGGAGTTGCAGGCTTGCATGCGCGTTCGTCGTCTGTCTTTGGCTGAACAGGCCTTCTTTATTTTTGATCATTTAGAAGGAGAGGCGAAGGACGAAATTAAGTATCGTCCTAGCACAGAAAGAGCAGACCCTGTTAAGGTCTTGGACATTCTAAAGGAGTTGTATGGTTGTAGTCAGTCCTATTTGACCCTGCAGCAAGCCTTTTTTTCTAGACAGCAGCAGGAAGGTGAGACGTTGCAAGAGTTTTCCCTAGCTCTGATGGCTTTGATGGATCGGGTCCAACAGCGTGCCCCCAGTGGCGGCGTACCTAATGCCGAAGTACTTCTTCGTGATCAATTTATTGAGCATGTCTTGGACGGTGCTCTTCGTAGAGAGCTGAAACAGTTAACCCGTCGTGAGCCACGGGCCACCCTGCTGGAAGTGCGCAAGGAAGCAATTAGATGGGAACAGGAGGGATACCCGGGGGGTGCTAGGGCACGTAGCTTCTCCCTTCCAACGGCCTATGGCATACAGTATGGTGTGCATGGCTGTCCTCGACCAGGCTCCCCAGTACTTCCACCTGGGGGTGAGTTGGGGGAGTTGAAAGAGCTATTAAGGCAACAACAGGAACAGCTTAACCAGCTTACTCAGACGGTGGCCTCCCTCCGACACCCCTCCTTCCCTAGTAGGCAACACCCCTCATTCCCTAGTAGGCCCCAACGCTCGGGTCCCGTAATATGTAGAAGATGCCAACAGCCAGGTCATTTTGCCAGTGACTGTGACGGGGAACGAGTCCCCTTTTGCCCTCGTGCAAATTCCACCTCTGGTCGGCCCCCCAGTCAAGTGAGCGCAGCCCATTCTTCCCAGCAGCCGGGAAACTGAAGCCCACTGAGCTGCTGAACCACAGCTCAGTTGGGGCATTTACTGGTTCACGGGGTGGTGAGGTGCCTAAACTTATGTCACATTGTCCAAATATTGATGTCTCGATTGGTGGAGTCACTGTTCCTTGTCTAATAGATACCGGCTCCATGGTATCCACTGTAACAGAAGATTTCTTTTCACGCCAATTTGAACCGTGGGGCCAGGAACGGCTCCAGTCATGTCATTGGCTTCAGCTTAAGGCGGCGAATGGCCTGGCCATTCCGTATATTGGCTACTTAGAATTGGAGGTCGTTCTGTGTGGTAAGATAATGACTCACTGTGGTATTCTGGTAGTCAAGGATCCTGCTGGAAGTCCACCTGCTGTCCCTGGGGTACTTGGTATGAACGTGATTAGCCGTTGTTACCACGAACTTTTTGGGGCACATGGCCCCTCTCTGTTTGATGCTCCATCGGTGTCACAAGCTCCAGGTCCCGTCATTGAGGCATTACAGCGGTGCCATCGGTCGGCCGTGAAGGCTCCGATCAGGCATTTTCCCGTGGCCCGGCTCCGAGGTCCACGGGCTGTTCGAATAGCCGGGGGAACTATGAAATTTGTTGCCAGTACCTGTTCAGAGGAGCTTTCAGGTCAGACTGCATTTTTTGAGCCTCCTGATTCAGGGCTGCCAGCAGGGTTACTGGCGTCCCCCTGCTTGGTCCAGGTCCTCAGGGGCACAGCCTATGTCCCAATGGTCAACGTAGGGTTAACTGAAGTCCTCCTCTACCCCCGTGCTACTCTAGGTTCCATAAGTAGTGCAGAAGTCGTAAGCCTACCTGCTAGTGTGGCAGAGATCAGGCCCACCACCGCCACTATGTCCTCCCAGGTAGCCTCCAGCACCACACCGGATCGGATTGACGCCATTGACCTGTCCGCCTTATCTGAACAAGAACAGACTGTGGCAAGGAGTCTGTTACACAGATATAGCACTGTTTTCTCAGCTCATGAGGGTGATTTGGGTTGCACCAATCTAATATCCCATGACATCCCACTCCTTGACGAAGTACCCGTGCGGCAAAGGCACCGGCGTATCCCACCCTCGGATTACGAGGGGGTAAAAGCTCACATCAATCAGCTTCTGGAGTCGCAGGTAGTGAGGGAGAGTTGTAGCCCTTATGCGTCACCTATTGTTCTGGCTAAAAAGAAGGATGGGAGCCTTCGCATGTGCGTGGACTACCGCCTTCTGAATGCTAAGACCCGCAAGGACTCCTTTCCCCTACCCCGTATTGAGGAGAGCTTAGATGCACTCGCAGGGGCCCAGTGGTTCTCTACAATGGACCTCGCTAGTGGTTACAATCAAGTCCCAGTTTCTGAAGCGGATATACCCAAAACAGCTTTCTGCACACCGTTTGGGCTATTCGAATGGAACAGGATGCCCTTCGGGCTATGTAACGCTCTGGCCGCAGCAATAAGAACGCTGATGCCCTGTCAAGGCAGTACCTGTCCAGTGCGAACTTGGGTGGGTCGGCTCTCCCTGGAACTTCGGTCCCAGTTTGCCTGCAGCAGGCTTCTGCACCAAACCCTGTGGTGATGGCAACACAGTCAATAATATCGGTCCTCCCAGGTCATTCCCCCCCTGACATCCGCGCCATGCAGGCAGACGATCCTTGTTTGAAAGAAGTGTTGGCCTTCTGGGTAAGACGGGCGCCACCTTCCACCGAGGAGCGGCATTGTGTCTCTAAACCAGCTTTGGGGTTCCTGCGCCACTGGGATCGATTGGTGGAAAGGGAAGGGGTATTACATCGTCGGGTTTTCCGTCCCGATGGGGGTGAGGAGACGTTACAGCTCCTCCTGCCCGCAGCCCTCAGACAAGAAGTCCTGAAACTGCTGCATCAGGACCATGGCCACCAGGGGGAGGAGCGTACCACTGAGCTCGTACGCCGCCGCTGTTTTTGGCCTGGTCTGTATGCAGATGTCAAACAGTGGTGTCAAGAATGCGACCGTTGTCAAATCGCCAAAGACCCTGCACCAGTTCCCCATAGCTTTATGGGCTATTTGCTGGCATCTAGGCCCAATGAGATTGTGGCTATTGATTTCACCCAGTTGGAGCCAGCACAGAATGGGGTTGAAAATGTACTGGTTATAACGGATGTATTTAGCAAATACACACAGGCTATCCCTACAAGGGACCAGCGAGCGGCCACAGTTGCCCGGGTGCTTTTGAATGAGTGGTTTTACAGGTTTGGTGTCCCTGGCCGTATTCATTCGGATCAAGGCAGGTGCTTTGAAAGCAACCTGATCCAGCAGCTCTGCTCCCTATATGGCGTGGTGAAGTCTCGCACTACACCATATCATCCAGCTGGTAATGGGCAGTGCGAGCGGTTTAATAGGACCCTGCACAATCTCTTACGTACTTTACCAGTAACACGAAAACGAGACTGGACTTGCTGCCTCCCGCAGGTCGTTTACTGTTACAACACCACTCCTCATCAAGCCACGGGAGAATCCCCATTTTTCTTAATGTTCGGCCGAGAACCCACGCTCCCAATAGACTTCCTTTTGGGACGTGTTCAGGAACCAGTACCGGGAAGTGTGCAGGACTGGGTTGTGGAGCACCAAACACGGCTCAGGTTGGCTTTCGAGGGGGCACAACAGCGCTTAGTAGCAGCTGCTGGTCGCCGGAAAGAGCGACATGACCAAAGGGTTCATGAGGCACCTCTGCAGGTGGGCCAGTTGGTATACCTTCGGGACCACAGTGCTAGAGGGCGGCACAAGATCCAGGATCTTTGGAGTCCAGTGGTTTATCAGGTGCTTACAGCACCTATGGGACAGGGGTCTGTGCACACCATCGCACCAGTAGACAACTTGCACAAGACAAGGAATGTTCACCGTGATATGTTAAAGGGCCAGGTCACCCCAAGCTCCACTGTGCAACCACCTCAGGTCCCAACCCAATCCACCTCGGCCATCGCGGCTGATGATCCTCCTGGGGGAGAGGACTTATGGCTCATGGTCTCTTGCCCCGCCCCAGTCCAGTCTTGTTCTGGCCCCTCAGTTCCCTCAGGGCCCTTCGAGCCAACACCACTACAGAACCTGCCAGTTTTGGAACATGGCTCAGTTCAGTATGGTAGTCCACCTCGGACAGCGCTTGACGTCTCCGGTGAAACACTGAGTTTTTCTTTGCCGGTCCGGCGGCAGACGGGGCGTTCCACGGCCGGTCAGCATTCCAACGTTTACCATCTTCCAAGGCCAGCTGCGAAAGGTCCTGAAGGTTAGGTAACTTGATTATGCAGGGGTAGCACTAGCCAGCTCGTGAGACGGTGGTGTTCAAGTTGGTTGAAATCCTGTCTCACAGGTAGTCGTCGGGGCGACGACTAAAAGAAAGGGGGGGTAGAATGTGGCAGGTTGAACACCTCTGGCCGTTCTCGGGGTGTGATTGGCCGAGCCATCCTGATTAAGGTGGGGGGGGCGGACTTTATTCTAATATAAGGTCGGTGGACGTCATCGGAAGCGATATGTCCTGCCCGGTTTTGGCTTCCGGGGCGTCCATGGCTCGGTGGCATTGGGGGTGGTTACTTTGCATGGTTGTCAACTGGAACCTGCAAGTAGGTGCTGGCTCGGGATCATCTGGAGGTAGGCTGCTATTAATTCACCACTCTTGTCAGTCAGCGTTTGTGAACTAAGGACTAACTCTTCTCCGGTTGTGCCGTTAGCCGTGGAGGAGCTGTAACTCCGCTCACCAGACCAACTGTTCCGGAGAGGCATTCATCGGTCCACGGGCTGAAGTGGATCGTGGCCAATTGCCCTCATGCCACTGAAGGGCTGCTGTTCTGTTTCATTATAAGGATTCGGGCTCGAACGCATAACAACCTGTATATGCAGATTATTATTCCTTTTATTTCTTTTGTGTGCAATCTGTATGTAATAGTGTGCTGTCCAGCTTCCTCGCCTGCCCTGCATGCTGTTCATGCTCATTTGTTTGTGTGGGTGTGGTGGTGCAGTGTCGTGCGGCCGCTGGCTCCGTCTACCTTGCATGCGCAAATGATTGTTTTCTTTATTTGTTTTCTTTTGTTTTATAGGCGGCTACGCATCCTCCCTGCATGCTGCTTCACTATTTTGTTTGTTTTGTTTGTCGTTTCTTGCCAATCGACTGTGTGGGTGGTCCAGTCCGCCGGATTATTGTATATTGACGTATCCGGTATTGATAATAAATTGTATATGTTTGAACTCACGTCTCTAGTCCGGATTGTACGAACTTGTATTGCCTGTTTTCTGTAGTGTCTCAGGGGGGCGGTAGCACATGTAAGTGAGCACAGTTCTGTTCCTAGGGCATCCCCCTCCCCTAGGTGGCGTTGTCGACACCAACAAAGTCTTGCCACGGTCACACTTAAATGGTGGAGTATGCATCTGATCCTGAATACGTTGACTTTGAGATTCACTTTCATCGATAGACTTATCGGATGGGTCTTGAATTAAAAAATGCGGCGCCATTGTATGTTGCCATTTCCTCGTTTAAAATGTTAAGAACCTTATTACACCTTATTACACCCTAGCCTTGTAGATGGGTTAAAATAAGCGATTTATGTGCCGTATGAGTGATGATTAGTCAGGGGTATTTTATTCAGATGCCGACCTTAACCGTTCATTTTGTTTTTGCAGACTGTCCTCTCCTCATAACGAGTCTGTGACTACACATTTGCTCAGAGCGTTGTCTGCATGTTCAGATTTACAACATGCTGATTCTGACGACATTGTGTGTAAGTAACTTACTGCAGAACTGTTTTCTCCTTCCTTGTTCAATTTTTACTGTGACTTAAGGTTTTTTCTATTCATTCCACTCTCTTAATTGTTTCCCAGCTGCCTGCAAGACATATTATGAGACGGTACGCAGGACTTACAGATACAGGCAACCAGACCTTGCAGTACATGTGGAAGCTGTAAAGAGTTCAGCTCGGAGTCGATCGAGAAGAAAGAGGGTAAGACTAGATAAGATCTGTTTTTGGTCAATGTGAGCAGGGTTTAAAATTAGCACTGGCCGAATGCGGGTAAAAATCTGAATTGGAAAGTACAATAAATCAGCTACCAGCCAGTGGCTCACTGTTAACTTTCAACAGTTAGTGATGTCACAAGATAGACTAGAAGGTGTTGCTGTTGCTATAGCTATGAGTTAACCATTACATTGCACCATCATTGTTTTTTCTACCCTGTATGAGTATTTCTCAGGTGCATTAATAGATGTGTTTTGTCCATACGCATTGCATCGTGCAGTACTGATTGTCTTTATTTTATTGTTTTACAGCTGCTGGAAGCAAGACAGTGTTTTTAGCTGAGGATGAGAGAGACCTTTGGGAGAGCGCCACCATAGATATGATGTCGGAAGAGGAAGATGGCATCGTTGGCGGGGTGTCGGGATGGATAGTACGGACTCCGTCCAACCGCAGCAAGGAGCTCGCCGAGCTCTGTGCAAAATTGCTGGTTTTTTTACCTCACTAATTACAATGTCTACTGACCATGTTAGCCCTCATGCAATGCCTCTCCCTCCCTCCAACAGCCTGGACTAAATCCACTTTAAACTCTAGTATTGCATGTAATTGACTGTTATTTTTTTTCTTCCAATGTTTACATTGTACATTCTGCACTTTATTGGCCATATTTATTTATCCATTGTCGATATCTTCAATCCATCTCTACGCTGCCACAGGCCTCCCCTAATAGGTAAACATAACTACTCTAGTTAACCCATATTTATCCCATCTAATGGTCTGGGGCCGTATTCACAAAGAATCTTAGGGCTAAAAGTAGGTCATAAGTGGCGAATTTAGGAGTAACTCCTAAAAATAATGGGCGTGTTAGTCTTAAATTTAGGACTCCTAACTTTTTTCACTAAGAGCAATTCACAAAGTATTTTAGGCCTAAAAGTAGCACCTAAGTCTAGGAGAGCTTAAAAGTCCTCGAGAGGACTCCTAACTCAGTAAGACCTATTCACAAAGAATCGGAAAATGGCTGCGAGACGAAATGTCTCTGTGAATTGACTGTGAATTGATAAGGCGATATAGGCAAAATTGTGAGGGTATCAAACTTTTTGTGGAATTAGTGAATAACACTCCGATATTTAGCAACAGGGAAACTGTAACTTTGCAATGACGTCGATTTAGGAATATCGCAAAAATCAGTTAAAACACACGGGGGAAATGTTACAAATGTAGGCCTACCTTTAATCATCCTTAATTATTTAATATATAAATATAAACCCATCATTATTTGTCTCATGTATTAATAGTAGCCTAATACAACACTTTAATCATCATTATTTATTTCAAATAAAAATAAATTGTTTGAAGTAAAAAATAATAGGCCTATAACTACTCTACTCTAACTACACTTATGATTACTATCTAATTTATTGTCTTCTCCTTCATTCATCATGATGGGAGGACTTGAACGGTGGTATGGGCTGATATTTAAAGTGTTTAGTGACGTAGCCACGGGTGTGCCTGGGACACCCAAGCGTGGTCCTGGCACACCTAAATATTTTCAGAATTAATTCATTACAACGATTTCTTTCAATTTAAAGCAAAATGTGACAGAGAGCGCGGTGAGCGCTCTCTGTGCGCGTTGCACTAGGACTGCGTAGTGACCGGTCTAGGTCCACGCATTCGCTACCACAGAAGCGGGGCTGTGAAGGAAACCCCCCTATTGGATTTTGCGATTATATCCATACATTTCATTCCCCCATGTACAGCGTGGAGTGATTTAGTGGAGAGCCAGGGCTGCTTTCAGGATGGTCGTATCGATCGCTCCGGACCCTGGCTTCCACTGGACACTTGCAGCAGTTATTCTAACAGCGTTCCGGTAGCGTTCCGTCACCGTGAACTTGAGGCCACCCAAACTCTCACAGGCGCACCTTAATTACAATCTCTGGCTACGCCCAAACTTTAAGTGCTGGAAATATGCTCATTGGATAATAGTTTGCAGGGTGCTTTTAATTACTTCCTTGATATAATGCAATTTACGTATTTTTATTGTTTGCTTTTTGGCTCTCTTTTTAACGTGTATACAACGTCATTATCGTGGTCTGCACAAACTTGTCATCGTGCGTGTATTCTACTAACTGCACTGTCCATAACTGTTTGATAGGATTTCATTTGTAGCCTAGGCTATTTCCGTATTTTTCGTTGATTTAGTTGGCTCGTTTGTGGGAAGTTGTGAATGAGTTTCACGGAGACCGTCGGCACTCAACAGCCAATCACCGTACTGACCGCTTCAAAACTCGTTCACGAGAACCGACGTTAGGGGGCGTTACTCTTAGTTCACTCTTAGTGATTTATCCTTAGTATGAGTAGGTCTCAGCGGCTTTGTGAATAACTTTTAAGAAAAAACTCCTACGTAAAATGTTTTTGCGCGAGTTAGGAGCACTCCTAGCGGTAAGATAAAAAGCTTTGTGAATACGGCCCCAGGTCTCCTAACTCATACTTGCACTGTCTTGCCTTACCTTTTGCACCTTAACACACACTGGTTTACAATACATCTGTGCTGCTACCCATTTTTAGTTTTTAGTATTTAATGCTGGTCTACTGACTTAAAATTGCACTGTCTTGCCTTACTTATTTGCACCTCACCAAATCATACCAGATCTCTCATGTACCACAGGGTTAGTCCCTGCCCTGTCACCCTTATCATACTGCCTCAGCACATTAACGTGGAACTTGTTTGTCTGTTATCTGTTACTTAGTATCTTTCTCTTAGTTTCTTAATCCTCATTGTCTAGTGTGTAGTATCGTTATTCTTAATTGTTGATTGTATTCCAGAAACTTCCTTTCTGCAATCCTGTTTGTTGTATGTGTATGTTGTATCTGTCTCTAAGCTACTTGGACCCTGAATTTCCCCTAGGGATAAAGTTTATATCTTTCTATGAATAAACATGTTCCTGGCAAATATTCTGTTTTTTTATGGTCCTAATACTGTAGTCCAAAGGATAACAACAAAACAGTTGGGCTAGGTGTCTCGTGTTTTTCACCTTTGGTTGGCAGCTTAGTAGCCAGCGTGCTTATAAGGTTGGTTTGGACAAGGGCTTCTAAATATGTGTTTTCCTTGGATTTTGGCACAAGGGATTATAACATCTGATCCTGTGTATTAATGAAAAACAGACCAGTTCACACACAAATGCAAACAAGTTCACAAATGAAAAGCGTCTTGTAAATTCAAGTTTAACAGTTTGTACATAAATGTAACAACATTCAAATACATTTTTGATGAAAATTGCAAATGTTTTTTAAATTCATATATTTATGGATTTATATTACATTTATTTAAAACAAGACACATTTGTGTGTGGATCAGAAATGTGTTTGTGAAACTTATTTTTGTTTATGGATTTATTTTACATTTATACATACGATATCCATTTGTGTGTGCATTGAAATGTATTTGTGAGAAGAGAGTCATTTATATATAAATCACAAAATACATTTGTGAATCCTTCTCTGTGCATTCATTATTAATGAGACTGTACTGACCCCATAAAAATGCTGCTCTTTTGTTTTAGTCAAAAACATCAGGGCCTATTTGCGGAACTTCCGTTCATATCCATATCCTACCATTCTATTGTAACGACCCTACCGGTAACTTAAGAATGTCCAGTCGCAAGTTCTTGTTAACCGTTTATTCTCTCAACCTGGTCACCGTAACCCGAAAAACCAATACACACACAAAACCACCGGTTCACCGGCACACACCCACAAGCACATGGAACCGGCACAACAAAGTAACACAATGCAAACACATAACACAAAACACACAAACTCCCAAAGAGTCTCAGGGTCGCTACAGTATAATCAGATGAGATTACTCTGCTTCGTTATAAACAGTTCCTCGAGACGAGGACATTGTAAAGTTCAGGTTGGGAATCGTTTGAATATTGAGACATTGAACAGATCTCTGTGAGCTCGTTCTTTCATTTTCCAGTAGCATTGACAAATTCATAATTCATAATCAATTCATAATCATAATAATGACCGCAATTCGGCACAGTATTCAACTAAGATATTTTAATTGCCAAGTATTGGACTTGTTGTGTGATCCAAGTGTTTCTATTAAAGCACTATAACTCTCGCTCCCTCAGACAAGACATTGGATTTCATTCACTGGTAAAACTAAACTCCTAAACAAACTCCCGAGTTAGAGGCTAGACCCAAACCCGAGCTCTGTCCAATATCTCCTTTAGAGATCTTATTTAATCTTACTAGGTATCATTCTTCTCCAATGGTCGGGTTAAGAGCCCTTTACCTCCCTAGGACTCTTTCGTAGTATAACTATTTTGCGCACCATTTCACCCAAATAGTAAAGATTAGGTATATTTCTTATTTATAGCTTTTTGGGGGGTATATCTTTAGCAAGGGTGGTTAAGCACAGGAGGAACCAGAAATGTCTTTAGTCCAAGTCCTTTTGAGACTGGATGTATTTTTATTTCAATAACAGTATAAAATAAAAAAGTGGTTACCTTACAGAAGTTTCAACATTGGGATCAACAAAGCTGCCAACACACGCCAACTCTCACACGCCACACATCCAATTTCTCACTGCAAAAAAAAGCAGAGACGCGTTCTTCGTAACTGAACTGATGTGTGCTGCAAGCGCACGGAACAAACGTTTTTTTTTCCTAGTTTCCCTACGTCATTAGTGTTGGTTGAATTTATGTAAAAAAGGCATGACCAAGCAAGTATGAATGGCGCTCGTTAAGTGCAGCGATACCATAAGTTTGCCTCTGAAGTTAGAGCAGACGGCCAAGATACAAGGACAGTGAAGAACTTAAACCTCTTTTCACAACAAGCGGCCAGCGAGGTATTTTATTTCACCATTTTAATGCACTTTATTTCCTGTATTATGCATGTCATTTTCACGTGCCAATTCGTGTCATATTTCTGTGTTTTATTTTGTGCTTATGTAAATACTGTATCATTTCCTGATGTGGCGTTTTGTATTATGTTTAATTGTGATAGTTTTCACGGCGTAAAGACGTAAAGGAGTAAAGCAACGTGCCATTAAAGAACGCCCGTTTCAAAGAAGCCAACCTGTGTCTGTGTGTTGTGACGAAGCTACAGGTTGAACACGTGTGCAGCCTCACCCAGCCCAGTCAGTCTGACTCTGGGGTATGTAGAAGTGTGTAGGCTATGTATTGTTTACTCGCATTTCTACATTACAATTTCACAAATTTGAATGGGGGACGAACAGAAGCCGTCTTTTTTATTTTTTTATTTATTGAACATATGTAAAATAATATAAACAAAATAATGAGCAAGAAAATGCAATAAATTAAATAAATAAAACAAATGGGATCCTCAGGATCCTAAGAAACAAATACATAACCAATTAACATGATGTCTCAGTGACGGTGTCTGAAACAATTCAAAATTACACCAACACAATTACACCGCCACCACAAAGGACATTCAAAACCAGGGTAGTGGTACTGGGTGATACACATCTGTCCTTGATTGTGGACACAGTCATGTTTACTTTGAAATGACCCCAACATAAAGCGATGATGGTTAAAGATCTTACAATTTATATATTGAAATATTGATACTAGAAAAGACCAAATGATGCTCATTCGGTTGGGGGGCCAAACTGTGTGGCTAGGGTGTCGATAGATACTGGGTTCAATCTCCCATGTCCTGAGTCTGCCTGTAGGCATCCTTGAGCAAGGTGCTTAACACCTACCTGCTCCTCAATCACATGTATCTGAATCCACTACTTCCCCCACCTTCTTTCTTTGCCATTAGCTCCTCTTCTTCTTGTGAGGACACACATGAGACAGGATGAGATTCACCATGTTCTTGATAATGGGCGGGGGCGGGTGTATGTTGTGGGGGCTTTGATGGGCTAAAGTCATCTCCCAGGCATCCACAAACACAACACCCAGGCCCATGAACATGGTCCTGAGAACCTTGTCAATCTGCAGCGAGAACCAGTCGCTGCTGTGCATGCTCATCCCTGGGTTCATTGCCACAAAGTTAGCTGAGCGAATCACCACAAGGGTTCCGGGGCCCCGGTCCAGGAGCCGTACCAGCGCCTGGCGAATGTGCCGCATGCGGCGTATGTAGACCTCCAAGGGGAAGGATGTGAAGTGGGCCCAGATGCTGAAGACCACCACGGTGTCGGGGCCTCCGGCCAGGCCGTCCAGCTCATTGGCAACGTAGCGTAGCTCGCTGGTGCTGACGGGGGCAATTCTGATGGGCGGACCGTGACAGCGGTAGTTCATCAGGATGTTGTTTTTATTGTCCACTGCCATTAAGGGCCCCACCTTCCTTGAACGGTGCAGGTTGAAATCTGATTTGAATGAGAGATCGAAAGAACACATTGGAAATTAACATGAATAAGGACATGAATAAGGGTCAGAGCATCGTGCGCACAGAGAGATAAGGTGTCAGTGCTCACCTGGTATGAAAGCGCTGAGGTACTCAAACCACTGCCTCATCGTGGAGTCTCCGTACATGTGGATCACCTTGCCAGTCAGGCACTGCGTGATGGACGAGGAGTCGTTAAACTGGCGAACAGAAGTTCCACCGAAGGACCTCCAAGTGCCTTGGTAGTAATAGCCAGAAGGGGTGTACTTGACTGGCTCTGCTTTGATGGTGCTGTTTTCTAGTCCATCTGGAATATAAATATGACACTAATGTCAAAAGATGAAATACATACAACTGGGCACCACCACCACATAAGCAACCTCCTCCATAAACTGTAGCAGCAATGACTGTGTACCTATCTTCTGAGGAAGCACGTTGATCCGATCAGGTCCTGACGCATGGATGATAACTTTGATGTTTATACGGCTGTGAGTAATAAAACATATATATAAAACACATTTCCAAAGTTATAAATGACATGAACGAGAAAAGCATCATACAGTGCCAGACCTCTGAAAGAGCAGAGCTTCTTTGTTGGTGAAGAGGGGCTTCTCATAGCCTCCCATGGCGTGGGTGATCCTGGTGTCACAGCTCAGCAGCTTAGGCTTCAAGCAGTACCAGGGCTCCCCTGTGTGGAGGTTTGTGTAGTTGCACAGTGGTTTCTGTGGGGAATCAGGTGGCAGGCACGGGATGCACGTGGTGGTCTCGGACAGCTTGCCAGAGCGGAACAGACTCTGGAAGAAGACCCGGTTTGGCCGCTGCTCCCGGAGCCGCTGCAGCACGGCCACGGCCTCACTGGAGTGCACCATGGTGATCTGCACCTGGGCCTCGCCCCCCCACAGCAGGGGAAACAGTGCTGAGTAGGAGCCATTGAGGTGATCCACTACCTTGCCCGCCACCCCAGCCTGCAGCTCCGGGGAGTGCAACCGGGCCACCAGGAAGTCCCCGCCGTGGCGCTTGGGACTGCCCTGGAAGTCGTGCATCTGGACCAGGGCCTCCAGCTGGTCCCCAACATGCCACTCCCTCAGGTCCATTGAGGGCAGGATGGTGAACAGGCTGTGAACAGGGTCGCTGGTCAGGTTGAGGGGCGCAGGGGCGGGGCGGGCGGGGAGCTTGGGCCAGGCGATGGCTTTGAGGAGGTAGTAATCTTCCAGGGCTTCGTCGGGGGTGGGCTCCAGGCCCAGGTGGCTGCAGAAGGTGTGGGTTTGGTACAAAGGGAGGGGCCCCTTCTGGGTGAAGGCTGTGTTGCTGCAGTTCTGGTGCTGCAAACATATTGACGAGAAGAGAGGTTTGGTTTAAAGTGAAGCTGACAGTGGCATTAAACAGACTTTATATTCGCCGTTTTCCGGTCATGTTGGCTGTGGCCCGGCACTTTGCACACTGTTTGTTGGGCATAAAACTTTCAGAGGTGCGGACACATGACAAATCGGTGTATCTGCCGTGAGTGAGGGCCGGGATTATATCATTTTGGTTGGTGCCTGCTCGCAAAGTTTACACACGCCGGAAAAAATATATATCATCTTTGTCATTGTGATAGCCTCACCTCTCCACTGTGATAGCCACTGTTTGGTGAGGTTGATGGCGCATACTTGTGGCCGTGCATCACCCAGGTGGGTGCTGCACACTGGTAGAGGAGGAGGTGTGATATCCCCCCAAAAACTCAGTATGCAAGTGAGTGAGTGCCTTCAATAGTCCAATATAAATTTATAGATGTATTATCATTAAGGTATATTTCAAGTTTCTTCAGGAAGGCCAAGCAGCAAGTTGTAATAAACAATATTATCAAGGATAATAAATACTACAATTTCACCTATGCTCACCGATTCACTAGGGAATTTTACAATGTTGTATTAAACAAAATGTTACTTTATCACAAACAAACAAAATGACTGATGCAACACTAACCTCCAGAGTGAGAATGTTACGCAGCAGGAACATGACACCAGAGAGTGCGAGGATAAGGAAGATGAGGGCATATCTGGACCGATATCGAGACATGATGATCCCCTTTAGCCTCCCATGGTTAGCTACTGTTTCATTTTCCGTTGTCAACATTGTGGCAGGAGTAGTACTGGTGTTTGTTAACACTTAAACAATAGAGAAGAGATACAATTAAAAACATGTATTTTTCACAGATTAGAATGTGTGTGTGTGTGTGTGTGTGTGTGTGTGTGTGTGTGTGTGTGTGTGTGTGTGTGTGTGTGTGTGTGTGTGTGTGGTGTGGAGGGGGGCATAAGATTCATCACACTGATAGTAAATCGCACCACCAACAACACAATTGCTACCAGTTAATTTGATGTCCTTAGGAGTCCGCTATTAGGCAGCTTGGGAATAACAAAATGTTACACTAAAAGCTATGGATCCAAATACAGTGTCACTATTCTGTGTGTCTAATTATGTATTTGTATACTTCTAAGACCCTCCCTCTTTCCCTATAAGCTTGCGTAGACCTAGGCTACCTACATGCTTCATTACAGTTTTTCACAATTGCTTCACATTTCCTGATAGACTACCTCACTTTCTCAAAACTCTAAACACAAATTTCAAAACTCACACACAAAATTCAAAATCCTACACTTCTTTTGCAAAAGCACACTCTGCCCTCAAAACAGTGTTAACTCTTCACTAAATTGTATTTTCTTTTCAAATGACAAACTACTTCTAATCACCCATTGAACACTGGTGTGCAGAATGGAAAACACTATAGTATGAATGGAAAACACTATATGAATGCTTAATCAGTATGCTAACCAAATAGGGGCAGACGCTTCAGCTTATATCAAGTCCCCCTTCTCACATTCTTAAGAGTAACAAACAAATGTCATACATACATTGTGTTTACATATACATGCATACACTTACCTACATATATACATACATACATATCCATAAGGGTCAATACTTATATCCAGTACATTTCCACCATAAGATGGATAATATCCTAATGATAACCATAATGAGAATAATGATGTTCATCATCATCACCATTATCAACATTCTCATAGAGCGATACTACTCAATGTCTATACTTATCTAGTGTCATGTCTTTCTTCTGTGACCCTTCTATAGCAAATTGCAGATTGCTAATTGCACAACAGCCTTTGGAGTTTAGAAATGTGATTGGCAGTGTGTTCTGTGTGAACACCAAGAGAGGGAATTCAGGAAGAGTGTGCAAGATATTGAGAATTGTGTGTAGTGTTGTGAAAAATGTGTGGTTTGGAATGGGAATCTGAGCCTAAAGCAGAAAATGTGCTTAGAGTTCAGCAGAATTGGTTTGGCAGTTGGTACATGAGTTTCAGGTTGTGCACATTGTGTCTGATGTTCAAATTAATGTTTAAACTATTGTGAAAAACTGTAACTGAAATTCTGATAAAATTCACATTTGTCACTAGAAATGTTATCAAAAGGCATTTAAGTGCTGAAACTATCTTGAAATGTCACATTTGCCACTGAGACTAAAACAAATGTAATCCATTTTGTTTTGGCTAGAACAAAATGGATGCCAGAACCTTGACATACGTGACATATTGCTTTTGTTTTGAACATTAAGGGGCTAAAATGTTCATATGGGTTGTTTTGGACAACCTATATTAGGGGTCTGCAACCTTCACTATCAAGAGAGCCATTTTTTGCCAACTACAATGCATCTGGAGCCACAAAACCTATTCGCCCCCTAAAATGAAGATAACAGTGTATAGAGTTTATATATATATAAAATAACTAATATCCTATAGTTTATTGAATTTATGAAGTTATAGAATTTAAAAAAGAAAATGATTTACATTTTTTTTCTGTTTTTAACAAAGGACCATGTTGTAGGCTAACTTGGAAATAAAATAATAATAATAAAATATGCAAACCTGTTTGAGTCCTTCCCTTATTTGTGGAAAAGTAATAAAACACCAAGTAGCCAACTTTTAATAAATGCAAACATGACCAAGATGGTTACATTTGCAAACATATTTCATCTGGATGTGAGGTGTTTTTTTTCCTAGGTCGCATCGGTGCCAGTAAGAAAACTGATACCAAGTAATACATCAGAATCGCTAATATCGATAATGTTACATTTTATTATTCAAAGCGGCATATGCATGTGTGTCATTATGAGGTTACCATCATAAAAACACTAAATCTAAACATTTTCATGACCATGCAATGATATGCCAAAGGTTGGCAATCATTGTAAGGGGAGTGGTATAATACATTTACATTTACATTTAGGGCATTTAGCAGACGCTTTTATCCAAAGCGACTCATAGAACCAAGTGCAAGTACTAACAATCGCCAGGCTAACCCCATTCCCCGTATACAGCAGTGATAGCTAGCTACTGCAGATGCTACACAATTAAGTACATGCTACACAACATGCATGTGCAACACAATTAAGTACATGCTACACAATTAAGTACAATGAATGAATACAACCTGCATTAAGTGTGTTCATTAAGGGCCAGGACGTACAACAAACAATAGTGCATAGGGACTGAATGGCTATGTAAAGTCTAGGTGAACTCTGAACAGGTGGGTTTTGAGTCATTTGCGGAAACTAGTGAGCGACTCTGCGCTTGTTCCACCACTGTGGTCCCAAGATAGAGAAGAGTTGTGATTTAGCTGATCGACCTTTGGTTGCTCTTAGTGATGGCGGTACCAGACGTCCAGCTGAGGTAGAGCGGAGGGATCGAGCTGGGGTGTGTGGTTTGACCAAGGCTTGGAGGTAGGCAGGGGCAGTTCCATCGACCGCCTTGTATGCCAGTACCATCATCTTGAATCTGATGCAGGCTACTACAGGGAGCCAGTGGAGGTGGCGGAAGAGGGGAGTCACATGGGAAAATTTAGGTAGGCTGAACACTGTAATGTTCATGTTGGGTTCTTCAATAAACACACCGTAGGTAACTTGAAGAGAAGTGCTTTATGTATACGAAGCATAGGATACACAAAGTAACATTGACTCCCCTCTTACATTGACTTAACACGGAACTACCGTTAACATGCAGCGCGCCAGTCCTACTGCGCATGCTCTGCCTGACAGTCTAATAACTGAATTGCCAAACCATGTTGATATCATTACATCTCCCTTTCTTAAAATAAGAATGTAACACATATATAAAAACACATACTTCATTTTTCAATACTTCTCTTTAACTCTTATAAACTGTAATTATTAACTGCAACAGTTACTTATTTAAATATTTTCAATTTGTTAGATCATTAGAATATTCCAGAGAAAGTATAAACTCATAACTTTACAACAATACTCCTTTTCCATTCCTTCTTTTATATAAACAACTTTCTTAACTGTTTTTTTTTTTTTTTAACTGCAAATATCTCACATCCTGTTCAATAAGCCTCACTGGTGGCTTCACAGCCCTGGAAACTCTTTTGAAGGGCAGTTCTTGCACAGGAACTAGTGCCTCAGGTGATGAGCTATCCGAGTGTACAGGCTGTTCTGCAGCAACTGAGTGTCCAGGTTGTTCAGCAGCGGCATCAGCTCTTTGATCTGCTGCGGCTGGTCCCATAATGTGTCGCCGGTTCCGTCTCAGCACTGCTCCATCCTCTGTTTGAATGGTGTACGACCTTGGATGCACTTAATTTAGAACAGTCGCTTTCTGTGCCCATGTATTTGTTTTATCTTTGAGCCTCACATAATCACCAGTATGCAGTTCAGGTAGGTTCTGTGTTCCTTTATCATTGTAGAATTTCTGTTTTGCCTTTTGCCGCTCCTTGAACCTCTGTACTTTTCCCCCCTCCTTTGTCTTCAGCAGGTTCCCACGTCTCACGTCCCATTAGGAGTTGTGCTGGTGAAATACCGCACTCTAGTGGCGTTGTGCGGTACACAAGCAGGCTTCGGTAAAAGTCAGCTCTGCTGTCTTTTGCTTTACACAGCAACCTCTTCACAGTCTGGACCGACTTTTCTGCCAAACCATTAGACTGCGGGTAGTGAGGACTTGACGTTGTGTGTACAAAGTTCCATTCTTCTGCAAAGCGTAGAAAACTGGCGCTAGAAAATTGTGGTCCATTGTCTGTGAAGACTTCGCTTGGCACGCCATGTCTGGAGAATATGGCCTTCATAGACGTTACAACAGCCTCCGCTGTTTTAGTGTGTAGTTCACAGACCTCTGGATACAGGGAATAATAGTCTATCACCACAATGTAGTCTTTCCCTGCAGAAACAAATAGGTCAGCGCCCACCTTTTGATATGGTCTGTCAGGCACTGTGTGCGGCTTAAGTGGCTCAGCTCTATTGCTTGCATGATATCTCAAACATGTTGTGCAGTTTGCCACCTCATTTGCCATATCTTGGTTGATTCGAGGCCAGTACATCACTTCACGTGCTCTTTTCTTTTCAATCCCAAGATGCCCTTCGTGTATTTTCTTGAATTTCCTTTCGCAGACTCCTCAGGATGACTATCTTGCTTCCTTTATAGATGACGTCTCCTACCACCGACAGTTCTGCCCTGCAGTTCCAGTATTCTGTGATTTCAGGTGAACAACCCTGCTTATCATTGGGCCACCCCTCAGTGATGAATTTACACAGGCCTTTTAGTGTTTCATCTCGGGTTGTCTCTGTTCTTATGAGCTCCATTTTCGCGTCCGCCACTGGCAGTGCCTTTGTGATCATGTTCACATAAATATCCACGTCATCACTCATCTTAGTGTGCGCTGGCTCCTGTGGGTCAACTGCTCTTGACAATGTGTCCGCTGTGTACATCAGCTTGCCTGGGGTATACATTACATCCAGCGAGTAGCGTTGCAGCCGGATCATCATCCTCTGTATTCTCAGTGGGCAGTCATTGAGTGGCTTTTGAAACAATGCGATCAGCGGCTTATGGTCAGTTTCAACGCTTATGTTCTGTCCTGAAACAAACTGGTGAAATCTTTCACAGGCATATGTTAAGCTGAGCAGTTCTTTCTCGATTTGTGCATATCGCGTCTCTGCGTCTGTCATTGAGCGTGATGCATATGTGATTGGTTGCCAGTCATCATATTTTTGTAGAAGAACAGCTCAGAGCCCACTCTGTGATGCATCTGATGAGATTTTTATGGGCTTCGCTGGATCATAGAACCTCAGAACTGGTTCTAATGTGAGCTGTGTCTTCAGTTCTTTCCATGACTTTTCATGTTCATGACTCCATTCCCATTCTGTCTTCTTTTCAGTCAGCTGTCTCAGAGGTGCCATGCGTTCGGAGAGATTGGGTATGAACTTTCCCATGTAGTTTATCATGCCATTAAATCTCTGTATGTCCTTCTTACATTGTGGCTTTGGCATGTTTTCTATTGCAGACACTTTCCTGGGATCTGGTCTGATGCCCTCGCTGCTCAGGATGTCCCCCACAAATGTCAGTTCTTTCACCCCAAGCTGGCATTTCTCTTTATTCAGCTTTAAGTTTGCTGTTCTTGTTGCCTTGAGAACTTGTTTTAGCCTCTCATCGTGTTCAGCTTTCATACTTCCCCATACTATGATGTCATCCATGGATGTGTCCACTCCTTCCAGATGTTCATAGATCATGTGTATTGTCTTATGATACACCTCAGGTGCTGAAGCTATGCCAAATGGTAACCGAAGAAACCTATATCTACCGAATGGGCTGTTGAATGTACACAGTTTTGAACTTTCGTTGTCCAGCTTCATTTGCCAAAATCCAGATGATGCATCTAGCTTGCTGAAGTACTTTGCATTTGCAAACTGTGACATTATTTCTTCTCTTGTGGGAAGTTTGAAGTGTTCTCTTTTTATTGCTCTGTTCAAGTTTCTGGGATCCATACACACTCTAGGCTTGCCATTTTTCTTTTCTACAATAACAAGCAAACTCACCCAGTCAGTTGGCTCATCAATCTTTTCGATCACGTTGAGGCTTTCCATTCTGTCCAACTCGGTTTTCAGTGGCTTTTGAAGAGCAAATGGCACTTTTCGACATGAATTGATAGCTGGTGGCACATTTTTATCCACTCTGATTGTGTGTTCTCCAGGAAGGCACCCGAGACCCTGAAACAGGTCACTGTACTCTTCCATCAGGTCACCATAGACTGTTTCTCCTTCACTTTCCACCACAAGCACTCTCTTAACTAGGTTCAGTCTCTCACAAGCAGCTAAACCTAATATGGCCTGCACGTCTCTGTGAACCACAATGAATGCTAGTGTGTGTTCTCTGTCCTTGTGTGTCACTTTCACCAAGCATTTTCCTTTCACAGGTATTGCTGCTCCTGAATATCCACGTACTTTCACTTTTGTTGCCTGCACTTTAGGTCTGGGGCTGATTTTGTTGAATGTTGCCTCTGACATCACATTTGCCTGTGCTCCAGTATCTAGTTTCAATGCCATGTGTGTGTCATTTACTTTCAGTGTCATCATCCAGTCTTTTTTAACTGTGTTCTGTTCTGTCACCACATCCACATAAAAGTCATCAGAGTCACTCTCATCCACTGCATGAACTTTGCTCTGTTGGTTTTTACATTGCTGTGCATAATGGTTATTTTTGTTACAGTTGTGACATACTTTACCAAATGCGGGACATCTCCTGGGAGCATGCTGCGTGCCACAGCGATCGCATGTCTTTCCCTGTGCGTCCCTGCGCACTGGTGTATTGACGTCGGGAGCCGTGCTCTTCTTCTTGACTGCTGTTTGCGTCTCTTCTTACAGCATCCACGTTGCAGCTTTCACTAAACAGCTCTTTCGCTTGTGTTTTCACAGTTTCCGCTGCTCTACACATTCTCAGTGCTTTTTCTAGGTCCAAATCTTGTTCCCTTAATAGCCTCTCTCTTAGACTATTATCTGGAATCCCGCACACAAGTCTGTCCTTTATCAACGAGTCAGTCAGCTCTCCAAACTCACACGTCTTGCTTCGGTTTCTCAGGTCCGTTACATATTGATCAACAGTTTCTCCCGTTTTCTGCACACACGTGAAAAATCTGTGTCTCTCAAATGTCACGTTTCTTTTAGGGATACAGTAATCCTCAAACTTCTCAAGTATTTTATCCAATTCCATTTTGTGCGTGTCCTCTTGGAACTGAAAGTTATTATATACCTCCAGCGCTTCGTCACCCATAACATGCAAGAACACTGACGCCTTCATCTTAGCGCTCTTCTCGTCCGCACCGATCGCCGTCAGGTACAACAGAAAGCGTTGTTTAAATCTTCTCCAATTCTCCGCCACATTCCCTGTCAGCTGAAGGTTTGGTGGTGGTTGTAATGCTTGCATCTTCGCGTCGTTGTGTCTTCTTTCTCTGCCGGAAAGTAAATAGGCTAACAGTGTCCTCTCCTTGGGTTATTAGCGTAGCTCTTAGCTGCTCCCCGTGCTAGCTAGCTAGGCTTTTCCAACTTTTTCCTTTTCAAAATAAAACTGTACTCTAAGTCCATCTTCTGACACCATGTAATGTTTATGTTGGGTTCTTCAATAAACACACCGTAGGTAACTTGAAGAGAAGTGCTTTATGTATACGAAGCATAGGATACACAAGGTAACATTGACTCCCCTCTTACATTTACTTAACACGGAACTACCGTTAACATGCAGCGCGCCAGTCCTACTGCGCATGCTCTGCCTGACAGTCTAATAACTGAATTGCCAAACCATGTTGATATCATTACAAACACGAGGCATGCTGGCGCGTTCTGGATACACTGCAAAGGTTTAATAGCAGAGACCGGGAGTCCAGCTAAGAGCGAGTTGCAGTAGTCCAGGCGGGAGATGACCAGCGCTTGGACTAGAAGCTGAGAAGCTTCCCTTGTGAGGAAGGGCCGTATCCTGCGGATGTTGTAAAATGCAAATCTGCAGGATCAGGCCACTGTGGTGATGTTGGCAGTGCAACATAACTGGTTGTCTAGTACCACACCAAGGTTTCTGGCAGTTGGAGACGGAGATACAGTGATGTTCTCGACAGTGACCAGTAAGTCCAAGTGAGCAATGCCAAGTTTGGCGAGAGTGGCAAGGAGGATCTGGTGGTTCACCATGTCAGATGCTGCGGACAGGTCGAGGAGAATGAGAACCGATGAGAGGGACAAGGCTCTGGCAGCACGAAGGGACTCAGTCACCGCGAGAAGAGCCGTCTCAGTGGAGTGTGCCTTCTTGAAGCCTGACTGGTGAGGGTCAAGCAAGTTGTTATGTGAAAGATAGGAGGCCAGTTCGTTAGAGATGGCACGTTCAAGTGTAATAGAATTTCTACCTGCCCCCTGTGAGGCCCGGGTTTGATTCCCAACTGAAGCATGTATTAGCAAGCAACTTTTTCCCACTAAATGCATGTTAAAATACGTAAAAATAATAACATTTAAAACAAAAGTATTATTTTTATTATTGTAAATGTAATGTGCAAACATGAATTCTGTATCATCATGATTCAGGCCATATTAGTTTAATAATGCTATTGGAATTGAGTGCATTTCCCCCATAACCATAACATATCTCGCATTACCCTGTATTGTAGCTTGGTGCCTAAAAGGAGCTCCCTTAGGGACCAGTATCGCCGCCCCTCTTGCCTTCACGGAAAACTAACAGTGAAATATTTAGTTTTTCAATCTACACCTCAGTTTATTGTGAGCATCATTTTTCAGCTGAGTTTCCTTTCAAAGGGCAAGAACCATGTCCCTTTTCACCGGTTCTTTAACCCCATTTACATTCCAGCTACAAAATTTCACCTCTCTATTCTTTTCTCTATTGAATGTATCCTGCATTGCTAAGGTAATTTATTTTGATAGTCTTCGGCTTCCTTCTGTTCTGTACTCAATGTTCGCAGCCCTGAGTAATGCACCCGTCCCACCCCCATTTAAACATTACACAAAACCCTGAATGGTCCTAACCTGGACTACTTGAACTTGAGAAAAAAGTCCCCACACATACACAGAACAGATCAAAAACACAAAAACAGCATCCATAACCTAAGCTCTTAATCACTAACTTCCTTATACCCAAGCAGTAGCTCTGCAGTTTTACAGAAAAACATAGCTGCTTTCACATATGGCCGTGCATCCGTCTGATGGTTACAAAGAAACGCTGCACTACAGCACACAACTACAATGCATTTTCTAGTTCCTTCCTGTGGCTCATCAGAGTTCACATATCTGCATTACAGGGCTGTCTGCTCAATATCTTTTAAATATTTGGACTCATCACTGGCACTTGAGTATGCTGGAGCCAAATTAATGTCCTCAATTTGTTGACGGGTGATGTTTGCTGCCATCTTAATGGTTCTGTCCTTGACGGTTTTTGAAGAGAGAGGCATATCTCTGATTTTGTGAACATAATGAAGAATAATGAAGGCTTATTTCATGAATTCTCCGTCAGTGTACAGCTTGTCGTGCCTTACCATCTCCTGAGCTGCCACAAAACTACTAGCAGTAGTTTAATTTGGAGATGTTATCCTTCTTTAAAGCACATTTGCTCTGATCAGCTTTCGGCAACCGCTCTTCGTTCGTTCATCTCCGGCTGGGTACCTAGCAAATGCTGTTTGTTTGTTCTGGAAAAGTCTTTATTGTTTGCCAATTTCTAGCATACAGGTAAGCCAGCATCGTTGGCAGTAAAAGCAAACAAATCTGTCCACGCAGAATTAAACTATATTCTTTTGGGACTTTTCTTTTGTTTGTGTTATCCATGGTTAGCTTAGCCTCTCCTGGAACCGTCACCTTATCGTGGTGGAGAGGTTTGCATGTCCCTGTGAACCTGAGGACTGTGTTGTCTGGAGCCATGTGCTCCTGGTAGGGTCTCCCATGGCAGAGTGGTCTCAGGTGAGGGGCCAGACTAAGAATGGTTCACAAAGACCCCAATGAACATTCAAGAAAGAGGAAGAGAGACCCTGCCCGGAGGAAGCCCGGGGCCCCCGTCTGGAGCCAGGCCCAGACGGAGGGCTCGCCGGCAAGCGCCTGGTGGCCGGGTTTGCCACGGAGCCCGGCCGGGCACAGCCCGAAAAAGCTACGTGGCACCCCCTCCCTCTTCGTCCTGTGGGCCCACCACCTGCAGGGAGACCCGCTGGGGTCGAGTGCGCTGCCACATGGGTGGCAGTGAAAGTCGGGGGTCCCGACGGACCAGACCCGAGCGGCAGAAGCTGGCTCTGGGGACGTGGAACGTCACCTCACTGTGGGGAAAGGAACCGAAAATGCTAAAAGCTCTGGGTGTTGAGGGGCTGTCATGGTTGACACGCCTATTCAACATTGCGTGGGAGTCTGGTACAGTGCCAAAGGAATGGCAAACCGGGGTGGTGGTTCCCCTGTTCAAAAAGGGGGACCAGAGAGTGTGTGCCAATTACCGGGGTATCACACTTCTCAGCCTCCCTGGGAAAGTCTACTCTAAGGTGCTGGAAAGGAGGGTTTGGCCGATTGTCGAACCTCAGATTGAAGAGGAACAATGCGGTTTCCGCCCTGGACGTGGAACTACGGACCAGCCCTTCACTCTCGCAAGGATCCTGGAGGGGGCCTGGGAGTATGCCCATCCGGTCTACATGTGTTTTGTGGATTTGGAGAAGGCATATGACCGGGTCCCCCAGGAGAAACTGTGGGAGGTGCTGCGGGAGTACGGGGTAAGGGGTTCACTCCTCAGGGCCATCCAATCTCTGTACTCCCAAAGCGAGAGCTGTGTCTGGTGTTCTCGGCAGCCAGTCAGTTCCGTTCCCGGTGGGTGTTGGCCTCTGCCAGGGCTGCGCTTTGTCACCAATCCTGTTTGTGATATTCATGGACAGGATATCGAGGTGTAGTCATGGTGGGGAGGGGTTGCACTTCGGTGATCTGAGGATCTCAACACTGCTCTTTGCAGATGATGTGGTCCTGATGGCATCATCGGCCTGTGACCTTCAGCACTCACTGGATCGGCTGGCAGCCGAGTGTGCAGCGGCTGGGATGAGGATCAGCACCACTAAATCTGAGGCCATGACTCTTAGCAGGAAACCGGTGGATTGCCTTCTCCGGGTAGGAAATGAGTCCTTAGCCAGGTGAAGGAGTTCAAGTACCTTGGGGTCTTGTTCGCGAGTGAGGGTACGATGGAGCGTGAGATTGGCCGGAGAATCGGAGCAGCGGGGTCGGTATTGCGTTCGCTTTACCGCACTGTTGTGACGAAAAGAGAGCTGAGCCGCAAGACAAAGCTCTCGATCTACCGGTCGATCTTCGTTCCTATCCTCACCTATGGTCATGAGGGTTGGGTGATGACCGAAAGGACGAGATTGCGGATACAAGCGGCCAAGATGAGTTTTCTCAGGAGGGTGGCTGGCTTCTCCCTTAGGGATAGGGTGAGAAGTTCAGTCATCCGGGAGGAACTCGGATTAGAGCCGCTGCTCCTTTGCTTAGAAAGGAGTCAGTTGAGGTGGTTCGGGCATCTGGTAAGGATGCCCACTGGACGCCTCCCTTGGGAGGTGTTCCAGGCACGACCAGTGGGGAGGAGACCCCGGGGAAGACCCAGGACTAGGTGGAGAGATTATATCTCAACACTGGCCTGGGAACGCCTCGGGATCCCCCCGTCAGAGCTGGTCAATGTGGCCCGGGAAACGGAAGTCTGGGGCCCCCTGCTTGAGCTGCTGCCCCCGCGACCTGACCCCGGATAAGCGGATGACGATGAGATGAGATGAGATGAGATGGTTAGCTTACTGGGGGTCAGAATCTCAAGATTAGCCACCTGCAGGTGACTAATCTTCACGGTATGACCTTGATCTCTAAAATAATATAGTCATAAAAAATAGCCATTATTTATTTCCAACATAACACAAGCAACTGCAGAGGGGGAGGAGGAGCAACAGGGTTGCCGACCCCCTGACCTTTACAAATTAGCTATGGTCGTTTAGGTTGGAGGACAGGCTGGGTTAGTCTGGGGGGTAGCAATAGGTCAGGGTTCATTCACAACGTAGAGTCAGTGTTTGCTGTCTAGTGATACTGGTGATCATGCCATGTCAGGTGTGTGTGTGTGTGTGTGTGTGTGTGTGTGTGTGTGTGTGTGTGTGTGAAATCTGGACCCAGAAGCAGAATAAAGTTCCAAAAATTTATTTTAAGCAGAGCAAGGCATCAGCTCAAACAATAACAAAATGTGCCTGCTTCACAGGAGGAAATGCAAAAACATGCAAAAAGGGCACAAGGCCGCTGTTGACAAAAACAGGGGGAAAAACGAACAAAGAAGAGCCAGGTCAATGTCAGAAGATAAGTCCAGGGGCAGGCAAAAAGGTCCAAACAGCAGGTCAATCCATAAACAGACAGGCAGGCAGGCGGAAAACAGGGCGGAGATAACTGACTAGGCGAGATGAGAACAAACGTAAGACACGGTAGCACTAACAACACAGGGTAGAAATATGAGTAGTTACCACACAATGAGGAACCGGTGAGCAGGAAGAAAGGCGGGAAACAGAATAAGGCAGGTCAGATGCACAACAAAAAATTGACATATGTTGGACCATAACACAGAATAACCAGCAGGGGGCCACAGAGTCAATGAGTCCAAAACAGATGTGCCGACAGCTTCTCTGTCTGTTGTAGCAGTGATGTGTTATAGTTCTGTATGAGCCTAAGATTGCCTCAAGTTAACACATTATTACTTTCTCTTTTTATTCATTTATCTGGGCATTTTATGTGCCTTTATGGACAGGACAGTCAAGAAAGACAGGAAAGCGGGTCAGGGAAGAGAGGGAAGGACATGTAGTCTAGGACAACAGGTGGGTATCGAACCTGGATCGCTACAAGGCATACTGCCTGCATGGTTAGGGCACTGGTGGGTTGGGCCTCTGAGCCACCCCTTAAAGAGAGCGAGAGAGAGTAATATATAATGAGAGCAATACGGCTAGTCCAGATCATGTTCCATAAATCCTACACACACACAACAATATAAAGTTGGTTATTTGGTTATTTGTTTGTGTGTTATGCGTGCATGTGTGTACGTGCACGGCCCTGCATGTGCAAACACTGTATTCTCCACTGAGCTGCCAGCATCATATTTAGTCATGACATACCATCACCCACATTGTCACACTATTCAACTCCAGGGGCTGGACATCTGTATTTCGAGCGTGTGTATCTTTGTGTGTGGTGTGTTGCACAATAAATACCTATTCTGCCAAAAAAAATAAGTATACAGGCACATATGCCCGACATACCTTGGCTTTGTTTTTGACAAATGTTTTTTCTTCCATTTAATCCTCCCAGTGACAGGAGAAACGTGTAGATAGGTAGATACTCAAGCTAACGCATGAACTACTTGGATTCTTTTATACTTTGCTTTGATTCCGTTTGGGCCTTCATGATGGAGTGTGGTCAGGTAACAGGTTAGTGTGTGGGTGTGGACGGTAGTTCACCACACTGAACAGCCTTTTTGAGACTTCGGCTTCGGTTTGAGAACTTAATACAAATTGTGTTGCGTTGTATCTCACATGATATGATTTGAGTAGGTGAGTGAGTGAGTTGAGATTGTTTAATTAATATTTGACAATAGTTCATATTGTTCAAAAGTTGAAATTGCACTAGCGTTTTAGGCGATGTGTTGAGAAATAGGCAGAAAATTAATATGGGTCTTCTGCATTGTATTGTATGGTAAGTAAAGGGCAGTATGACCTTATAGATTCATATAGGTTTGCATGCATGCTGTTCATCCATTCACTGCAACAACAAAAAAATGTATAGCCAATCTAAACATTTCAATCTGACCATGGGCAAGTCAACACAGTTTCCGTTATTTGTGAAGACATTTAACCTTAAAAGCTGAAAGATCAATTAAACCGATTAAAAAAAATCATTTTAATTATTTAGTGGAGGCGGGGCCACCTCAATATGCCAACACTGTTCAATTGTGCATTAATTTAACAGTACTTTATCTGAATAGTTCATCATGTTATGCTGTCATCGCCTGAGCTCTTTCCTATAGATGAAGAGGCGAGGAGAATAGACATGTTGCTGCCATCATCAGGGCAAAGTTGACCAAGCATCTTCTACTTGATGCTGTGGAATATGCACCTTTTTTAAATAGTTCGGGTTCAATTATTTGAATTTGACCATCAATTTAGTCATCCCTGTATCGTTTGCTTCTCTTTTATTTGTTCTATACATTTTTCCTTCATCATGTAGCCTACAATCTTTTGCGCGACCAAGATCATATAGCATCTGGCCACAAGATGGCGCCATCGGCACACATTAACCATACTCCCAATCTCAGCGCAACTACTTTAGATCATCAAATAAGCTCGGCTAGAAAGTTTAACTCGTCTGAATTGTATTTTTTCCCAATAGGCCCATACTTGTTACATTCTTTATAAAAGCCAAAGTAGTCAGGCCCATTGCTTACAGTAGGAAACGTTTTACAACGGTCATTCCCTGAAATATCGGGTATTTCAAGGAATGACCGTTGTAAAATGTTTTAAACACATGTATAACTAACTGTGCTTAGGGCCTAAGCACAGTTAGTTATAAATGTGTTTAAAACATTCCACAAGTGGGTCTCTGTGACGAAGAGGTCTTTGCAAACCGTTGGGGCTACACATAGCCTATATGAAAGACATGAGACCAGAGAACCAGAAGCACCAGTGGAGCGCAAACAGAATGAGGAGGGAAAAGAACCCCGTCCTAATACCTCCCCTAACCCTAGATTTTTGCCCTAACCCTAGATTTTGCGCGTTCTCGTGTAGGGGTAGGGTGTCCCATTATTGTAGGGAGCAAGGGGGAGTGCTATTTTGCCCTTATAATCAACCCTCAAAACGTAGTGAGATCCGATGCAGGCTTAAAACGAAGTGGAAGATTTACTGTTGAGGGCAGTCCAAACCAAGTGGAAATTTTAAGGGGGGAGAAATGGGACAAAGAATATGTCCCGCCTCTGAGGCTCCCGGTTCCCTCGGTCAAATGTCTATGGGAAATAACATGTTTCTTTTTTTTTTTAATGATTGTACATAACAAACTCTGTAGGTGGCGTTGAAGTAAAAGCTGCGTCACGTTTTGAACTACACACATTTTCCATCTAATTTAGTTTTTGGATTGTCGGTGCCGTCAAAGTAGTAAACGATTATTAATGCTACTTTAACAGCACCGACAATCCAAAAACCCAGTCAAAACTAGACGGAAAAGTGTGTAGTACAAAGGCTACCACAGATGAATGAAGCCGCAGTCAGTCAATGGTAGAAAATACACCACAGTTTACTTCTGTTGGTGGTAGACTACCCAACAGCCTGCCCTGTGCCATAACCAATCGGAGAAGCGCCCTTCTAACCAATCAGAGGCGAAAAAGGCGTGCCCCTACCATCCTACGAAAAAAAGATTTGCGAAGCGGCAGCCTCAGAGGCGGGACTTATGCTGCTATCCATTTGGCCTTTTGTGCTGGTACGCCGACCTGCTCAGAGAGAATGTGACCTAACGTCCTGCCTCTTCCCACCTTAAAAGTGTTCCAGTAGTCTTTTATGTGCGACGAGTGGGAGAATAATGGACGCCTGGAGGTGGCAGCAGTAGTAGCAGGCTAGTCATTGTTGTTAGCAACATTAGGCTCTTTAGCAAACCAGCTCGAAAACAAATCTTTACATTGTATTGCACGCACAGCAAGACCGTGCAATGCATACATTGGTGACCTGATTAAAGCAGCAATGTCAGATCAAGTGTGTAAGAGCAGTGTACATCGATATTAAAGACACCAACATGGAACAAAGAGAAAGAAAATTCATCTCAACTTTATTAACTACGGGCACAGCCATCTTCGTTTGTCGAGCGTCACAGGAATCTTTCGTGACTCAGTGTACTCATCAGAAGCCCCAGTGGGAGCTTGATATCGTACCATACAAATGGATAGCACCATTATTCTTCAGAGGTCTATATACTACACGTGAACCTTAGCCTGGCTATTGCCAGACCAAGCCCAATCGTAGATTGCACGTTGGTCTGCTGTCATTTTCTTCAGCACAAGAGGTGTGATCAACGGGCGGAGTTAAATTGACTGTGTACGCAATTGGCTGCTTGCTGTCGCTTCCCTGTTGTCATTGTGTTAAACCAGCCAATAGCGTGCCAGGGGGAAAAGCCAGCTTGGTGATTGGCTCCCGCAAAAACGTATCAAAACTAGAAAGACCATTCTGCAGAGCAAACTCAAATTGCTGGCAGAATGGGCGGGGCTACCCAGTCTACATGAACCTCCTAAGATGGCGCAATTTGATTGGTTTGCTATCTCGGGATATTGCGCAATATCCCGAGATTGAGATCTCAAACTCAGGATATTGTTTTCATCGCGTCGTCACGCTAATAAAAACAAATAAATCCCAGCAAAAAGTGTTATCTACTTTATTTTTGGAGTGTTCACGTGTAGTATATACTAAAACAATTATTCACCTCAGGCTCCGTGAATCACTAAGCCTTCGGCGAATAACTGTTAATTATACACAGCAGCTGACAAGGCAGCAAAGCAAGGCAAGGCAACTTTATTTATATAGCACTTTTCATACACATGGCAGACTCAAAGTGCTTCACATATAAAGTAAAAGTAAAGTAAAAGAAAAAAAATTGTAAAATAGATAGAAAAATAGAAAATAAAAAGATTAAAATAAAAAAAGCATTAAGTAATAAAATAAAAATAGATAGCAAGTTAAAAAAGCATTGTAGATTTAAGATTTAGCAGAAAGCTAAAGCAAACATAAAAGTCTTCAGTTTAGTTTGAAAAGCTGTCAGAGTGGAGTTTAATAAACTCAGGGAGTTTATTCCAGCTATTTGTTTCATAGTACCTAAATCCTGCTTTCCCTTGTTTCGTGTTGACTCTGGGGATAATTAACATGTTGGTCTCAGAAGACCTTAGTGGTCTAGAAGGCTAATGTAGTGGAAGCATATCAGTTAAATATTTTGGCCCTAAACCATGTAGGGATTTATAGGTTAGCAACATCATTTTAAAATCAATTCTCTTACAGAGAATTGACATACAGGGAGCCAATGTAACGATTTAAGAATTGGTGTAATACGTTCAAATTTTTTGGTCTTCGTTAGAACTCTAGCAGCAGCATTCTGAAGCTGTAGTTGCCTGAAGGCCAATTTACATTGCCGCCGTTTTAGACGTGTTTTTAGTCGGCCGTCAAACGTCCGACTTCAGCTAGAGATAGAATTCATTAAAACTAGTGCACTGATTTACACCGGCAGCGTTTTACGCCCATCTCACGGCCGACCAAAGCTTAACTTACGCTTCACTTCTATTTTCAAGCGTTTCTGAAGCGTCTCGGTTATGAAGTGTAGGCCTATTATCTGATACTGTACAACAGATAACATGTGATGAATACGAATAAAACAATGAATACGAATAAAACAATAAAACCATGTATTTTTTTTGTTCTGTTGATTTAATGTCTACTTTTAGTAGCCTATACAATGACACAACATTCTCAAATTTAAAAAAAGATCTCGCGCAGATTTCAATGTTTTCAAGAACAGTACCTACCTATGACGAGAACGCCTAGGATGGACGAAGAGAGGTTGATCGTTGAAGTTGAGGTTTTTTTGGGAGACCTGTATGGAGACCATTGCAGTAATCAAGCTTACTAGTGATAAAGGGATGTAAGTTTTTGTACATGCATAAACAAAATTTTGATTCCTCTGTTTGTCTTGCACATATTTTGTAATTTACAATAAAGCTGACTTTGACTTTTTGACTTTGACAGATACAGAAACTGTTTCTGCTTACTGTATTAGACATTGTGTGGTCGCGAGAAGTAGACCGAGGCCAGTTATACTGTATATTTGTGCTTAGATTATTGTACCCTGGAAATCCAGAGTTCTCGCGAGAGCACAATTTGAATTTGCTCAGCAAGTCACTCTGGGAACAAGCAATATAATCCCTCCCCGATGCCCCTCTCCCATTAACCAATCACATCGGTGTATCTGATATAGGCGGGCCAAAAGCGTTGCTGTTTTACCAATCGGATACGGCAAGTCTTATCTATTGGTGATGGTGTGTTCCAGATGCCTCGGATACCAGCCTTCCAAGTTTCAAGTGGGGAAATCTCCCAGCTTTCTTGCGGCATTTCTCTGAGGCACGCCCCCTTTTGGTCGCCCCCCTCGGAATTCTGAGAGTAGACCGAGCTCAGTGATGACGCTCTCAACAAAAATGGCTGCGCCCGTGAAGAGATTTATTTTCTTTGTATTTCTACCACGTTGGTCATTTTAATGTCAATTTTAAATGCTCTTTAATACACATTTGATTACATTTCTTCTTTATTCCGGTCACCAATTTATGCATTGCATGGTCTTGCTGTGCGTGCAATACAATGTAAAGTTGTGTTGTCCGTTTTCGAGCTGGTTTGCTAAAGAGGCTAATTTAGCTAACAATAACAATAACTAGCCAATGACATGACACGATCACACAGACGAACGGGAACGCTATAAGTGCTACGAGACAGTAAATTACATCACAAGTGCAACTTGGAAGGCTGGTGTCCGAAGCATCTGGAACACACCATTAGCTCCCCTGGTCTGGATACGTCACCCCTTGTATTCTTCTGATTGCAGTGATATTTTCAAATGCATGCTTGGGGCCGCCCCTTGAGTTGGGCCATTTTCATTGCCAGACCCTACAGCTTTCTAGATGTGGGACTGGATTTCCAGGCTAGGGTCATTCAGTGTTTTACCACAGAGTTAAATGAAACAACTGCATTATGATTTCTGTATTAATTATTATTCTGTATTAATGCTTGGCAAAGTACATCAACCAAAGGGATAACTAAGGCAATTTTTGTCCACTTTTGATTAATCCCGTTCTCAGGGTTAGACATTCCTGGCAAAAACATCACAGCAGAATATTATTTTCTGGTCATAAATACATATGATAACAAGATTTACTGCTCCGGTTGAGTTGCCTTCTCCCCCAGCTCAATGTATTTAGTGCTTCGCTACACCCACTAATTACAAGTATTGTAGAGTCGTAGTATTTACAATTAATTTTAATTGTAAATTATTGTAAACTAATTATAATACCACAAATAGGCCTACAACTCAGTGAGTTGTTAGTTCCTCTTCCGAGGGATGTGGGGGGAAAACATAAACAACAAAGTTAACAGGACAAGGGATGTTCAGAACCACATTTCAGTTGGTTTAGCTAGCTAGAAATTAAACGCCTTAAAAAACACTAGGGATTACTCGATTTACAGATAGGCCTACAGCTACAAGACTAAACAAATGGGGTTTTGTGAGCAGCTGTCATAACACTTTGCCTCACAGAAATCTTCTCAAGAGGATTTTGTCTATTGTCAGCATAACTGAGGGGACCAGTCAATAGTGACAGAATCAGAAGCTTTTGAAGATAAAACGAAGAAAGAAAAACAAATGCAAAATCCAATCCATCCAGGTATGAAGCAATTTTAAGGGGGTACATTTACACTACCGCCTGGTGTTTCTTTAATTTTTCATTTCTTTGCCTATGCCTATCTGACAGGTTACTTTGACAGGTGAGACAGACTAACTGTGATGGAGGAGCTGTGAGCTTCTGGTCTTGTGCAACAACATGTCTTATTGTATTACTGCAACAGTCATGATGACCCCTTACCCCACCCATATGAGAGAGAGAGAGAGAGAGAGAGAGAGAGAGAGAGAGAGAGAGAGAGAGAGAGACCTGGGAACGGACAATTTAACATTGTCCATCATGCGTGCACATGATTCCATTGCTCCACCTGTTTACACACACACACACACACACACACACACACACACACACACACACACACCTGTCTTTACACGCAGAACACAGTATTTTGACACAAGGCATCTACTGGTAGTCATCGGTGCAGATGACGATTCAGCTGGGACTCCTCAGATGGCAGATATGTTATGCATCAGTCTCTCTCGGCACTCCTTCCTCAGAGACACTCTCGGGAAACAGAACCATAGCAGCAGTATTACTTTTTAGAGTGGTTGCCGTGGTGATGCACTGGGCTGAGATTCCAGCAAGTGGGTGGTTTGGTTCTATATGAAAACACAACATGCTACTACTACTACTACACTGCCCCCCATTGGATGTAGTTACATCAACACAGAGTTCCCTTGATTTCCCTCAAGGATGTCTTAAGTGTGAGGCCAGATCATTATTCCCATTTGAATTCACAGGCATTACTGTGTGGCGGTACTAAGGTGGGTGCCGTGATCCTGGGATGCAGGTAGTAAACTGTTTAATGTGATAAAGAGAAGCGCCCAAAGCCTTGAGTTGCCTGGCAACCACTTCCCATATTCAGTGTGAGGTTAGCCTTCATGTCATTTCAGTTTAAAACAATAAAGATTAAGTTCTCTATCTAGACATTGAAAGGCACTGGACAGAGTGAGGACCAGAGAGAGAGAACTTTAAAATCAAGTGGAGAAGAGGAGTGAGATGTTTGCGTTTAAGGTAATAGTTAAGGAATAAGCAAAGGGTTAATACAACTTGCTCATCCATCTCTCAAATGTTCATGTCAAATATAGTTGTATAGTCTTTAATCACAGTCACTCTCCCAAATGGCTTCACAGGCCACATTGTTTGGCACTAACCCTAACATAGTCCCCCAAAGGGCAAGGAAAACATCCCTTAATTATCAAGGAAGAAACCCAGAGAAGGAAGGTAGAAGGATGCCTCTTCTTGGAGTGAGTGCCATAAAGTACATAGGCCTACATAGTGTTACTAGCATCCACAACTTTTGTACTCGCTCTTCAACAACTACTCTGGTTTACAAGGTGATAGACCACAGGGAACTGGGACCATTACAACTATTAGACATTTTGGTTTGGTTTGCAGTGACAAATAACGAACCCAGCGAATGTAATATCCACTATTATGACACAACCTGCCAACCACTGCCTGTGATTAAATTTCAATAAGTGGATGTTGCCATCTGGATAGCGAAACAGCTGTGCTACGGCTGTGTTGCTTTTTTATTATGTCCCAAGTTAGCCATTTTGTATAGAATACTCGGGCTCCCTCAAACTGTGGGTATGAAATGTCTGAGGCATAGTAATTACGATTATCGTGTTCATCGCTTTCGACACCACCAACACACACACACACGCACACGCACACACATGCACACACACACACACACACACACACACACACACACACACACACACACACACACAGTGGAGCTGCTACGCAATTATCCAGCAAGGGTTTGAAGGAATGAAGGGAACACAAACCCGACCATTTAGTACAGGAGTCAGTAGCTTGAAGATGTCAAGGAGTGCCATCTGGGGAGAAGTAGGCGGACATGACACCTGGCTGGGGATGAAGGTGAAGGTGATGTTGGAGATTATGATAGTGATGCCACTGAGGATGATGATGATGATGATGATGATGATGATGATAGTGATGGGGATGGTGATGGTAATGATGTCATTGCTGATGATTTTGCTTTTTTTGTCACTGTTTTGTTATTGTTGTTGTGTGAGTTGATATAAAATAAAAATCAATGGCAGCAGAATGTCTAAGTCAAAGGAATATGACTCACATCATTTCCTTTTGTTATAAAAAAAAAACGATGTTAAACAATCTTGATCAAACTTTATCCGGTTAGAGTTATTTTACTAACTATGTGAGGCAGCTGGAACCACGAAATTACCATCCTGATAGAATCCATCATGCCAGGCTTCAAGTTATGAGTTTGTGCCCAAACTACCAGTGGTTCGGACCAATCAGTGTCCTATGAGGAACAGCCTGATCTATATGATACCTTACAGACAGACGGTTCATCCAATCATCTGCTAAGTGTTTTTTGAAAGTGCCTTCCCCTATCCAAACAGTTCCTGAGGATTACCAGATTGTTCTGTCATAAGTGTCAGGTTAGAGTTTTAGCACAACCTAATTTCAAATGTATTCAGAGTAAATATCAGAAGAGTTGAAATCAATACCTGACTCAGGTGGTCAATTAAACCCAACAAAGCAAGCACATAGTGGAATATAAAGAAAAGGAATAAGAAGAGGAATATAGTGGTAAATGCATTGAGATGACTAGTCCCTGAAATATGCAGCTAAAGAAAAGACAGGCAATGTCATGATTCAGTCTGATTCAGTGAGTAAAATATGTGCGATAAAGTCACACCTACTCTTCAATGGGTCACTAAATGTTAGTTGCCATGGCAACCGCATCGCTGCTAGTTTTAATTACGTTGCACCGGTTTCTGTTATTGCAGCAGCATTAACGAACACTAATACATCTTCAAATAAGATGTATTATGTTGAAAGTGGTTCCCAACCTTTTTTTGCCCGTGACCCTATTTCTAGTTCGTGAAATGTTTGTGATTCCAACATTAACCTTTTGTGAATCTGCTTCAACAAAAATAGTCTTTACCCACTCAACATCACCTCACTCTACTACACACTAGGTGATTAGTAGTAGTTTTCTCATGACTATAAATCTTTAGGCTGTCAGTTCATATACACAGGACGTCTATGAGTCTTTTTAAAAAGATAAATGGTTTGCTATAGTGGATCATCAAACATCCAGACTAATCAGGGATTTTTTTATCTGAGAATGTCAACACGGAATAATAATGATTAAACATTCAAAATGTGTTTTTAAGGGAGGGGGAGAGAAACAGAGACAGAAGGGAAAAGAGATGGCGGGGCAGAATGGTTTAGTGCGGTTTCACTTTAGCCAACTTCCACTCTCGCAGACGTCAATAATCCATATCCAATCTAGTAGTACTCTAAGAGGGCTATTGGATTCCTTCACTTGTTTCTCCTTTAATTTCTTTTTACATTTGACATTTAGCTTTGGCCCCCATTAGTCTCCTGAAGGCCGCTGCACACAGAGAGTGAGTTTCGGTTCATGTTTGTTCGCCAAATGGACCCCAACTAAATAAATAGAATCATATTGTGTAAACAACTATTTTGCATCTGTCCTGAATCATTCGGCTTAACAGGATGAATTGGAGTCCTTCCTGGAAAGAGCCTGTTGGTGTCCTAAATCCTAAACCTCAGTTTGTCAACAACTGAATCTGTGAGTGTGATCATACAAAGGCCTAATATCTCACAATCAAGCCCAAATAAAAAAGAACATTCCCTTTTTTCTGCGCAACTATAGTTACACTAAATGTATGACCTCATCAATATTTATTTGCCTTGGCCTCAAAGGACCAATTACACACACAAAGAGTGCAGAGTGCAGGCGCCCAGGGTCATAAACCTATGCCCTTACGTGGCACAATTAATGCTCCAAAATGTTCTTGAACTCTTCCCTCTGTCTCCTGCTGGCAAATTAGCAATCATGAATGGGAGGGAGGGGGTGTCTCTAGGGAAATTAACTCCACTCCTCCCTGATAACTCTCAGACACAGCAGAGGTGATTCATATCATTGTGTGCACGTTGTAGTCGTAGTCGTAGTAGTACACCTCTGATGTATCCACCACAAGGATCCGGTATCCGTTTACACATTCCCATGAGGGCTAGTGTGATCACCGCCATCTGATTGGACACCAAAAGTGCCACTCAACCCGATGCCCTGGAACGAAAGCAATGCCATGAATCTCAATTCTTCTAAATGTGTTTTACAAACTCGCGCAAAGCTAGCCGGACTAGCCATAGCCTGCGTCATGCTCCAAGGAACCGTCCGGCGGTCCCATGGCTAATTAGACATTAATTTCCTGTCTGGCTATGGGAGGATGCGGGTGATGATGTGCACCGGCTGGCTAGCATTAGCATGAGAGGCTGCTCCCAGGTGCTATCGGTAGTCAATGGCCAACATGGGTCAGGGCCAAAGGGATATTAAGAGAGGGGGGGGGGGGGGGGGGGGGGGGGGTTGGAAGCAAGCCACTGTCTAACCTTCTCTTTTATTAGCTTTTCCCATTTTGCAACCATGACTGGTTTTTATGACGAAAAGACCATACTCACTTATACCATACTCACACACACTAAAAATGTCTTTAATTAGCCTGATTCGATTTTTTTGCCGAGAAGAATTCCCCAAACGTGGATGCTGTATCCACCACGAAGAGGGTCGCACCAATGGGAAAGCGCAACAGTTAGAGATGGGTTTTCAGCTCAATTAATACTCATTTTGTTTCTGGTGTGACGTCCCCACCTGTGAGAGGTTCACCCTTAAACCCAGCCGTTGTCCTGTAGAACCCTACCACTTCTCTCTCTGTGGTCTTCAGCCATACCTCACCCAGGACTCCCCACTGTGTGGTCCTACTGGTCACTGCTGATTGCTAATGCTATTGATGATGTGTTGTTATGCTCCCAAGCCATGCGTCACACAAGTGCTGTGTGTCATCAGAGACAAGAGAGGACACAGAGTGTGTGTGTGTGTGTGTGTGTGTTTGTGTTGGGGTGAGGGAGGGGGGGTTAGTGTGTGTGTTTGAGTGTGTGTGTGTTTCATCATCATAAGACTCCCCAGAGAGAAGGAGTACCGGTTTTGTGAAGGGTGTGTGTGTGTATTGCTGAGAGTGTGTGTGCGTTCGTTTGCATGTGCACACAAGGACGTGGACTTATCAGTACTGATAAATGTGTTACGTAAAAAATAATAATAATAAATAAATAAACAAACACAATTTGCTGACTCGACTGCCGCAGATGTCAACCCGTGATAAATGTGAGAACAGATTCGACCACAGACTTTCATCACATTACAGGATGACAGGAACACTTTATTGTCCTCTTCCTCTGCCTCCTTTTTCTTTTATCCTCCGCCTTTTGGTCCCCCGAGACACGCGCTGCCTCAATCACCATCATTCATCTCACACCAGTCCTTTTCACCCCCCACCCCCCCTTTCTCTCTCTCTCTCCCGCTCATCCAGTCATAACCCCGCCACCACACACGCAGACGCACACACCCCGGCTCGATCAGTTGCTGCCAGTCGCTCGAGCTCCTCTGCCCCCCAGTCCCCCGCTTCCCTCGCGCTCTCATCCTGCACCGACTCGAGTGGCAACAACAACACGCGGGAAAACCACCTCATTGCTCGCAGCATCAACGGCTAAACCCGCATCGCTAAAGCTAACGCTCCTACGTGTTTAAATCGGCGACGGCGTGCGTTCTTGCGTCCCCCCCGTGCTGCGGTTGTTGTCGTCGTCGTCTGCCCGTATGAGTGAAAGAGGTGTGAGCATGTGAGCCGACTTGAAAGGAAGAGTGAGGATGCGTGGTGGGCAGATGTAGTGAGCGTGTTGTCCTGTGAGTCGTGCTGTACTTGTAGCGTTTCTCTGGACGACGGCCGGACCGGCTCGATTAGCCCGCTGCCGGGATGTCTTCTTCTGGAGGTTCAACGGACGGGAGCCAGAGAAACTCTCGTGAGTCCACATTTGTGTTTCTAGCTGTTTTTTTTTAAATATTATTATTATTATTTAATTGTTGTTGCTGGATTGATGTTAACTAATCAATATAAAGCCTGGCCATATGGATCGATATGGTTAATTATTTGTGTGTGCGCGCATGTGTGTCGGTGTTGAGATGTGTCACGTTTTATTTGAGATACTATTATGACGATGTGGATAGCTTCGTCATGTGACACAATGCTGTAAATACAATAGGCCTGCATGTATCAGGTATTGGACATTGGATTTGAAAAGTGGGCCTGACTAGGTGGAAATATCGTGCATGAGTTGTTTGTTTACACTTATGGTTATCTTTGTGTGTTTGATGTGCCGTAAAATACATCCTGTTTGAAACTCGGTCGTGTTTGTATGAGTGTGTGTGTGTGTGTGTGTGTGTGTGTGTGTGTGTGTGTGTGTGTGTGTGTGTGTGTGTGTAGGGGGTGGGGGTGGGTGGTGGGAGGGGTGTAGGCACAGAGTGTGAGTTGGAGTACAACCACAAGGCTATGTGGTGAGTTATCGTGTGTGGGTGCAAGCGAGGAAGGGTGTTTTCGCAAGTTTCTACACAGCAAACTACAAAATCTGTCACGAAGACAAAAGACTGAAGGTCATGCAATCGCACAAAATGGATGTCAAAGATTTGTGTGTGTGTGTGTGTGTGTGTGTGTGCGTGTTGTATATCTATAAGTCGCATCTATAGCATACACTGTGTCCAAGTTCTGCTGAACACACTGTGTACTGTCTTTAATATTAATATACTTAAAAATTAATATACAAGAAAAAACATTTGAGAAACACAAAGGTATGGCGTTCATGTGTGCCCTTATCACTTTTTGTTTTGCAGAATAGGTATTTATTGTGCAACACACACACACACACACACTCGAGATACAACTGTCCAGCCCCTGGAGATGTATAGCGTGATGATGTGGGTGATGGTATGTCATGACTCACTATGACGCTGGCAGCTCAGTGGAGAATACAGAGTTCCCACACGCACGGCCGCACACGTACACGCGCACGCACACATGCAAGCATAACATAACCGACAAATACAGATTTTCTTTATAACTTTATATTGCTGTGTGTGTGTGTGTGTGTGTGTGTGTGTGTGTGTGTGTGTGTTTGATTTAAGGGACATGATCGAGACTAGATTTTATTGCTTTCATTATTACTGCACACCATCCTCTCTCCTACCTCCACCCCTACTCTCTCTCTTCCTCCCTCCCTCACTTTATTTATTTATTTATTTATTTATTTCTTCCCAGCCCCGCCCTCCATCTTTTATCATATGAGGTATGTAATTGAACTTTCCTTACTTTCCACCCAGCCTGGGTGGACCACTGTGTCTCTCTGTCTGTCTGGTCTTTAATGATCAGGAAAGACACACACACACACACACACACACACACACACACACACACACACACACAGGGGGTGCTAGGTGCAGCATTATTTTGTTAGTGTTACAACACATTAGCGTCTTGGTGAATGCAGCGCCGTCGGACGACAACAGCGTCGCCCCGGCGGCTACAATCACTGATCCTCCAACCGTGACGTTATGTAACCAGTGCCACAACCACAACAGCCCACAAAGGCCCGGCGAGGGGCCAATGTTTGTCTGCCAACAGCAACAGCTGTATACAAACATGGAGTGGATTAAAACACATCAATGCATAATGCAGAATGAATGGCGGAAGGAATACAAACTGAGTGTCGCAGAACCCAAACAGGAAGCGTGGCAGAGTAGTCACAGTCCCATTATTATTATGTGTGTTCAAATGACCGTTGTCCATTTCCTAAATAAATGGATGCTATTATCGATTGCAAAGGGCTCATAAAATGCACTTGCGCTCTCTCTCTCTCTCTCTCTCTCTCTCTCTCTCTCTCTCTCTCTGAATGTGTGACTGAGGGGAAACAGCAGGCACCTGACAGAGAGATGGGTGCACTTTCATGTCTTTACCCCACAAACTCTACTCTACAACCCTACACCTCTCTCCTTCACCCTCTCCTGATCACTGCTCTCCTTTCCTCCCTTGTCCTCACCTCTCTCCTCTATAGACCCTCTATCTTTATCCTCTTTGCTACCCCTATCTCTCTCCTCTCATTTAATTCTCTTCCCTCATTTTCTCTCGTTCACTCCTCCTTTTTGTTCTTGCCTCTCCCCTCTTCTCCTCCACACGTCTCTCCCGTCTCTCTTCTCCCCCCCTCCTCTCCTCTTCTCCCCTCCCCTCCCCCCTCCCTGTCCCTCCCCTCTCTGACTTGCCATGAAACTTTAATTGCATGTAAATCAACCCACAGCATATGCGATTACCCCTTTGTGCTGCTTTAATGACTTTCCTCTGGCCTGTATGAGTACGCTCGGCTCAACGGGCTCCCATACCGTCACCGTACCAGACAAACGTTAATCATCCCACATTGAAGCTCATGAATATCGCGATGCGGGCGGAGAAATGAAATACAGACTTTGACTTTGACTCCAGCTTCCGTCCAATTTGTGTGATTTGAAAAACGGCATCTTTGCGGCAGTTAAGTGCCTGGCTTCATTTGCACGTGGGTTTTCGTTGTAAATGTACCGAGAAAATGACTTTTTATAAGGTCCTGTACACTGTAGTTAAATGTGTGTGTGTTTAGCCTTGTTGTAGCTGTATGTCTATTCTGTTTGAGTTCATTGAGAGTGAATTAAAAAACAGTCAAATTCCCTGTAGGTTTAGAACACTTGGCCGATTAAATCTGATGACTAAAAAAATCAACTCCCCGCATCCCAAGGTAATAACGTCGGGGTCGTTATCGGAATGAACTGATCGCGACGATCCACAACAAAGCCAGAGTATCTCTCTATTATTTACCATGCGCTGTTTTTAGTAAAAAGGAAACCTTTGTCATTGTTCCCCCGGGGGCCTCCTGTGCGCTACGTGTCTGGGGGAAGCCGTGCCGTGCCTCACCGTCTCCGCCACTGAGAAACAAGTGTGTTAATTAGCCCAATCAAAGGCATGTAAACGCTATCTCCTCTGCATGTAAACAGCGGGGGTGGGGGGGGAGGTAAAGAGGAGGGCCCCCAGCAGGACAGGGTTGCCTCCCCTTTGAAGCCATTGTTGGGATTAATTGCCTCTGATGGGGGCAGATAGAACAGATAAAAGGCCGGGGTCAAGACAAGGTCACGGCTTGATCTCTATAGGGACCAGCAGGGTTTTATTATTACAATTATGGACTGTATGGCGGATGTGTTCTTAATTTTTTTTTATCGTTATTACGGGCTTGGACATAAAAAGAAAGCAATCGGATGTGGACCTTCAGGGAATAGATGTGGGTTTTATTCTGCTGAAAATGTGCAGCATCCGAGATATAGGTGTTTTATTTCAGAGAAGGCTCTCTCTCTCTCTCTCTCTCTCTCTCTCTCTACTTGTCTCAACAGGTGTGTTTGGCAGGGCCTCATCCCTCTTAAGACAAGCTCATTATCTGCTCAGCTTTAAGGTGTGCGTTACCTGGTTCCTCTCTGTATCATCCCCGTCTTCATTACATCCCATAATGAACCAGGTGTCAGGTCACAGATGGCTGCAAGCTACATGGGTCCAGCCACACACTATGAATCATGGTCACGACCAGAGGAGAGGAGGCGGAGAGGAGGAGGCGAAGAGGAGGAGGCGAGAGGAGGAGGAGGAGGAGGAGGAGGAGGAGGAGGGAAGGGCGGGTGTTGAGTAAGGAAGGATCTAGAAAGACAGTTATTTTGTGCAAGGCATAGCAAGATCCACAGTGATGCTGAGTGGCGATGGATGCAGGGGGGGAGGGGAGTCTGCAGCATGATCAATAGAGAGAGAGAGCGAGAGGGACAGAGATGGAGTGATACGAACCGTGAGGAGGAGAAGAAAAACATTTGGAAATGGGTGATGAAGGGAAAGAAATAACGACAGGGGGGCAGGCATGTGCGAGGGAGTGGGGGGGGGGACTAGACGTTGAATCAGGGATAGAGTGACAGAGAGCGAGCATGAGAGAGAGAAAGTGTGAGAGAGGGAGAGAGCCAATGAGATATGGTGATAGCCCTCAAGCGAGAGAGAGAGCCATAGATCAGACAGCCAGATGCTGTAATCTAGATCTCAGGGGGTAGCAGCAGTATTAGAGTCTGAGGGGTGAAGCGGGCCTGAATGACATCTATGGGAGCCGATGGTAACCGAGCTGGGGCAGAGATTGAACTGATCCCAGATAATAGTTAACTTCACTGATAGTATTGATAGTCAATTTTATTAACGTCAGCATGTGACACACACACTGTGTGTACGCAGTATTTGTTAAGCAACAAAGGGACAATAAATCACTTGTGATACAAGTGATTTAAGTCACTTGTGATACATCTGTACAGAAGAGCTCTCTATGGGAGCACTGTTGAGGCCTTTTCATAAGCAACCAATATGGCTGACACTGATGTGTCACACGTTTCGCTGCTATGATTCGCTGTAGCTCTATCCAATGGTGTCCAGAGGCGTTTTGGTCGGCTCTCGGACATTGAAAATGGACAGCGATTCTAGACAAATACGCATTTGTGAATTGGTCTGGCGATGTCAGGCTATGAATACACATGTTCCTGAGGGCCTTACTCTGCATTTCTTAGCATTTTAAATGGTGAGAATAAAAGTATAAAATGTTAAAGTTAGACCATAGCCTGACCTGTAAAGTAAATCGACGTGGTCTAGTTGGCTAACCTACCTTAACAGGTCCCTGTGTGCTGCATCATTGTGCAGTCTACTCACTTTCCTCTCTAACCTGAGGAAGGCACTTAAGAAGCTCGGTCTTCCTGTAATCCAGAGTAAATTCAAAGAAACATCATTCAGGAACGAATTTTAAATCTATACAGTATTGTGGTTCAGTGGATTCAACCCTGCCACTATTTCATGCCATGCTGTCATTGATTTCCCCATACGAAGCTAAACCCCAGCTCCACTGAACTACATTCTAAGTCTCTACTGCGGAGTAGTGTGTTGCTGAACGCGGCACCAGCCGATTAAACAATTAACGCTACGAGTTCTGCTAGCTAGCGTTCTGGGATCACTTATGCAGAACGCTGTTTGATTCTCTTCCAGAGTTAGCTGTATGCGACCCTCTGTTTGGCAATATGGTTCCCATCATTCACTATAGCTCCAGCGATTGTAGAGGCTGGTTGTGTGTAAAACAGTCTGGCGTATGCGTATCCACAGAGGGGCAAAAGGAGGCAGATGAGGATAACCAACAGTGAGTGTTATGTGCATAGTACACACGGCCCCATGGCAGTTGGTTTGTTTTTGGGGGGTTTGCTCTGAGTTGAGTAGAGACGTCGGAGTGGGATTTATGTTGACAGATGACGCACTCGAATGCACATACTCATGTAAACAAACGGGCGCACGCACTCACGCATACGCACACTCCAGACTCACATGGGACTCGCTCACATACGTGCAAAACAACACAACATGGAAACATAGAACACAGACACTGATGCATAATGCAAGACAGACACGAGCTGCATGTCTGTATCGGTTATATAAGTCCTTGATCACTGTTTGTGAACAACATTATCAAGGGAGAAGAAAACTACAGATTTTTGGGGGAAAACAAAATAAAGAATTCAACAGGCTGGTCTGGGCTTACAGGTTTTTAGATTGTCTTCTCCTCTTTGTATCCTCTCTTCCTCTCTCTCCAACCCTCTCAGTACCCTCTCCCTCCTCCGGGGATGGGGGAGATAGGAAGGAATAGAGACAAGCAATGGCAGAGTGAAAACTGTGCCAGGTAGTTGTTCTAATTAGGTTTGCGGCCCATCACACAGTGTTTACACAATCTGTGTGTGTGTGTGTGTAAGAAGGAGAATACAAGAGATAAGCTATGACGGATAACTTGTTTGCGTGTGTATACATATGCATGATTGTATGCATGCAGGCAAATGTTAGAATGTGTGTGTAAGTGACAGGTTTATTTGTTTGGAGTGTGTGTGTGTAAGCCAGGGGGTTATTCTGTGTAATGTTTGGATTGTGTGTGTGGGTGTGTGTTTAAGCAAGGAGTGATTGTGTGTAATGTTTGGAATGTGTGTGTGCATAAATATGTGTGTGCGTGTTTAATTAAGGGATGCGTTGTGTGTAATGTTTGGAATGTGTGTGCGTGTGTGTGTATAAGCAATTGGTTATTTCTGTGTGTGTATGTCTTGAGCGTGTGTGTGTGTGTGTGTTAGTGATGGGTTATATTCTAATGCACTACTACATCACTGTCCACACTTGTCCTGTCTGTTCCAGATCACTGTCCACTCCTTCCCCAATACACTGCTGGTGCTGCCTTATGTAACCATGTACACTGCTGTAGCCAAGTACACTACCCAGCCCCCTTATAGCGCTCTATAAGTGTGTATACACTTACCGTTGCTCTCTATCTTTATCTTTCCCCCTCTCTCTGTTTCTTCAACCAGTTTATTTCAGGATACGGTAATTGATTGTTACATTTCAATCTCCTTCTTTTAAAGGCTTCTTCTAGGGTTCAGATAGAATTGGCTAAGGGCAATGAAAGGAGTATTGAGTTGATATACATAACACAGCATTAGGTTATATATATACAGATTAATCTGTGAAACATGCTAGGGAACTGTAACCCCTGCAGGCAGCCTGCATGAACACAGGAAGCTGTGCACAATGGTTCTAGTAGTCTGGACCCACTGATGTGCTATGTACCACGAATGCTTACCCCTGCTGGCCATTGCTTTGAAACATAATTGCCAATGCTAAAGCATCAATGGTATGGTAATATGCAGCATCAATGCTAAGCAACCACCGCTAGCCATTGGTATGAAGTGTTCCTGCTAACCATTGCTATTAGGGGTGCACGATAATTATCGGGCCAATAACAGAACTTATTACGTCATTCCGGTAAGTCCGATATCATGACAAATAGCCCAGATAACATAGCCTATATCATTTCAGTGGAGAGCGAGCTACCGCTCTCCACTGAATGATGGAGAGCTCGTCCACTCACTTACACACACACACTGCCATTCTTACCCACACACATGCGCTAACTCTCGTAACAATTATTATTGACAACAGTTAGCTGAACATTATAGGGTCCCGGCCTTCCACTCCCTGTTTTCTCAGTTAAACACAGAAATCAACTACATTTGTCCCAGTGTTTGTTAGATGTGAAATTAAGCAAGAAAAGACGCTCTTTCTCCGGTAACGCAGCCGTTTGCGACATATTCGTAGTTTATTCTATTTGTCTGTAACTCATGTTCCAATCTTTCATCGATCGATACGGATGTTGTGGATGCAACGGAATATATTATGCATCGCTGCAGCAACATTTAAGATTGCGATGAGTTCTGCCTATTCTGCCTCCGTTGCTGCGGTCAGACCAAAACACACCTGAGTGACAGGGGCCGTCGTGGACCCTACATCATATCCCGCCCCTTGCAAGCCCGCCCCCCTAAACCCCCCATTGATTCTACTGATGTCTGAGCAACAATGTCATGATCTTAGGTCATGATCATTTATATGTGTGTGTGTTATTGGTTATCGGTATCGGTATTGGCCTTTAGGAGCTGAAAGTTATCGGTATCGGTTAAAAAAAAAAGTTATCGTGCATCCCTAATTGCTATAAAGCATACATGCCAACCACCGCTAACAATTTCTTTGAAGCATCAACGCTAACAACATCTTTAGTCATTGATGCAAAGCTTTAATGCTTACCATTGCTATAAAGCATTAATGCTAACCATTGCTATAATGTCACAATGCTAACCCACTGAGCAAGTGCACCTGCTGAATGTGGTTTTAATTTTTTTCATTTTATTTTTGCAAATGAGTTCCTCATTTACAAAAACACACGGCTCCCTGCGGAGAAAGCGGGACACCGAGACAAAGAGACCCAGATGGTGACTTGTGCTACACGCCCCCACCACCCCCCCGACCCCCCACGGACCACACAGTTCCTGTGTGATTCACCCACCCGCTGAAGGGGGATTTTGGAATGGAGATGCTGCCGTTTATCAGGGAGAAATAATGCAGAGAGAAAGATGAGGAAGGGATGAAGCAGGGAGAAAGACCCCGGCAGGGTGGGGGAAGGGATGGGGGGGGTTGCTCATAAAGAATCAGAGATGCATATTTCCTGGAACCGTCTGCCTGCCTGCCTGCCTGTGTCTCCTCCACGTGCTGTGTCAATAGGCACGGGGGGAAGACCGCTCTGTGGGGCGGCCCCTGACTGTGAATCATGGAGAGGGAGAGGAGGCATGACAGCATGGGAGAGATGTGGAGAATAGAGGGAACAGAGCGGGGAGGGAGGGGGAGATGACAGCAGAGTGGTAATGTGTGGTGTCATGCAGAGTTTAGGCAAGACAGGCATGTCTTGCTGAGCGCTTTGGGTGTAGCAGTCAGTGTCCTGGAGGACACTGACTGCACAACGACGATGGAACGACGATGTAAGTCCCCGTTGGGTTTGTAGTAGAACGCAACCCTTTCGAATGTCTCCATGTTAGTTTGTGCATCTGTCTCCGCCTCTGTTTGCGGTTTGTGCTCCTCTCGCTCTCACCATTTCCCTTTTGTTCTCATGATCTCTGCTACTCTCAGTTTCCATCACTCTATCTCTCTCTCTCTCTCGCTCTCTCACTTCCTCTCTCCCCCTCTTGTACATCATGTCTTCAGTACATCACTTATTATTCACATGTATCCATCACATCAGCACATTGTAATAGTAGGCCAGAGTGCTCTGGGGAGTCATCACGGATGCACAGTGCTTCCACCAATCTCGCTCGACCGCGTTTAACCCCTGGTCTGTACACAGAGGCCTCGTTAGTGCATATAACCCTGGGACCTGCCCTGTTGTGGTAGCAGCCGTCCGTACACTAAACGCGTTTGTGGCCGTGCTATATAAAGCATGGTGGCATCCGGGTGGGAAAGTGTACTGTGCGCTGAATCCACACAAATGTTGTAGTGAAATGATATGTCGTTACGGGGAGACGTTGTAGTGTTTGAAACTTGATTCGCGTTTCTCATCCGAGACGAGAGTTTGCATCAGCCTAAGTTACGGTGTATTTACGTTGGTTTGGGAGTTTAAAACACCACAGCTCTCTCTCAGGTCCATATGGTGGAGTACGGCCAACAAAGAAGTCCCATGATGCATTGTGACGTACAAGCCCTAAAGGGACTGATGGGATGGGCAGCTAGGGGCCTGCTCAGAGTGCACTCACTCACTGTGTTTTGTATGACATGCTTGTATGACAGGTCGGAGCCATCAGAGTCAGACTGGGGGAGGCCATCATGCCGTCCCCATTACTGTGCATTTAAGTATTTTATTTAATTATATTTAATCACATTGTATATTGTATATGTCACTGTATAATTGCACATTCAACACTATGTTTTTCTTTATTGTTATTCTATCTCTCAGCCCTTGTTATTCACTCTCTTTATTATTTGTATTATTACTATTGGGTTTTAGCATATGATCTGTCTATCTATTTATCTATCTATCTATCTATCTAGTTAGCTATAGGCGTCCACCTAATCCATACATTTCTTGTGAAAAAAGCACAGGCAAACTGCTGGAAACTTCAGTCAACCGCTTGATAAAAGCCAACACATGTTTACCCGGCCAACCTCTAACATGGGACAACACCAGCAGTAACACCTGTGTCTCATCTCTATCTCAAAACTCTAATTGCTTTAAAGGGAATGGACACATAATGAAGCAACAGACTGCAGATGTGAACCAGATGTCCAGACACCTGTTCAATCTATTTGTGTGTGTGTGACATCATCCACACCATGAGTGAGGCCTCACACTGGGGGGCTTGCATGTCAGACTGGTCTGTTATGTACTGGCTGAGAGGATCTGTTTGGATTCAAACAGGCACCAACACATGTAACCACATGCTGCCATAGAATATTTATGCCCAAGATGATGTAGCACAGTTGTGGTTGTGGAAGAGGAGGCAGGATAGTCTAAGGCAGTGGTTCTCAAAATGGGGGTACCCCTAGGGGTATTTTGGAGTACTGCAGGGGGTACTTAAATACAATTTTTGAATTAGAATAAAATAAATAGCTAACTATCATTCTGAAAGCTTCTGTTTTGTGCCGGTGAAGGGGTTACTCAGCTGAAAAAATATCTTAGAGGGGGTACAGTAGTAGAAAAGGAAGTCTAAGGAATGGAGAGTGTTTGACTAAGTTTCTGGGTTTGAATCCCAGCTCGAATAGCCTACCTAGCCTACCTTAGGCATGCTTGTACAGAATTACCTCACCTGTGCATGCTCATTAATAACATGAATACAAGTGTGCAATATCATGTACATGTGCATAGAATTTATTATTGTGTATCTGAGCATGTCTTAACAATACGTCCATATTCATATACATAGACGTTGTGTATTGATTCAGAACCATAGAAGATAAGATTTGTGATTGTTATGTGAATCGATTTTCACACACACACACACACACACACACACACACACACACACACACACACACACACACACACACACACACACACACACACAAAATATATATCCTGGCGCCATCGGAAAAAGGAAAGGAATAAAACCGACACCAGCCTTTAATTACTGGATAAATACTACTTCCTTCAAGGCAGGCAATTAACCTGCTACACAACCCTGGTTATCTCCCTTCATCCCCCTCCCAGTTCATCCCACCCTCATTCCTCCATCTCTATTAGCGCTGTGCGTGGCTTAGGGTGAAGTAAGCATCTATAATAGTCTCCTCAGGCAAGGTGGAGGTGGAGGAGGGGTAGTGGATCATCTTATATCTCTATCCGTGTTGGGGTCTTATGTGCGTGTGGTGAAGACTATTGTCAAGGAAATGAAGTCATGACTTTACTTACTTAGTGGTTCCAGGCAGCGGTTCATTTACTTTGCAGTGCCTGGCGTAGGTTCTCAGTCCGGCGTATAATATCTCCCTGCAAATGAAAAATATGGTTATTCTTCCCGACGTATTAAATGCATCCGTTCTCGACTGGCAAACGAAGCAGGGTGGGAAACGTTCAAGAATCCGTTTTGTGATTTGGGAGTTTATTACCAAATCATTCACAAATGTGTTAGTCTTTGTATTACGATCTGTCTTTAAAGAGAGCAGTGTTTTTATAGTGATACAGTTTGTATATTCTGGCTTCAGCTATGCCTCCAGTCTACATTTTGTAGTTGTCCACCTATTTATATACAAAATGTGTGTTCTGTAGGCTCCCTTGCAATGAACTTTCTAAGCTGTGTTTGTGTATAGGAACATGTGTATGTGTTTGTATGCGTCCGTGTGTGTAGGACCATGTGTATGTATGCTAGTACATGTGCATGTGCATGTGTGTATGTGTGTACACTTTAGCTGCATGTGTGTGTGTGTGTGTTAAATCTGTTGTGTGTCAGCATGTTAACATGTCTGCACCATGACCATGTATTAAAGGCCAGAGGGAAAAATGCAGCATCAGCCGACATCAAGTAGCAAGCAGAAGAACCTACACTTAAAGAGCATTAGCCTCCAACGCTAGCAGGATCCAACGCCTCTGGCATACGCTGCCCTCCATATTCACATTCACAGCTCTTTCACTTGACATGTTTTGATATTTAAGATTACATTAAGTCATGATAAAATACATTAGCAGCTTCTTCTGTGTCTGTCTGGCTGTCTGTCTGTGTGAACGAGTGTGCATTATGGAAATAACTAATTCTGATCTCAAGAATCTTGTCCCATAAATACTAAAGAATAGTAGTCTCATGTAATGTGGCTTTGTGTGTGTGTGTGTGTGTGTGTGTGTGCGTGCGGATGTGCCTGCGAGTGAACGAGTGTGCAATTATGTAAATGACAAATTCTGGGTCAAGGATCCAATAAAAACTAAACCAATAGTCCTGTCTGAAGTAAAGTGCGTATGTGCGTGTGTGTGTGTGTGTGCATGTGTGTTTTGTGATCCCATTGAAACTAATGGAGACCTGCTGACACAGTTCCAAGCAGATGGGTCGATCCAGTGCTGTGTGTTACAACAATCCACCTCACTGAGGAGCTGACGTTACTCCAAGGTCACACACTTGACCTCCCCTGACCCCCCGTGGTCTTCCATCAACCGTGTTGTCCTTTTCAAAATAAAGGTAGGCGCTATTATCACGTACGGCAAGATCTTGAAAACCACAGGTGGTATCAAAGTTAGCCAAAGCTAAAATAGCTTAAACTGTAAACCCATTGGTCAGTTTGGAAAGGGTAATGCATTGTAAAATATACTACTGGCTTTTATAAGCTCACCAAAGGCAATTCATTTTAACAATGGCCCAGGTCAGGCCAAACGATTTATTCACAGGACTCATATTTATCAGACTATTTTAACACCCGACCAGGTGAGCTTTACCTCATCTGTGTTTATAAGATAAAGGAGATGGGGCTGCCTGTTGTACAGGCTAACCTGTAGGCCTCCTTGAGCACGATGCCCCCTGGCCCCTTCCAGCTCCTTAATAACACACATCTCAAATCCACTGAGAGTGGCTTTGACAAACACTCACTGGTAAAGGACACGCTTCTAATTTAAATGTCAAGTAGGAGCCTTTATTAAAAGAAGATCTTCACAGATCTAATGGCATGTTATTTCCCATGCTCCAAACCAAAACAGGAGTAGGCATGTCATCACGTCTACCTAAAGCTAAGCTGCTGGATGCAAGGGTTTCCTGCGGACATGGGAAAACCCAGCATGTGGAAGCCCATTTCCTGATCATAGGACAGGCGGGAATAGAGGAATTCTGGGTTGGGTTAAATGTTGGATTTCATGGAGGCTGACATGAAGGCTAATTTCAACATTTAATGACAGAATTCTGGTCATTTGGAGTCATTATAGCCATTATAGTCATTATAGCCCAAAAACAGCTTGTCGCTCTAATGAATTTGACTTCTAGCTGAAACTCTCTTCCCCAACTAATCCACCCCTACCACACTCCCCCCTCTCTTCATCATCCTCATCCTCCTTCTCTAGACAACCATGTCCCTCTAAGCATGTTAGCGTCAAAGGCTATTTTTAGAGCTAGCTTTTTCTTTAGCCAGAGTGGATTAATCCCTTGGTGATGATGACTTCAAGAGCATGAGTCAAAACTCACCCTCTCTTTCAAGGTTTCCACCTGAAGTATGCATGCACGCACACGCACACACACACACACACACACACACACACACACACACACTTAAACAAACACATATGAACATGGAGCTGCACACACACACGTTCAACAATACACACATAAATACACACACATGGACACGCACACATACACAGGTTCCCACACACACACTCACGCACTTGGACACACACGCACATGTTCCAACACACCCACACACACACACACACACACACACAAACACATTGTGAATGCATCATTTACATTAAGAACCATAAAGGTCCATCTATCAAAGCCAATCTGTCACATGCACGAGTAGCAATACATTACCGTGTGCATTACACAGGTTGGAACATCGTGATGATTTATATCTAAATCGACTTATAATCAGCACATACTTCCATAGAAGATGAATCACATCTATAGGTCAGTGTTAAACACTGTTTATTATTCTGACATGTTTATCATGTTGATGGACGATGTGGGCGGTGTTTCAGCCGTCCATTGTGCCCAGTTCATTAGCAATACAAATAAATGCAACATTTCAGAATGGATCACGACACAAATAATTGATAGCCGTAGACTTTATCGTGGCGATGGTAAAGTCAACTGTGAACTAGATATTCGCTCTCCTTGCTCTTCTTGCTCTTTGATCTTGCTATTATTTTCTTATAGTCTGACTACTGACTCGGTTCTATGCACTTCCCTTTCCGATGTGTTGAGAGGGCTGGTGAACTATGGTCTGGGCTGTATGTGTGGAGGGTGATGAAGAAATTTATAGGAGAACGGAACTGAAACAAAATGAGCCAGCTGTCTTCACAGCTACACCATACGAACTGTAATTATCAGTCCTGCCGGGCTTCATCTATGCAGAGACATTAATAGCTTAGACATCCTCACTTACAGTCATATATGTGTATATATATATATATATTAGCCTATATTAGGGGTGCACGATAATTATCGGGCCGATAAAATTAATTATTACGTCATACCTCCAGTCACCAGTCCGTCAAGCTCCTGAAGTTTGCGGATGACACCACCCTCATTGGGCTCATCTCTGGCGGCGATGAGACTGCCTACAGGTGGGAGATTGACCACCTGGTGACCTGGTGTGGCCAAAACAACTTAGAGCTCAATGCTCTAAAGACAGTGGAGATGGTTGTAGACTTCAGAAGGAATGCAGCCCCACCCTCCCCCATCACTCTGTGTGACTCCCCAGTCGACACTGTGGAGTCCTTCCGCTTTCTGGGCACAGTCATCAGCCAGGACCTCAAGTGGGAGCAGAACAGCTGCATCACCAAAAAGGCACAGCAGAGGATGTACTTCCTGCGGCAGCTGAAGAAGTTCAACCTGCCAAAGACTATGATGGTGCACTTCTACACCTCCATCATAGAGTCCATCCTCACCTCCTCCATCACCATCTGGTACACTGCTGCTACAGTCAAAGACAGGAGCAGACTGCAGCGTATCATCCGCAGTGCTGGAAAGGTGATTGGCTGCAACCTGCCGTCCCTCCAGGACCTGCACGCCTCCAGGACACTGAGACGTGCAGGGAAGATCATGTTGGACCCCTCCCACCGGGACATAAACTGTTCGAAACACTCCCCTCCGGCAAGAGGTTGAGGTCTGTCAAGACCAAAACCTCACGCCACAAAAACAGTTTCTTCCCGTCTGCAACCGGCCTCATCAACAACGGCCCCGGACCCCCACTGACACGCACACTACCCCCACTAACACGCACACTACCCCCCCTTCACCCACCACCCGTCATCTGCCTATGATGACAAAATTTTTGCACTACTTGCATCATTCTGCACAATTGTATATATTTTTTTTTCTAATATTTTTTTCTAATTCTTATTACGGTTCATTTGTATATAGAGTGTCTTTTTAATTTATTCTATTATTATCTCTTTAATTTTAATTTTTTTATTTTTGGAATATCTTATTGTATTGGACCACTTGATTTATTGTTTATTGTTTGTAAATATCGTGCGCACTGAAAAAACCAAGAAAAATTCCTCATGTGAAAATGTATTTGGCAATAAAACCTTTTCTGATTTCTGATTCTTCTGATTCCAATAAGTCCGACAACATGACGAATAGCCCCGATAACATAGCCTATATAATTTCAGTGCCCCGCTCCCACTAACGCTAAATGAAAGGTCTTATCGTAACCCTAAAAGTACACATCATACAATCAATTACAATACATGAGTTCACAACTGCATGCGGATATAGAAAATGTTTTTTTTATAATATGTTACACCTTTCCTGCTGTCGGCTCCCAGACCGTAGTCGAGGAGCACAGCGTCGATGTTCTCTCGGGGGTACCACCCTTCCCTTTGACCGGCAATTTTTTCTCATTTCAATGCTCTTATCAACATGGAAAAGTGGATCGGCTTGCTTTGTGCAAATGTTTTTTTTTTATTGAAAACAACATTGGCATATACTGTAGTGTTCAATTTCACTACACAACTACACTTTCACAACTACACACAAAAAAAAATTGTAAATCCCCCCCAAAAAAACCTTAATCTCGCGAAAAAAAAGAGTGCTGTTAAAATGGGTTTGCGTTTACGCCGTTAAAAACGTGTTTAACTGACAGCACTAATATATATATATTTTTTTATTTTTTTATTATTATTATATTTTTTAAGAAATATCGCCCCAAATATCGATCTTTTAATGAATAAAGTAAGGCGCTCTAAACAGATTTCCCTGCTCCTCAACATATGAATGAAGGACACTTGACCGGAAGTTAACGAACCAAAGACGAGTAACTGAAAAACTCAGTTTGGACCCTGAATAAAGAAGGAAGTCCAGCACTTTACCTTTTCACAGTCATTATGTATTCATTGTTAGACATATATTGTGATGTATCATTGATTGTCTAACAATATATAGATTTGCTGAATCGCAATATTATCGGTATCGCGGGCCATGTATCGCATATCGTATCGTGAGGTACCCTGTGATTCCCAACTCTAATATATATACTGTATATATTATACCAAGCCAAATGTTTTAATAAGCGTCCAAAGGTATAAACAATAGGAGCTTTAAAACAACTCTGTTTAATTCCTGGAGCATTGCATTACCCGAACCGAGCGAGGAAATCTAAAATATTCCCTTTGTCATTCTAATCACGAACCACTTAGAGTCCCTGTCTGCCTGGTGGCTGGTGCCTCAGAGCGGTCTGTGCTCTGGGAGCCAGCCCGCAGCGAGGAGGGTGCTGTATAGGGCTGCCGATGCTAACTGACAGATGGAGGGGTGGGCGCGGCCAACACAGAGAGTCAGCTTTCAAGGTGGTCCGGAGCCAAGAGCACACACGCAGACGTGCACGCACGAACGCACGCATGCACATGCACACGCACGCACACATATGTTCTGTCTCACAGGCACACACGCAAACACTCACACAGGAGTGCATATACAGTTGCACATGCACACAAACACACACACACACACACACATGAATACAATATGCACACACAAAGACACTCTGAGGCAGATCTGCAGACCATGAGGGAGTTGGAAGGCAGGCAACCAGGAAAAAAAAGATAAAGGCAGACGGACAAAAGGAAAAGTTTCACACTTTGTTTCACAGAACTAATTGGCTGACTTTGACTCAACTCCAAGGAAGCACGCAAGTTATATATATATATATATATATATATATATATATATATATATACATACACACATATATACATACACATATGTATATATGTGTGTGTGTGTATATATATATATATATATAGAAACTTAAACAAAATATAGGGTGAAGAAGTTTAATAAGTTTAGATTGCTGCACATAATAACATTAACGTCCCTTTTGTAAACGATAAACAGGCCTAAACAGGTGTGCAGGAAACACACATCTCGCTTAACTGACCCCAACCCATCTCTGAGAGCACACAACAACCCCCCTTCTGATTCAGAAAGGCTGTTTGACCGCTTCATGTTCGTCCACCCCTCCAAAAACATGTCGAACAACCATGATCACCCAAATAACAAGCAGCGGCCCGTAAACACATGGTTCTCATGTGTTTTGGCTTTCTGTTGTGTTTCTAATATCAGGTCATGTTTTGCTGTCTGGCTCACTCAGTATCATGGATGCTAGTTATGACAGTCTGCCCATCACACAACAATGCAGATATAGACACACACCTGCACACACATAAAGACACATACACTCCAAGATAAAGACAGACATACACACACCTGCACACACATAAAGACACATACACTCCAAGATAAAGACAGACATACACACACATGAACACACAAACACATGAACATACAAACACACACTCACATGAACACATAAACAGACACACACACGTGGACCTGCATATGGATCGCACTCCTGTCACACACTCAAACACATTCCAGTTCATTACACTACCAGAATACCATACTCAAACATACATTACATATAATGTATGTGTCATGTTCTCAAGACTTTACAAGCTCATCATTCATAGCTTATCTCTATAATTATACCCACCAATAACATGCAAATCATCTTTATATCAGCTCACCCTACAGGTGTTTTCATTTGGCGGCTACACAATGCCAATACTCTAGTCCTCCCTAGGGCTATATGCACTATTAAGTAATTTGAGCAGTTGTTTTCATTCAAAGACACTTGAAATTAATGCTGTTAAAGATGCCCTTCATAAGCAGGGAGGGGTCATGGCATATTACTCAGGGATGCCTTCAGCCCGGAGGAATCAAACCCAAATTCAAAAGTAGTAGTAGTAGTAGTAGTAGGAGTAAGAGTAGAAGTAATAGTAGTAGTAGTAGTAGTAGTAGTACTAGTGTGGAGTAGTAGTAGTATTAGTAGTAGTTTTGGGCAAATCTGCATCTCCTCTAAAGCCCACCATTTCCTCATTTGCTTAGTTTGGTTCTCTGCTCTCTGCTCTATGCCGCTTTTCCACCGACAGTACCAGCTCAACTCGCCACGACTTGGTTTGGTTCCAGGCACGTCACGTTTCCAAAAAAAGTACCTCTTCAACGTGGGCGGGTCGTAGAAAAGAACCTCTTCAACGTGGGCAGGTCGTCATTAGGTTTTAATCCCGGGAGACGGGATTCCTGGGAAATCTGATTGAGACTATTTCCTGATTCCCGGGAAAGTTTATGACGGGAAATGGGAAATAAAATAAAATAAAAAACGCAATGACTGCTCGTCTATTGTTATCATACAGTAACGTTGATGGAGGCGAAACTTGAGCCCTGGGAAAGGAACGACACAAAAACGAAACAGCGAAACGCTGATCCGTGTTCCCCTTGGGAGCGGGTCCGCGATCCAACCCCCCCCCAGTCAACAATCGCGTCCGCAATGGCGCTCATCCGCGATCCAACCCCCCCCCCCCGTCAACAATTCGGCACCTGCCCCCTGTGCACGTCCCTGTAAGTGCCCCTCTAACACAAAAGCTGGCCCCATCCCGGCCCCCCCATTAAAACTGGTATAGAACCGCCACTGATACCAGGTACCATGGAAATGCAAAAAAAGGCGGGCCAAGTCGAGGCCAGTCGAGGCGAGTTCAGCTGGTACTGTCGGTGGAAAAGGGGCATTAGCCTACCACAGACACACACACACACACACACGCAAGCACATCAACGTGTACACACACACACACAGGCAAAGAGAAGGATACATACGCAAACAATCTGTTTGCTATTGATCCGAGAAAAGGTCAGTGCGAAAATAATTGGAAACGTGTCAGACATGTGAAGGTCATGCTTTAGGAGTCTACTCCATAATTCTAGTAGGACAGCTGTAGGTTGTTGCTATGGAACTTCAAACTACTTCCCTAAGTCAGAAAAGTAAGTTTCACTGGTGATGAAAGGTATGTGTCAAGGGCAACGGCTGCACTTGATTAATCACAATCATGTATTTACAATCATGTTTTTACATACATGTATCTACAATAAAGACTATGCAATACTGTATTCACAAGTATTTACAGTAATGTATCTACACATATTTGCAGTCATTTAAAAGTACGTACAGTCATGCCAGGATGCTGAACCTCTGCAATGAATAAATGTTCAAAACTTAGGGTAATAAATGTATCACACATGTTATCAAGAGGTAAAACACACTCCGGATGCCATTTTATACCTTTCCTTCAGTCCGAGTGATAGCTCCTCCGTTCTAACCAGTGAGCAAACCTCTAGGTCTCCTGTAGTTATCAGGTTAGTTCCATCTCCTCTCCTTTCTTTAGAGGGTAGCATTAGCACAATGCTCAATGGGCAGACGGCTTTGTAAGCACGATGCATTGACCACTGAATACATAAACAGCAGCTTCCAGGCAGCCACTCAAACAGTATGCCGCCAACAGGACGCCCTGGGGGGGGTTCTGTCGTTTTGGTTGTTGCTGTTGTTGCCATGAAACGCGATAATGATGTTTCGCTCTCAACACATGACTACTTTTTGAATTATTAATGTTGATTAGCAGACCATGTCATGTCTTATGAAGGCTGTTGATTCAGAAGACGTCTAAAGAGGCGCAGCTGGCGCTGTCTTTATTAAATCTTCACAATTGCAATCACTCTCTCAGGTCCTGTTCTCATGATTATCATGACCAAACGTTTATTTTACCGAGCAAGTGAATTAAGAACAAACTCTTACTTACCACCACGCCCTGGAAGCGGCAACAGCCTTCTGTGGGAGAGAGGCCCAGGATGATAACCGAATTGGAATAAAAACGGACAGGTCAGACAGAGAGAAACGCCAATGATTCAGCAGAACCATACGAGGCCACAGACCACATGAACTAGCCAGTCATAGACGGCACAGACAATGTGGCATCAAACGGGAAGACAACAATCCTATTACAGTATCAGGGATGGAATGACTTTATCTCCTCCCTCCTTCTGTTCTAATCTCCCTCGTCCTCTCCCTCGCCCTCTCGCTCTCTCTCCCTCTCTCTCTTAAAAGCATAAGTGACACAGCTAAAAGTGATACTGATGGTAACCAGATAACAAGGGCTGGTGCTCATTCACTATCAAGACAACAAACAGTATTACAGCATAAGAGTTGACATCTCTCTCTCTCTCTGTCTCTCTCTCTGTCTCTCTGGCTGTGTCCGAAATCGTTCCCTATCACGGATATAGTGCACTATATAGGGTGCTCACCATTTTGTAGTGGTGTTCGAATGGTTAATTTCATTCACTATAGTGGACAATAAAATACCCAACATTTGAGTGAACATACGATGTTCCCTACATGTTACTCCCGTATAGCACAATGCAATGCGGGTGCATTTACTGACGCAAATGACGTTTAGAAATGTTCAGCGTAGTGTCCAAATTCTTTCATTCTCAGTTTGTTTGTTCCCTGTATCGTTCACTATATCATAAACACTATATAGGGAATAGTGATAGAGTGAGTGAATAGGGAACGATTTCGAACACGGCTTTTATCTCCTGAAAGCAGAAGGGCTGAACCTGATACTGACACTGCGAAACCAGATACCAAGGGCTCATTAACCATCAATATTCTACTAAGCACTTGGCAAGGGAGATTATCGTGTTTTTTTAACCTTTATTTAACCAGGAAAGTCCCATTGACATTAAAAACTTATTTTTCAAGGGAATCCTGGCCAAGAGGCAGCAAAAAGAAATGACAATGTAACAATGCTATACACAGATGGGGGTGTTCAGCCCATAATAACAGCCCATAATAATAATATAATACTATATTACTAGAGCCATGACTTTATCCCCAAACATTGTGTTTTCTTAGTCAAACATGGATTGCTGTAGGGAAGGTAGCCTGAATCGTGGGACTAAATTACCGTACATGCTAATGGCAGTAACAAATTGCATTTGTGGAGTCCATAGCGTGTCCTAATGCTTGTGTAACAGCATTAGATTGTTCTGTTTACCTCCTCTGGTCATGACCACTAGTATGGTCATTATCCAATCAGAGCCAGCAACACTTGAAGTTCATGTTGAACAGCCAATGGTGTGCTTCCTACTTGACATTTTTGAAGCACTACCCCTCCTCCAGCACTCTCTGTTTCTCCACAGCTCAACAGTTGATGGAGGAATATTCCAGAATGGTTTAGAGCTGGTTTTAAAAGCAGCCCCATCTTTACTTAGCTGATGATGACCAACTTGTTTGAAAACACAGGAAGAACTCATCTGGAGTATTAAAACAATCAAAGTAATACTAATCTAAATGTTAATCTTTTATTAGATTTTCCGAACTCACCTCCGGCTTCATGAGGTAGGTTGTTCTCAATATGGAATAGATGGTACATTTATTTTGAAAATAAATGTGGTTGTGTATTTGAATACATGGTGTGAACATGGGGGGGCAAATGCCCAACATGGAGGCTAAAAGTCAGCTTTTACTCCAAAAATAAGATTGAAGAACGACAGCTCAGTGTTAGCCTGGTCCTACCAGACTCTCGTACTTCATTTCATTTGAGAGAGTCTGGCCACTCTCCATTGACAAATGTTAACTCACTTGAAGGCGGGTGTCTGTTGGAGTTTAAAACTATTGGATCTGCCCAGTGCCTTTATTTTCTCACTTTCTAAAATGCTTTTTTTTATTATTAACTTTGCCTTTCTAAAATGTTTCTAAAATGCTTCTTTTTTTTAAACTTTGCCTTTATTTTCTATCTATTTTACTTTTTTACTTATCTATTATTTTATTTTATTGTATGACAATGTTTATATGTGAAGCACTTTGAGTCTGCCTTGTGTATAAAAAGTGCTATATAAATAAATTTGCCTTGCCTTGCCACTAGCCTGTGTCCTCAACTTCTCAGCCATTCCCTCTGTTCGCTGATTGGGCAGCCAAAAAATTTGCTGCAGTAAAACCTGTGAATATACCGCAAATCCAGACCTAGTACTGAAGGGAAAGGAAAATTGAGCAGAAGTACGTAGGCGGGCGGAGCCAGGCTAGCTCAGCGTGTGTCTGAGAAGCAATTAAAGCAGTATTAGGATAGACCCGAGCTGGGCTTCTGACCTGAGCCTGCTCAGTGAAGCCATGGAAATGAGCCAGTCTTCATTTCTCTGTTTCTAATCTGCCCTTGAGCATTAGGGGCCAATAATTAATCAGCAGCACCCTTGCTAAGTTCTACTCCAGACGCGGAGACACAAGTGGGGAGCATCTACCTTGAGGTTAAGTTAACTGAAGATGGGAAATATATGAGACAAAATAAAAAGAGGATTGAAGAGAAAATGAAGAGACAAAGTCATCTTTTAATTGAATCCGCCTTATAGGACACCTTTTCTCAACAACCGATGGAGCCGTCTGCTTAGACCCCGGCTCCTGAGGTCTTAGTCTGCCTGGTTCCTCTCTGATGATACTCTCATTAAGCCAGGGCGATCAGGTGTGGAGTGTGTAGTGTGTAGTATGGAAGGCACTGTGACTTCCGTATGAAAATGGGTAGTATGGAAGTCACAGTGCCTTCCATACGGAAGTCACAGTGCCTTCCATACTACCCATTTTCCACGGTGACTTCTCTCTTTTCCCACCGAGACGCCCAGAAAGGCTCATGTTACCGTAACGATGAGGATCAACCGCACTATTGTTGGATGTGTAAAGGCGGGATTAGGGGTCATCACACTGTTATTTTATGATTTATCTTAGCTATGAATCACAACCGCCCACCTGTCACACACAACATGAGCCTCTGAACACAGAGTTTGTGTGTGTGTGTGTGTGTGTGTGTGTCGTGTTCGGTGTGCGTGTGTGTGTCGTGTTGCTTTGCGACACAGCAAACCTTTTAACGACGATAATGTCTGTTAGCCTAGCCCCTCGGCAGACATGCTGTTGCAACGGCAGTTGTAATAGAAGCAGTTGTAATGCTACCTAGTTAGCATCAAGAGATCGCTAAAGAATGAGGGATTTTAAGATCTGGCTTTGATTTTAACCTTGAATTATTTACACGTCACTAAAACGTGTAAATGGTGACTATAACGTCAGCACTAATTTCCCTTGGGATGACTAAAGTCATATTTTCTCTTATCTTCGAACAAAACCCATCACATGCTGTACATTGTAATAAAGGGTTGTCATGCTGCGTTCCACATTATGTAGTGAAGATACACTAAAGGCACATCTTGTAGAAAGGCCAAGTTCAGCGGTTCACCTCCAAGGCCTCTGGACTTCAACTGAAGCCTCCACTCAGTCCTTTCTGAGAGGGAACAAGCTGCCTGAGACTAGGAAAGGTTTGATTAACTGGAGCGTATGTAGTGGGGGATTATTCTTGTGTGTATTTCAGAGGTTTGTGTGTGTGTGTGTATTTGAATGTGTGTGTGTGTGTGTGTGTGTGTTATCTACCATTGACTGGGTATTGTATCCCTGACATAATGGGAGCTTGTGTGTATGTGTGTGTGCATTTGAGAGGCTGTGTGCATACGTGTGTGTTGGGGGTTATACAATGAACCATACATCATTCCAGTTCAGTAAGGATTCACCATGGCCTTAGGATGGGATGTACACATATTTACTCACTCACACACACACACACACACACACACACACACACACACACACACACACACACACACACACACACACACACCTGACATGATCTCAAGTGAACCTCCCACTACTCCAACATCCCCTGTGCAACGTGCTACTTTCGTAACCACGGCGACGACAAGAACAACAAGAGCATATGTATTGTTTGACTCTTGTTTCCCACCTCCCCCCTCCCCCCTCCCCCCTCCCCCGTGTGTTTCTGTGCCCCAGTGGAGCTGGACGCGGAGCAGGGCCAGCGTGGCCCCCCCGCTGAGCACCCCGGGGTGGGGGGCCAGGTGAAGCTGAAGAAGTACAACCTGGAGGACAACTTCCACCACGACATGGAGCAGTACCTCTCCACGGGGTACCTGCAGATCGCCGAGAGGAGAGGTGAGGGGTGGGCGGGGGGGTGGGGGTGGGGGGGGGGGGGGGGGGGGCTGGGCGGGGGGGGTGGGGGGAGGGTGAGGTGGTATCGGGGACGGAGAGGGTGGGACGCAGGTGGGTGGTTATGCAGTGCTTGGGAGGGGGGGGGGCAAGCGAACACCATCAGCATCTCATTCGGACGACCCCCATGAACCCTCTTCCTCATCCTCCTCCTACACTGGAACCTTCCAGAGCGTTCCCGCTCTTGCCGGAGATGGGTTCCTGTCAAGCTTTTTAAAAAAAACGTGCACGCAGCAACCATTACTTTGAAAAGCCCTAATCTCCCAGCTGGGTTAATGGGATGAGCGTGCACAGAGCGGTGCGGCGGTGTGCACGGCGCATTAGCGGCGCTGCCAACGAAATGCCCCCGGTGGAGCGGAGCGGGGCTGGAGGAGAGGAGTCTCTCCAGCATCTCTCCATCACTCCTGGAGAGAGAGAGAGAGAGAGAGAGAGGGAGCGGGGAGGGAGAGGGAGCAGGGAGGGAGAGCGGGGAGGGAGGGAGAGAGGGAGAGAGAGGGAGAGAGAGAGAGGGAGAGAGAGAGAGAGAGAGAGAGGGGAGGGAGAGAGAGAGAGACGGAGCAGGGAGGGAGAGAGAGAGAGCGGGAGGGAGCGGGGGGGTGAGAGAGAGGGCGCGGTGGGGGGGAGGAGAGGATTCTCTCCAGCACCTCTCCATCGCTCCTCCTCAGCCGGTAAGCCACTGGAAAACAGCTTGATGGGGAGGAGCGGACGGGAGGGGGCACGCATGGGAGGGGAGGATGGAGAGAGAGGTGGAAAGAGGGAGAGGGGGGTAGAGAGAGAGAGAGAGAGAGAAGGGGGGAGAGAGAGGGGGAAAGAGGGCGAGAGAGAGACAAAGACAGAGGAGAGAGAGATAGAGATAGTAGGGGGAAGAAAGACAGAGAGAGGGAGAAACAAAGACAGACATAAAGACAACAGGGAATCGATTGACAAGAAAGAGAGAGAAGGGGAGAGAGAGAGAGAGAGAGAGAGGGAGGGAGTGAGGAAGAGTGAAAGAGGAAGAAAGAAAGGAAGAAAGAGGTGAAAGAGGAAGAGTGGAAGAGTGACATGAAGACAGAACGGGAGAGAATTTGAGGCATAGAGGGAGAGCGAGAGACATGAAGACAGAAGGCGGAGAGAGGGAGAGAGAGAGAAGTGGGGAGTGAGGAAGCATGACATGAGGACAGAACGGGAGAGAGGGAGAGTGTTAGATATGTACTCTACTAAGCTCACCGAGAGAATCTTCTTAGAGGACAAATAAGATAAACCGGAGGACTGAGCGTATAAAGAAAGACTTCCATCTTCCTTATCTACAGCAATCCCTCACGATATATTGTCTATTTGTCTCCCGGCGTGTTTATGCATTCAAAGTCAGACTAATAACCTAAGTCTTCTGAGCCATGCTAATAAGGTGTGATGTCATGTTATATTGTGTCGATAAAGCTTAGGAGGGGCTTCTGGTTGTTATTCAGGGGAGGAAGGGAATACAAGGCTGCTGGGAGACTATGTTGAATGAGAAAAAGGAACAAAACCAGGAACAAAACACAATGATGACCATGAGAGAGTCCCAGAGACATGAACTCTGATAATACCAAGCAAACAATGAGAGAGAACTTGAAAACTTTTGGAGAGCAATAATACTGTGATAAAACTGTACAGCCTTCTGCCGACCCCCACTCTCTCTCACACATACACACACACACACACACACACACACACACACACACACACACACACACACACACACACGACAGCAAATAATGGTCCGTCCTTCCTTCCTTTCTCTTCCTCTCTCTCTCTCTCTCTCTCCTAATGGTCAATCTCTCTTTCGTGCTGCTCTGCTCTGCTGTGCTCTCCTCATTTCCTTGAGGTAAAGTAGCCAATGACATCGCCTGTCACTGCCGCCTGCCCACCAATCACCTCGCTCCTTGCTGCCCACCATTGCTCCCACCCCACCCCACCGCATCGCATCACACCACACCGACTTGCTGCCTGTGATGCATGCACCATGTTGTCATAGTAACCGCGGGTCTGTGCCTTGCCCGTCCACGTTGCTCAGTCTAGCGCCGGGTGTCTCTAGTCTGACCGTGGCCCCCTGACACCACACTCTGAACAGATGTAGGTATATTCTCAACATTAAACATATGCCTCTGTTTCCCCATGCAACCCTCCAAAACTCAAACGCCGGGTTGAACACGCGTGTGGAGAAGTCCCTCCTCAGACACTCACGTGTCCGATCTGACCTTTTCAATCCTGCAGTACAAACACATCTCAGACCAGGCTTTAAAGGGGGTGATGTGATGTCACCAGGTGGGAGTGGGATTGGCCATTACAAGCCGTTTGAAAATCTGCCTTTTTCCTTTGTTTTAGTGACATCAGGAGTGGGCGTGTCCACCTAGATGTACGCTGGATAGATGAGCAACATTTGCTACAGTCCACTGGGTAGGCTGGTAGACCGATCTATCCGGCATACATCTAGGCGGACACGCCCACTTATGATGTCACTAAACACAGGACAAAGGCCGATTTTTCTAACGGCTTGTGATGGCCAATCACACTCACACCCGGTGGCATCATATCACCCCTTTACTGGCAGCGTCCGCATCTAACGTGGGCTCTGGGAGTGTGTTAGTGATGAGCCCCACCTGCAGCGTAGAACAGGCATGACCCCACCCGCTGCATCCCTCATGTGACGCTTCATAGCTACACCCGGTCATGTGATTCAGAATCATAACATGCTGCGCCATCTTGGTCTCCACAAGCACTGCTCAAAAGAGGAATAAAGTGCTTATGCCATCTACAAAAAACACCATCACACCTCCATTAAGCCATCACATCCCACCTGACGAATGCCTGTCGAGTCTTGCCCTGTTGCATCCTGGGAGTTGTAGTCCTGAGGAGGTCACACGAACGTGTCTCCTGTCCGTGTGCAGCGCCGATAGGCAGCATGTCGTCCATGGAGGTGAACGTGGACATGCTGGAGCAGATGGACCTGATGGACATGTCCGACCACGAGGCCATGGACGTGTTCCTGCACACCGGCGGGGACGACAACAGCGCCGCCTCCCCCGTCGCAGGTAGAAACACATAGAGGTTAGAACTCCTCCCCTAGGACTCCTCCCCTGTCACAGGTAGGAACACATAGAGGTTAGAACTCCTCCCCTAGGACTCCTCCCCTGTCACAGGTAGGAACACATAGAGGTTAGAACTCCTCCCCTAGGACTCCTCCCCTGTCACAGGTAGGAACACATAGAGGTTAGAACTCCTCCCCTAGGACTCCTCCCCTGTCACAGGTAGGAACACATAGAGGTTAGAACTATTCCCCTAGGACTCCTCCCCTGTCACAGGTAGGAACACATAGAGGTTAGAACTCCTCCCCCGTCACAGGTAGGAACACATAGAGGTTATACACACACACACACACACACACACACACATGTTTATGTGCTGTAGTCATAAAGCCAATCAAGAGAGCGAATAATGGTCCTTCCTTCCCCTCCATCTCCATCTACATACATATAAGAGGTTGTTACTCCTCCCCTAGGACCGGTTCACACTGGGTGGGAAGACACTGTCATCATTTGGTAGACTTATTTCAGAAAGCTTCCATTGATTATTCATTATCCATGTTCTTTACCAGCTGATCCTAGACCAGGGGTGGTGGGGGTGTCCAGGTCACTGTGGGCATAAAATGAGGGAAGACAGGATCACATTCACATTCACAAATAACACCTCCCCCTCGTGTACCATTCAGTGTCATGGTGTGGATATAGGATGACACACTCCATGAAAACACATGTGAGAGACTAAAACCTCCACCCACACCTGCACTCATGGTGCTTTGAACTGAAATGATGATCATTTAACCGGCACTTGAAGATAGTACTTAGCATTGTGTACCGTCTTATCCTAGCTATGCTCTGTTGTATACGGGGAATGGGTCAACCTAGCATTTGTAAGTGCTTGGCACCTGTTTCTATGAATATCTCTACTGCACCGACAGCGATATATTGTTGTTTCTCTTTATTCTGAAAATTGTAATGCAATTTTTGGATAAAAGCGTCTGCTCAATGCCATCAATGTAAATGTAACTGAAACCTAACCTGTACCTACCTGTCTGTCTGTCTGTCTGTCCGTCTGTCCGTCCATCCATCCCCAGGTCCAGACATGGATTCCTTCACCACAGAGATCAGCCTGAAGGTGCCCACCCAGGCGGAGCTACGTCACAAGCTCTCCTCCCTCTCCCCCGCCTGCACCGACAGCCAGGACACGGATGGAGGAGGAGAGGAGGAGGAGGAGGAGGATGGCGGAGAGGTGGAGGAGAAGGGGGGAGGTGGAGGACGCAGTGGGAGGAGCAGTAGTAGTAGGAGGAGGAGGCCCAAGGAGGTGGGGGGGCAGAGAGTGGGGGCTCCTCTTGGGAAGAACTGAAGAGGAGGGTGGAGACTCTTTTGGGTGGAGTAGAGAGTGAGAGAGACACACACACACAGACACACACACATTGAAAAACGTGACTCTTCTTTGCATAATGGACAGTTTGAAAAGATATTTCTCCACTTTAGGGTTATTCTCATGGTTTCATGTTAATTCAGGGGCCATAACCCCACCTTATTATATTGATCTTTTAGCGGTTTAATCCAAAGAGTGAATATTTAGGAGCTGGCAGGATGTTGAGCGTCTTGCTCTAAGGGTGCTTACAGGTTAGACTACGGACATTGGAAATCGAACCCGGTACCTTCTGACAGGGAGACAATGACGTCACCATATCCAAATATAAATGACACACTCACATTGAACATAAACACAGGCATTGAAATAGTTTTGCGAGAAGGAGAAAAAGATGGATCAGTTTACAAAATCCAATGGTGTTTTATCCTTATGTTTACAACCGAATAAAGGAACTGGAAAATACGTCAATATTTGAGAATACCAAGGTATGAACACACCTTGTGTGAGCCGTGTTTGTTAATTTGGGGTTGGAGTGTATAGATGATACATGCACTTTCAAGCTTTAACTAAAGCACCCGTTTTGAGTTCAACTAGCCATCATAATAAACGTTGGTGTAATAAAAGCCAAATTAAAAATTATTTAGCCTATTGCTTAAACAGTAATAAATATAAACATTTTATTCTTGTATGGATATTAATCAATGATATGAATACAATTAAGAAATAAACGACAATTGCTTCGGTGAACTACAATCACAGCCAGCCCTCTATACCCACACAAACACCATCTCCCAGAATGCTTCGCTTCCCATCGCAGAACTGCGGGGAGGAACCAGAACTTGATCCGGTCCACAGCACAGCACAGTCTGGACCCATAGTTCCGTACTTGTGACGATGGCGGTTACAGTCTCCAGCTCCTCTTTTTGTGGAGAAATGTTGAATTTCTGCGTGTGACTGCAGCAGCCTGCACTCTCCGCCATATATCCGGACTTCTTTACCGCTGCCCGTCTGCCGCTGAATCGCTTTCTTGATGGTAATAAAGTCTTCATCCACCCGGGACGTCAAGTAACGGATTTGCGGAGAAATATAGCGCTGGGCCAGGGACTTGAACCGGTGTCCCCATCTCTCTGTGCGATTTATACTGTGTGACACGGAATTGATATTTACAGCATAGTAAACAGTCTTTTTTTATCCACTCTTGGAGAACCGGAATACTTTAACGGTGTGTGTATTGTGTGTTTGGCGTTTATATTTAATGACCCTTGTGGTGGAACAAGCTAATGCAGTTTCAGACTCGACAGAGCGGCTAAAAGCCAGTTCGAGCTCAGATGCCCGGTGGAGAGAATGAAGCAGGGATTAAATAAACAAATTATGAAAAGCGGTAGGATGACTTTGGTTCCAACGTTTACAATCCTGACAAGTTTGAATAAATTATCTTTGCAGTCATACGGGTACAAACTGTTGATTTGTTGATGAGGTTTGTTTTAAACACATTCGCTGAGTCAGTAGGGAGCATGCCTATCCATTTCTATGATTCTTTTTTTTTTTCAAAATTAGGCCTTATGTTCCCACATTTTACTGGCACCGGCCTCACTTGAGCCACAACATCTAGTCGGAATTGAGCTAGGGTTAGCTCTAACCCTAACCCTGTCTGCTAGGCTTTTCACCAAATATTGTGGAAAATAATTACTAATTTATTAACTATAAAGTGCTTACAAAAATATTGTGGGAGATAGGGCATACATTGAAGGGAAATAAGGAACACAAGACCTAATTTTCAAAATGTCCTAGAAATGTGGGACCATAGGGTTTCATTGAGGAAAAATCTTGTGGGAAAAAAGTGGGAACATAGGGCCCAATTTTCTGTGAAAAATAAATCCTTAGAAATGTGGGAACATAGGGCTGACCCTAGTCAGTATACCCCTGCTAAGGAGGCTATTAGACTATTTTTGATATTGTTGGTGAGCTTTTTTGCCCCGTCTATGATATTGTGTGATTGTCCCAATTGAAAGGTAACCCCCAAACTCCTTAATGCTCCATGTTCCTGTAACAATAATTCACCAGCCCATACAGACAGCCCTCCCTTTAACTGAAGTTTGTCTTAATAAACTCCTGTGACTCCCCTCCTCTCTTCAAATCATTACAAAGACACAGGTTGGAAATGACAGTGAATTGTCAGCAAGTTTTTATTAAACCTTTAGGTATAAACTGCAAAAAGTAAAAAACTGTCAATACAACCAACATGGGACTCTCTTTCCGTGTGGGAAAGGCGGAGACACGGTACTAATAAATTAAGTGGCCCATGGACCCCAGAGTAAAGTACTTTATACTGTAGAAAATGCAGAACAACTCAAAAAACATAACTGCACCAGAGTGTCCGGGGCAAAGAAGACCGGTTTGAATAAAATATATCGTAAGGCCATAAAAACTCGACAACCACTTATTTTATTTAGTTTTTTAAATGTTGAAAACGCCCGACTTGGCGTTTCATTAAATAGTCCTAAAACAGTTCATTCTTCTGGGAGGAAGGACAACCAACAAACTGGATAGTAGGATTTATTCTTGACAGTCACCACTGGCAAGCTCAGTGCAACATGAGTAGCTACTAGATTCTCCTTGAATTTTCAGTAATGAAAATGTAAAAACCCATTTTTTTGTGATGATATCATTTTTTTTTCCCTTTTCTTTAAAAAAGTAAAGCTAAACAAACAGAACTAGGTTGGGGGGGAGGGGAGTGTGTGTGTGGGGGAGGGGGGGGGGAGTGGGGGTTGCTACTCCTCGTCTCCTTTCTTACTGATATAAGCAGCACTTAATTTTGTTTTTATACACGCTTTAAAACGGAGCAACCCAGTCACAACTCACATGGATGAAGAAAGGATAATGTAAGGCTTTTTCTTCATCGGCACCTCCTCCTCCTCCTCCTCTTCCTTAACCAGAAAGTATTCTCCCTCTCTCCCCCTCTCCCTGCCCTCCTTCCTTCTTCCTTCACCCCAGAAAAAAGGCTCAAGTATTTTTTTTTAAAGAAATATACAGGATTATGTACAAAAAAAAGGGAGATTTTTCGTTGTCGTTGCCGTTTTAAGTCTTGATACGTTTGCAAATGGGGGCGGGGCGAGCGAGGGCGGGGGAATCCAATGAAAAAGTCTCAGCGGTAAAGAGGGAAGAAAACGAAAAAACAACGTGGGACTCTGTATTTCACATTTTACACTCTTTGACTAGTGGCTCTACTCAGAATAGCACATTAGAATAAAAACAAAACAAAAGAGGAAACAAAAAGATTGAAAACACCCAAAAATAATTATAATATAATATAATAATTCATATGTTTACCGGTACAGCTGAAATGAGACGACTGGAAGAATGGAATGTTAACACGATTGCACATCATTTAGGAGCGGGGAAAGCCCTCTCTCTCTCTCTCTCGGCTTTCCCGCCCTGTGGGACGGGGACGGGGGGGGGGGGGGGGGGGGGCGGACCGGGGGGGAAGGGACTCGGCCAACTGCCGACCTCTCCTCCCCCGCCCCCCCTCACCCGGATCTTTCATCTTTTTGTATTGTTATACAGTAATTCTAACCAACAGCACCAAATAACATGGACCTCCACGCAGTGTATCAGGCACAGGTCCCCCTAGCGAGCGCCGGGAAGGGGAAGGGGCCACCGCCCCCCCCCCCCCAACCCCCCGCACGCACGCACACTCCGTTCTCACGTACACCAAGAGAAAGCGATGTCAGCGATAAAGTAGAGGGGGAAAACCCAATAAAAAATATGAGCTAGTAAAAACAAAAAAAGCTAAAACCCACAATAGAACATAATCAAAAGGAACAATAAACTCGAACAAAGAAATTAAAAACGTCATCCGCTTTTTCAAGTTTTCACCTCGTCTCGCCGGGCCCCCTTCCCGTCGAACGCGTTCAGTGCCACACCGCAGGGGGGGCCGTGGCAGAGACCGAGAAACAAACAACAACAAAATAAAATGGACTCCACTCGTCCTGAGAAGCGAGGACAGAGCCAAACTTTGGGTCACTACTTGGTGTCACTTAAACGTTACATTAAAAAACCGGGTCAGGGGGGGATTTCAGTTAAAACCAACGTCCCCTCTGTCGTCCGCCTTGCGTTCACAGTTAAGTGATTCGTGATGAGGAACCTGTGTTGTGAGGGGGTGGGGGGGGGGGAGGGGAGGCAGCTGGGTAACCATGGTTACCCTCTTCATGTTAGGGTGTGTCGGTTGGTGTTTAGGGTAGGGGGAGGGAGGAGGAGTTTATTTTCGGGCTCATCAAGTCCACCAGTGAACTTCACACTTAATGCTAGGGAGGAAAACAAAAAAAAAATGGACGACTCGAAGAAAAGTGAAGAGAGGAACAAGTCAAACAAAAAATAAATTCTTCTTTCACGCTAGTGCAAAAAACACTGACATCTCGCTGTTTCCGTTTTTTTTTTTCCTTTTCTTAGAAGCAAGCTTGTCGTACTAAGGGGGGAGGGTGAATATCACGGGGTCATCTTTGCGTCTAAAGCTCACAATCATATTTTAGAATATGGGTGGGCGGTCGGGAACCGAGCTGTAGGAAAACAAAAGAAAACACGACGGAAGGAAGGAGCAGGGGGGCTTATGCAGGGCGTGGGCACGGGGCGACGAGGGGGGTATGGGGGGCGGGTCTTGGGGTCACTCAGGACACGGCCGCCGCCGCTTTGGGCATGTGGGCGGAGCTGAGGCGAGAGAGGGACACCTCCACCGTGGCACGCTTGCGGGGGCCCCGCTTGGCCGGAGAGGCTTTGACCCCCTGGCTGGGGCTGTGGCGGAGATCCCCCCCCCCCACCACCACCAGCCCGCCGCCGCCGCCGCCTCCACCCCCGCCCGCTCCACCGACCCCCACCGCCACGCCTCCTCCTCCGCTCTTCCCCAGGGCCTTGCCGCACACCTGGTTCACCAAGCTGTTGATTTGCTCCTGGGGTGGGCGAGAGAGAGAGAGAGAGAGAGAGAGAGAGAGAGAGAGAGAGAGAGAAAGGAGAGCAAGGAGAAAGAAAGAAAGAAAGTAGGGGAAAGAGGAAGTGAAAGAGAGAGAGAGCAAGTGGAAGAGAAGGAGAAAGAAAGTCAGAGAGAGAAAATGAGAAAGATCAGAACCGCAAACCTATACTAATGTTTTGGTTTCAATAAAGACATTGCAAAAAGGAAGGAAGTAATGCTATTCCTGGTTGTGGTTGAACAAGCATTAAATTGCACATGATACAACAAACCTATGGCTCCCCCTGCAGGATCGAGGGGGGTATTGTTTCATTGTGAACAGACAAACCATGTACCATATACACACACACACACACACACACACACACACACACACACACACACACACACACACACACACACACACACACACACACACACACACACACACACACACACACACACACACACACACACACACACACACACACACACACACCTCATCGTATCGGTACATCATCTTGAGGCCTCTGCAGGACTTGTGCTTGTCCACGTAGCGCAGGGCACACTCCAGACAGAAGACCACATTGTCCGTCTCCTGGACCACCTGATGGATGGGGGAGAGCTCACATTAGTCAGTCGTCCAGCAGCCCTGAGCCTCGTTAGTCGTCCAGGAGCCCTGAGCCACGGACACGCCCAGTGAAGACATGTTATCACAGAGCCGGTAGGGCCGTAGAGCCGGGAGGCCTACAGGTTAGACGGTGCACACCTTGGGGATTGAAACCCAGACTACAACTTGACCCAGTCCAGCGTACATGTGCAAACATCACCAACACTAGATCTGAAATGACCAGGCAGGTAAGGCACTTCTCTAGCTCCACATGCCCACCTTCAGTCCTTAATGGAACATTCCAGGCACTCAAAAATAGAGTGGAACAATGATTCACGTCGACTAGATTAACAGACTCAAGCTTATTACAGCCATTGAATTAAAAAAAAAAAAAAAATCTGTCTGGGATGTACGGCTCATCAGATTCTCATCAGTTGGACCACCAAAGTTTGACCTCCATGTTTCCCAAAACCAAATATTATTAAAGGTCCCGTGTTTTACTAAACAGGTGTGAGCGTGATTATCAAGTACAAGCCGTTGTAAAATCTCCCTGGCCCCCCAGCACCCTGGCCCTCCAGCCCTCTGGCGTCCGATCTCTCTGGCCCCGGGCCCCCCAGCACCCTGGCCCCCCAGCCCTCTGGCCCCCCCAAGCCCCTGTGGCCCCCAGCCACCAGGCCCCCCAGCCCCTCTGGCCGCCCAAGCCCCCTGCGGGCGGTGGTCTCACCATGGACAGGTAGCAGAGGTGCAGGCAGGTCTGGCAGCGTCTCTCCGAGGACTCCAGCGGCAGCCACTTCCCGCGCGGCTTCTTGCGGCTCTCGGTGGGCCCCAGGCTGCCGTCGTGGGTGCCGTAGCGCGCCGACGACAGCAGGCCCGCCTGGAACAGCTCCTGCCGCTGGCGCATCTCCATGTTCCTATTGGACGAGGACCAGGGGGGCGGCCGTTAGCCAGCTGGATGCCTATTGGTCGATGCTATTGATTTAGCTTCAGAAAGAAAAATGTGTGTGCGTGCGTTCTTCACTGCGACAAAGTGTGTTTGTGTTCTTGAGTACGATGTAGTGTGTGTGGGCGAGTGTGCCCTTGACCACAACGTAACGTGTTTGTTTGTGTCTGTTCTAAACCAAAACTAAGTGTGTGTGGGCGAGTGTGTCCTTACAAAATAACCTGTGTTATTGTCTGTGTTCTTAACAAAACAAAGTGTGTGTTTTTCCTTGATGACGATTTAAAATATGTGTGTGTTCGTTACTACAATACAGTACGTTTATGGTGTGTGTGTATTTAGCCGAGTGTGCAGCCCACGTGTGTGTGTGTGTGTGTGTGTGTGTGTGTGTGTGTGTGTGTGTGTGTGTGTGTGTGTGTGTGTGTGTGTGTGTGTGTGTGTGTGTGTGTGTACCTGAGGTCTTTGAGTAGGGCAGCGATGGTGGTGAGCAGGAAGCCGTTCTCCCTCTTGGACTCTGCCGAGGCGATCTGGTACAGCAGCTTCTCCATGGAGAAGGGCTTGGCGATGCGCCGGCATTTCAGGTCCTGTCCGGGGGAAAAAAGCCATGAGGAACTCCACTACAGAGCGGTGGGAAGGACGGGCTGAACGCTGGGTACCAGCAGGGAGCAGGGTTCCTGTCTCAAGCCTTACAAAGAATAATCTGCCTTCATATTTTTGGGATTGATTGCAAAAAGTATTTTCTGAGGTTTAGTTTCTGTGAGGTAATGAGGTAAATACAGTTATACAAGTTATTGTACAATGTATGTGGTGTAGAGGAGTATTATTTAATAGTCAGGAGTGATTCAATGCATATTAATGAATTAATGGTTTTTAAATAAATAATCCATTCACACAAGTCCTTGTATAACTACACTTCGCCGCCCACTAGGGGGCAGCAACGAGCCGACACAAACCCAAAACCTGGGACAAAAACAACTTCATTAAGAATCCGAAAACAAAACGCACAACATAAACAATGACTAGCCAACGTGGCGTTGGCGGACTACAAATCCCAAGCTGCCCGAGGCCGTGTATCACATCCACCCCCCCACTGTTTGTGAGGCATTCTGGGTAGCGTAGTTCTTGCGGCGTTACCTTGGCGGCCTGGTAGCCCAGGTCCATCCAGTGCGGCGTGGCGAAGTGCACCGTCTCCGACACGTTGTAGCCGCAGCACACCTTGGACACAAAGGCCCCAGGGAAGCAGACCACGAACTCGCCGCAGCGCTGCACCGTGCGGTACACCTTGATGCCCTCGCGACACAGCACCTCCGGGGAGATCTGGAGGAAGAGGGAACCGTTGAGGCGTATTTAATAGCCTCCTTAATAGTAGAGGAGGAGGAAGAGGCCACAGGGTGAACAATGGAGAACGTATTTAATAGTCGTGGAGGAGGAGGAGGAGCTTACACGTGGAACGGAAAATGAGTTCAGGGGAGGCTTATTTATTCATTCATATATTTGTCGTATCTCAGATCATCAATATCATTAATGAAACGAATGAATGGAAGGATCTCACAGTGTTCAAAAATAATACTAAGGACTGTCTAAAGAAATTGGAAACTGTCATAACCAACCAGCTTCAAAGACACGAATAGAAGAAGAATATCATGAATACCGTTTTTTTTCTTCCTGATAATTAAAATATCTAGTGTATCTATATCTACATTTAGTGACGCAGCACTCTAGAGCTGGTGCGGTTGTCTGGTCCCTCTCCCACTCCTGCCGTCCCCCCCACTAGAGAGGGAGTCTGGAGCGGACCACCTACCATGATGTTCTTCTCCAGCATGTCCAGGCCGGGCGTGCCGTTGGCCTGGAGCAGCGTGTGGACCACCTTGTCCAGGTTGGCCTTGTCCTCCGCAGGGACAGAATACCTGAGGGGAGAGAGAGAGACGGACAGCGTCAGCGGCCAATAGCCTCGGGGGGGAAGTCTTCACTCTAAGCGGATTATCTACCTGCAGGTCCTGCATTAATCCGTTTGATACGGAAGAGGTGTGCGTCGTTTGGTTGTGAACTGCTAAGGCTTAGTTATGGTTCCACGTCGACGCAAGGCAAGGGGGTTTATGGACCGATAGCGTCCTTGCGGACCCTCCTTGCGTCCACCGCAAGGGCCTGACGTGTGCCTCCCCAAAATTGTAACCTTCCGTCGAGGCGGCAGCAAGCAGGGGCTGTGATTGGTCCGCTCACTTAAACCCGACGCAGGACCAAAACAGGTTCACGACTGTGTCGAAGCGTCTGTGTGGTCATTGCGTTGCGTTGCGTCGACCCATAGCCGAGTGTTTGACCCAATATAAAAATATATACAAGAGGAGGAAAGTGGCGTGAAGTCGTGCAGGTTTGGTGCGGTTCTCTCTGGTCTGTACTCACCAAATGCAGTCAGCACCAGTGTGTAGGTAATCTATGTATGGAAGGCGGTTTTGGTCTCGAGACCAGCATGAGGTAGTAAAGACCATGCCAATGTTCAGCCAGGGAATGGTCACCCCTAGAGGAGACGAGAGGAGGAGGAGAGAAGGAGGAGAGGAGAGGAGAGGAGGAGAGGAGAAGGGAGAGGAGAGGAGGTGGTAGGGGAGAGGAGAGGAGGAGGAGAGAAGGAGGAGAGGAGAAAAGGCGAGAGGAGAGGAGGAAGAGAGAAGGAGGAGAGGAGGTGGTAGAGGAGGAGGTAGAGGAGAGGAGAGGAGGGGAGGAGAGGAGAGGAGAGTGGAGGAGGCGGTAGAGGAGAGGAGGTGGTAGAGGAGAGAAGAGGAGAGGCGAGGAGTAGGGGGTAGAGGAGAGGAGGTGGGAGGCAAGGTGAGGTGGGAGAGGAGAGGAGAGAGGAGAGGAGGTGGGAGAGGAGAGGACAGGAGATAAGAGGAGAGGAGAAGAAAGGGGAGGGGAACAGATGGCAGGGAGGAGGTTACAGGAGAGCAGAAGGAGAGGAGAGAGGCAGGAGCCAGGAGGAGACAGAAGAGGTGAGGGGGAGGAGGACATTATTTATTGCGTTTAGAAGTGAAGGAACAAGTGTGTGCACATCCTAACATATCTCCCTCTCAGGTGGGGGACACTAAAGAAGATGGATGAGTCTGTGGGCGCCACATGCCTCTCCCCCCTCGTGCGGGGGAGGCAGTGCGGCCATGTGTGTGTGGAGGGAGACAGGCAGCGTGGGTCAGCGTTCTTACCGGGCACAGCACCCAGATGCCTCAGAATGGATCCAGAGTTGTTAGGCAGGACGGTGAGGTTCCATCCGTGTCTGAGGAACACAAAATGCGCATTAATTCAACACCTTTTTTCTATGGATTTTTAGGATTTAGTTCTGGATTACAGTGTCGGTATGTACCGTCTTATTTATTGCGGCATCGTTTGGTAAAGCACTTTGTAAGCCCTTTTCGAAAGGTGCTTATTATAAGTCATATTTATATCCTCAAAGTTTGGCAGTGCAGAGAATGTCTTCACTTGCAACCTTTTTTGGAGGAATATTTAGAACTGCTAGTATTTATCTTGTGTACATCGTCAGAGAAGTGTTGGGCTTCCTTACTTTGAAAATGGCTCTGATTTTCCCGTTGGGAATCCACTCCCATGAGTACTGGTGTCCACCTTCCCATGATGCACTGCGACGTGGCAGTCTCTCTGCTCAACAATCCTCCAGTACTCTTGCTGCGCGGGGCCAGAGAAGAACAGAGTCAACACTACACACAGCATACACAATACACAACACTCAGTACTGTTTACACCACTAGCATACGGCTAAGTCCTTGTTAAATGCGTACTAGCTGAGGCCATACTCATTGGCTAATGATTACTTTCTAGACTTCTAGACTTTGTGTTTGTTCTCACAAAGTCTAGAAGTAACAAGTCGGATCTGACAAGTCGCATAAGACGGATGAAGTGGTATTGTGCTACCAGTATGGTAGGACTGAAGTGGTATTGACTATAAAGGCTTTAAAGGGCTGGGTAAGCAGGGCTGCCTCGTCCCTGGGACTCACCTCCACCTCGGCCTCCCCGGGGTCCTTGTTAAAGCACATGGTCATGGTGTTCCGAGCTATCCTGAAGAAGTTGGTCAGAGACATAGATTTCCCCTGCAAGAGGAACAAAAACCCCCCCAAAAAAACAGATGGAACCATTAGACCTGAGGAGAAAGAACAGAGTGTACTCTGGAGGGGGGGGGGGATCAATACGGACGGGATCTTCAAGGTAAAAGTCATTCGCTGTTATTATTTGAAATCCAAATTTTTTCAGATTTGACAGTTGACTCGAGCGTGGGGAGACACACGGCGGCGCTTGGACTCAGTAAACCTCGGATTAACCTCACTTTGATCAGATTACGGCCATCGCGTTACGATAAGACAGCGTTCCCGTGCTCGAGCCCGGACCTGCGACTCTGGTTCTCCTCCGGGACGGAGGAAGGGAAGAACAATGTATCGGGGGCGAGGGAGAGGACCTCACGATGAAACACAGGAACAACCACGCTGGCCTTTGGGTGAACCGCGCACACACACATGGTGAGCATGCACGTGGGGCGGCGTGCAAGTGTTGCGTGCGTCTGACAGGCGCGGGGGGGGGGTTTGAGCAGATAAGTCTCCATCTTCCTTCACCTCTCCGCCCGCACGTCTCTGACAGATCCCCCCCCCCCTCTACCCCAGGGGCCCCCCTCCAAAGGAGGGGGGCCCATAAATCTGCCGACCCTGAGGTCCGGGACGTTGAGAGCGGCCCTGAAAGAGGGCCGCCGTCGCCGTGACTACGAGCAGGGAGACTATTTATTGTGCGCTAATGCGAAACTCATGTAAAACTCTCCTCCTTCGTATCAGCGTGTCGTTATCTTCAGGTGTTGAGCTGCTCTTTATGTAGATATCGGGTTCCTCTCAAAACGTTCCCGGGTCTCTCCCAATGCATTCCCGGGTTCCTATCGAAGCGTTCCCGGGTTCCTCCCAAAGCGTTCCCGGGTTCCTATCAAAGAGTTCCCAGGTACCTCCCAAAGCCTTCCTGGGTTCCTCCCAAAGCATTCCCGGGTTGACAGTTGTTCTCCGTCCGCGGTGGAGAGAGATGGGGATCTCATCATAAAATCCCCCCAAAAAAGCTAAACACAACACAAATATAATATAAGTATCTTCATATATATATATATATATATATAATTTTGTAAGATCTTTGATAAGAATATGCAATCACTGTTTATGCCGGAGCATTGGCCGCGGGCTAGCGCTGGGAAGCTAATCCGTAGCGGGGGCCAGCAGCCGTCACCGGAGCTGGGCTTATCTCTTCCCCGGCACGCTGTTCTCTGGGGGGGGGGGGGAACAAAGACACACATCCCTCCCTCGGGGGGGGGCGAGTCTGGGTGACAAACATACACAGGGCAATCTGAGCCAGCGATACTGCGAGGGGGAAGAGGGAGGGGGGGGGGGAGGAGAGGGGAGGGGTCGTACGGCGTCCGCCCGTGTCCGTCACCGTGTTGTGACAGACGTGGTTACCTGCGGCGCTCCGTCTCCGAGTGTGAGACGGGGGGCCGCCGGCCGGGGGGGCCGGGGGGACGGGCGCAGAGAAACACATCCATAGGTCAGGAGTGTGACTCACCAGGGATATGCGTGTGTGTGTGTGTGTGTGTGTGTTTGTATGTGCCTGCGTGTGTATACCAATGTTTGCATTGATGAATTGTGTATGCATGTATATGTGTATGTGCGCGCATGTATATATACGTGTATGTGCATGCGGGCATGTATGTATGTGTGTGTGTATGTGTGGGGGGGGGGGGGGGGGGACGGTGGGTGGGGGGAGGATGCCGGTGAAATAGCAAAATAGGAAGTGGGCAGATGTTTGAGCAGGGGTGGTGGGGGGGGGGTTCAAGGGGAATAAAGGGGCGAGGGGGGGCCGGGGGTAAACACAAGGACATCTGACATGCAGGGAGATGGCAGCCAGCCAGGACCCCTGAGCAGGGGGGGGGGGGGAGACGGGGCCCGGGGTCCGGGGCTGGCAATGGGCTCCGTTCCTCGCTGACCTATATTACCGAACACTGCACCCGTGCACACGCCCATGTGCACACACACACACACAGTGGTTTGAACACCTCTCGCGGAACGCTACGTGCACACGTTCACATGTGCATATGCTCGTGGGACCTTGTTTAAATGAAACGCTGCCCACATGCACACACTTGCGGAACCCCTCTCACGAGCACACTCATGGCAGAGTGAACATCCCGGAAGACAACCCCTTCCTCCCACACAGCGGAGCAGGGATATTTAAAACAGAAATGCATCATGCGCAATTTAAGAACCACAAACTAAACACAAAGGCCATCTTTAAAGTCACAGACGGTTAGTGGGTTTGGGGGGGTTGCGATCCTAATCCGGGGACGAAAACTTTTGAGTAATGAATTTGTTTTATCCACAGAAGTCACACAGTGGCCCTGTGGGGTGTGATGACGCAGGAAGCAGCGCTCTCTGTTGGGGGAGGAACCGGTGCTTATCTCCTGAGGTAGAAACCTCTTTAACACCAGCCACGTCGCCCAGACACCCGCGCCCGCGATAGCGCCGACACTGAGGAGGTGACGATTTGTACGTCTGTGTTTGAACCCCTCTGTGGGTGATAACAATCCAGAAGAAAGTCTCCCCGTCTCCAACCCTGGAAGTTCATGGCCCAGAGATAAGAATTACCCAGTGTGCTCCGGAGGAGAAAGTGGATTTTTTTGTTGTGCAGGTGTTGATGTATTGTTGAACCGTTGATTTGAGGCCAGAGGGAAGCGAGCCGAATACTAAATGCTTGAATATCTTTGCTCAAGTTTTTGTACCCTCTAGAGAGAAATGTGAATCCTAAAAATAATATCGTTCATGGATGAAACTGCTGAACAGAAACGATCCACTACAACTACAAAAACACAACGGATTAGACGCTCCTCCACCTGAACACATTTTGAGGAACTGCACACTGACCTTGTAAATACACTTGTGCTGGTCGCTGAGGACACCTGCATCCTCTTCCTCCTCCTCCTCTTCTTCATCCTCCTCCTCCTCCTCCTCCCCACACAGGGCCTCCTCCTCCTGCCGCCCGCTCTGCTGTTCCTGAGTGAAGAGCCGGCGGCGTCCCGCCTTCACCTGCGCCTCCAGCTCCTGCAGGCGACGGCAGGCCGCGGCCCCGGCCCCAATGCCGCCGCCACCGCCGGCACGCCGGTGCCCTGCCCCGGCCGCGCCCGCCACCAGGCCGCACGCCAGCCCGTTCTTGGGCTCGTAGCGCGGCAGCAGCACCAGGCCCCCGCCGGGCCCCGCCAGCAGGGGGTCGACGTGGCCCTCCAGGGGGCCCCGGCGGGCCTCCAGCTTGCGCTTCTCGCGCAGCACCTGGGCGTGCAGCCGCAGGCGCTCGGGCGCGCCCAGGGAGTCGTAGGAGAGGAGGTACTGCAGGTAGGCCTCCTGCAGCTTGGCCAGCCGGTCCTGGGCGGAGCGCGGGATGCGCAGCAGGTCCGCCAGCTTGTTCCACTTCTTCAGGTCCATCACCTGCTGCATGCCGCCCATGTCGTTGATCAGCTGGAAGAAGCGGGCCAGGTCCACCTCGCAGCCGCCTGCAGGGGGGGGAGGGGGGGGGGGGAAAGGAAGATTAGAAAAAGAGGAGGAGGAAGAAGGGGAGTAGGAGGCGGAAGAGGAAAATAAGAGAAAAAGTAATGGTAATAGTAAGGTAAAGAAGAGGAGGAAGAGGAGGTCGTAGGGGAAGAGGTGGAAGAGAAGAAAAAGTGAGAATAGGAAAATAGGAGGAGGAGGAGGAGGAGAAGAAAAAGTGCGCCGCTGGCTTAATTCTATTATGAGCTGCTGCCGGCTGGGGTGTCCGCCGGTAGGGTGGCCGGTCAGCAGGGCGTCGCAGAGAGCAGGGTAATCACAGCCGCAAACTAGGGCTGAATTATCTGAGTGTCTATTGTAAAACGACCATCTTGATGTGTAGTTACTGGCACTCCTTTTTGAATACACGCCCTGTTGCCCTTCAACGCACAATGAGGACTTGGGAATAAAACTCTGTCTAAGTCTGAATCGAGGTGAGACAGACAAACGCCAACATACAGATACGTCTTCGTATCTCCACCCTCTGTCTGGGTGGTGCATTCACACACACGCATGCGCACGCACACGCACACACACCTCTTAAAACCCAGTAAGATAATTTCCCCCCCGCTGTGAGGAACGGGGAGGTGACAGGGGCCAATCTGGGGAAGATATTGTCTGCTTGGCCCCTGGGGGCCCCTTTGCTCACACATATTGGAATCTACCATCGCCGGGCGGGAGAGCAGCAGGTGACACGCCAGTGGTACCGCGCCTCAGACACACACACACACACCTGTGCTGATTCACATCTCTGGCTGCCCGGCGCGGTCTTTAGAGGAATAAATAAATAGCCCCCTACACGGCGAGCATCACCCCCTGTGAGACGCCTCGGGGGACAATAGAGGTTATTGGGAGCCCGGCGAGGAGGGGAAATGGAGGAAATAAGAACACGATGCAGACGGTGGGAGCCAACCCTCTGTGCTGCCGTTACCACCTCCACGGGCATGTGGGACTGGACTGATATAGATCAATAATATCATAACGTATCATATGTTAGATTGGACTATACTGATATCGATCAATAATATCATACCCCATCATATGTTAGATTAGATTGTTTCCCCAATGTCCCCATCCCAGATTTACAAAGCAATTCGTCTCTATCTTACATTATAATAAAAAATAGTATAACAATGTTTTGATGAAAATTCGTTTCTTTTCCCCCACTGTTTCCATCCTGAAACATTGTGTTACCATAGCGGCAGACAAGCCTGAACAGCGAGTGTAAAGCGATACGGCCAGACCGAAGCATGAAACACCCCATTCTGTACACCAATAAAGCGCAAAGCCTGTCTGGGGTCCCAGGCTCCGGTTTTTACAATGCGATCCCCAGATATCAGACTTCACGTCGTTTGTCAAAGCTGTCAGCCCCTGCCTCCCCGTCTGGCTGCCTTTACCCTTGAAGAGGGGTGGGGGGGGGAGGGGGGACTCTGAAGACAAATGACCACCGGTGTTGGCCCGCGCTGCAACGGGTCTGCGCCGGGCACGGCTGCGACTGCTTTTTAAGTCTCTCTGTGAGTCTTGGCTCGGTTTGGTCTTTTACCATCACATCTTTATCAGCCCTTTTGATATGAACACTGCTGGTTTAGCGTAGGAAACCTGGCACGGCTCCGCCGCGGTTAATGAAGCGGACCAGAGGGAGATCCTCTCCTAACTGCACGGTCTGAGCGCTGCTCCAGACGGTTCAGCGGAGGGGCAGTACGTCGGGGCCTAGGGTGGATACAGCTCATGCACGATACTGTTGGTACGACGCGAGACTAGAACCCGGCCTGACCACTCTCAAACTGTATCATCCAAATCATTGTGCAGCGCATGTTTACCTCATCAGGTGAGCTAGTGTGTGTGTGTGTGTGTGTGTGTGTGTGTGTGTGTGTGTGTGTGTGTGTGTGTGTGTGTGTGTGTGTGTGTGTGTGTGTGTGTGTGTGTGTGTGTGTGTGTGTGTGTGTGTGTGTGTGCACTGCGCGTGTGTGCTAGTGCATGTGTGAATGCTTGCATGTGTGTGTGCATGTATGTGTACGCGTGTGTGCATGCGTGCGCCTCTCTGTGTGCGTGTCTCTGTGCATGCGTGTGCGTGTCTCTGTGTGTGTGTGTCTGTGTATGTGCAGTGTCTCTGTGTGTGCGGTGTTTCTGTGTGTGCGGTGTGTCTGCAGGCGAGAGTGCGTGCATGCGTGCGTGCGCGCCGCTCACCGATGACGGGGGTCTCGTCCATGCGGATGCCCTGGGCCTTGAGGTGCTTGCGGATGCAGGCCAGCCGCTGCACGTTGGGCCCCCAGCGCCGGCCCAGCTTGTGCACGCGCTGCACCTGCGTGACGAAGCGCATCTCCTCGCTCAGCTTGCACTCGGGCCGCCAGTCGGGGGGGGGCACCACGCGGCACAGCCCCGCCCCTTCCGCCCGCTCCCGCACCGCCGCCAGGTACACCAGGGGGTCCTGGAACTCCCGGGAGCCCGGCCGGAAGACGGGCGCCGCGCTCAGCGACGGCCAGCCCTCGGGGCGGCTCCGCCGGCGCTCCCGGTCCGGCTCGCCCTCCTGCTGCCGGGACAGCTCCTTCTCCCGCTCCCACTCGCCGTCCCGGTCCGCCGGGCCGGGGGGGCTGGGGTGGAGGCCCGTCCGGGAGGAGGAGGGGGAGGAGGTAGAGAGGGAGGGGGAGGCGGCGGCCGCCGGGTGCTGGGGGTCTGAGGTAGTGCCGGCGCGGCCGGGGTTGTGGCCCGGGGCGGGGGAGGAGGAGGAGGAGGAGGAGGCGGACGAGGTGGAGGAGGAGGAGGACGAGGAGGTGGAGGAGGAGGAGGAGGAGGAGCTGCGAGCGTGAGACCTGCTCTGCTGCTGCTGCTGTGCTTGTCGGATCAACATCAGCTTGCCCGCCGACGCCCGCTTGGGCCGCGTGTTGATTGGCTCCGTGCTGGCTGCTGGTGTGGAGGGGGGCGGGCTCTGTCGGGGAGGGGGCGTGGAGGGCAGGGCGACCGGGGCGGAGGGCGCCATGGCGGCGGTCGGCTCGGGGGCGTGTCCGTTGGTCACCGGCGCGAAAGGGGCGGCGGCCTTCTCCTGCAGGCCCGCCTTCCTGCCCATGCTGCTGTTGCTACGCGTCTCCAGGGGCGGGGCCTGGAGCTTGGCCTTCTTGGCCTCGGCCGCGGCGACGGTGCTGGCGGCGGCGGCGGCGGCTGTTGCCGCGGCGACGGGCTTCTTGGCCTCGCTGCCGCCCGACGACTCCAGGCGCCGCTTGGAGTGGCGCAGGCCCTCGCGGCCCTGGCCATCGGCCTGCGCCTGGGCCTGGGCCTGGGCCTGGTAGTTGTGGCGCTGCCCGTTGAGACGGCCGTTAAGGCGGGTGCCCGCGGCCACCTTGTGCAGCAGCCCCCCGTTGGACATTAGCACCTGTTTGCGGGTTTTTGCATTGCTGTGGTGGGCTGGCGGTGTTGACGCCGCCGCCACTGCTCTCCCTGAGTGGGCCGGCGCGGGGCCGGCTGCTGGCTGGCTGTGCTGATTGTGGCTGTGATTGTGAGCAGCGGCCACGCTGCCGTTGATGTGTTTGCTGCTGCTGCTGCTGCTGAGTGGTTTGGTTTTCTTGCCCAGGTCCCTCTGCTTGGCTTTGGTGTAGGTGACGTGGCCCTTGGACACGGTGGCGGTGTACTTCTTCACAGTTCTGGACGGCAGCCGGAAGTCCCGCCCCTTTTTGGCGCCCGCCGCTGCGCCCCGCGTCAGCCCGTTCACTCTGGAGGCCTGGAGGGGAGGAGGGAGGAAGTGACATCAGAGAGGGAGCGGAGGAGGAGGAGGAGGGCGGGGATCAGGGTGGGAGGGCGGAGATATATACATATTTTTTTAATTGATCAAATTTTTTTCAGACATATCAATATAAATCAAACATCAAAAATACAAAACATTTAAAAAATAAATAACATTTATAAACAAAAAAACAAATTATTTCACAAATAAGAAAAAAAAGAAAAGAATATGACATATTCAATTGATATTCCTGAAAAGGAGTAGGAAAAAGGGAGTGGAAGTCACTGAGCGTGAGAGAAGCGCACGCGCTGATGGAAGCCAGACGCTCTGACGGAGAAGCGATCTGATGGGAGGTCAGACTGCGGTTCGGCCACGCCGGGGGTCAGAGGTGAAACCACCACATGTCGGATGAAAAGAGCCGCATGTAAAGGAACATTGTGATGGAAGAGCGAACCACAGAGACGTGTCGTCTCCCCCTGTACTCCATCAGCCGGCCCGGACATCACTCACCGCCGACTGCGTAGTAAACTATTAAACCATGGAAATGGAACGTGACACACGTATGGATTCTGAATACCAGAACGAAATGTTAAGATGGATGTATATCGTGCATACACATAGGTTAGCGTTAGCCTCTCTCGCTGATGTTTCAACCATTTAAGCAGCACATTCCTTATCATTATCAATTCAGACAAAACTGTTTTTATCGGCTTAAATTAACCTTTTGAGGTAACGTGTCGCCACGTTACCTCAAAAGGTTCATTTAAGCTGATAAAACTAGTACAACTCCATTCAAAGACGACCAACCATGGTGAATTAATGTGCAGCGCTATAAAAAGGACGCCTCAATTTCAACAAAGCACAGATCAACTATCTAGATTACAACGTATCTGCGCGCTGAAAGTCTTTGTAAAGCTGAGATACCAGTCCGCCGCTATTAAACCCGCAAAGGTTTAGATGTACTCCGGGATGTCGTGTACACATAAACCACAGACAGACGATACTGTTGGAGGATAAACCTTCCATGTTGACATGAGTTACGGTGACAGGCCCGGGCCGGAGAGACGGACGGACGTACAGAGAGATAGGACAAATCTTCCGCTGCCTCTCTGAGCAGATGGCTAGACGGTATGTGGCGGCTTAAGATGGAGGATGAAACCCCATCCACACATGACAATAATATTTACCGGCATTAAAAGTATAACTCTATAGTCCAGTGTTTGCTATGGTTGTCCCAAGACCCTGAAATAAATCTGTGCCCGTGCATAAGGTGTTTGTAACTGCATGCATGACGGGAACAGCATTCAATAAGAAACCCGAGCACGCTGTGGTGTATGCGTGTGTGTGTGAGAGACAGAACCTGGGTGCCTATGCGTGAGGATGTGGGCATGCATGCATGCTTCACAACTGTGGTGGTGTCTGGTTCCATGGCCGGCTGGAGCCAGCAGGGGAACCCCTGCCTGCCACTCAGAGCCTCTGTCTCTTTCTCTATACGTCTCTCTCTATGCCTCTCTCTCCATCTACGTCTCTCTTTCTCTGTCTCTCTCTATACATACATTTTTCTTTGGGTCTCTCTCTTTATGTCTCTCTATATGTCTCTCTTTATAAGTCTCTCTCTCTCTATGCCTCTCTCTCTGTCTCTCTTTCTGTCCCTCTCTCTGGCTTGATATCAACACATGTTGCTTCCCATCTAGATCCTCCTCCTCCGCTTGATTCCTTTCTCTACCTTTCCAAAGAAGCAAACCTCACTCCCATGAGTATGTTTGTAACAGGTTCGCTGAGCTTCTATGGAGGGTGCAGGAGACTTCAATACAATGAAAGACAACTTCTACTGAACACAAACAGTCCTGCTCTCAGCCCTCCTCCATGTTGACTTTCCCCCCTGTCACTTCTAGCCACCCGTGAGGAACAACCCCCATCTCTCTCTCCCCCTCTCTCCCATTTCTATGGCCCATTTTTCACCGCCTCTGGGAGTCTCTGGCTCCTCCTCCCCCCTCCTCCTCCTCCTCCTCTCTCTCTCTCTCTCTCTCTGAGATTCCCAGAGTGTCTGAGGAGTGACATTGAGACCGCTGCCATTAAAGTGTGAGGCTGAAACCAGGGCTTCATGCAATGACCTTGGACCTTGATTGGGGTGTGTGTGTGTGTATGCATGCGTGTGCGTGTGTGTAGGCCTTGTCCAGCTACACATGGGTATTTGGTTCCTATAGACTCAATGGATGAGTTTGGGCAGGGGGGTTGTCACTCTGGTTGAACAGACATAATGAAAGGCTACACACACACACACACAGCATTAATACTCAATCTACTACATAGAGCTGGATCCTAGAGCCAATATTCTTGAATGTATACTTCCATCTGCATTCTGAAGGGCCGTCTTTGAAGGGAAACACAGGAGAGGTAGTGGTGCACCTGAGCAGGGGAGCAGCCATGAGTAGAGAGAGTAGAAAGAGCCCAGACAAGACAGACACACACACACACAGAGGGAGACAGCTCTGTCTAGCGGACTCAGCAGCTGGAGATGAAGCACAACAGCGGGCAAAGATGGAGGGCGTGAGGGGTGTGTGTGTGTGTGTGTGTGTGTGTGTGTGTGTGTGTGTGTGTGTGTGTGTGTGTGTGTGTGTGTGTGTGTGTGTGTGTGTGTGTGTGTGTGTGTGTGTGTGTGTGTGTGTGTGTGAGGGGTGATCCATCACGGCCGCGGCGCCGCAGGAGGGCGGTGACAGACGGCCTACTGACAGCACCGCCTTTGAAGAGGCTTTAGTGTCACGACAAGTGTTTATGTGCATCCGCCTCTGTGTGTGTGTTGCATTGTGTTTGTCTCAGGTGGTGAGAGGGGGGGGGCGGCTTCGGACACAAAGAGCAGGGCCATTAAAAGATAAGAGGTGGGGTGTGTGTGTGTGTGTGTGTGGGGGCGGGGGGTGAAACATAACCCTGCCTCCATCACTCCTCTGCACCCCCCCCCCCACCCCTCCACCACCCACCACCCCTCCTACTCCTACTCCCCCCCCCCCCCACCCCCGGGGCAAATGAGGGGAGAGACGCGGCAGATTGATCGGACCAAGGGGGTTGTGGGGGGGGGGCGTGGATCAGAAGGCGGGAAACGCTGCGTCTGTGGACGGCCCGGGAGATGGATTGATGTGGCGACGTGACCCGAGCGTCTGACTGACATGACGCACTCGTTGATGCATTGTGAAGTTATCGATAGCACACTTGGGACGGCAGGCCTTCGACGGCTACACACGTACGCAGTGCCGCCGTCTGTCTGTCTGGGTCCTCTCCGGTGCTCCCAAAACATCATCTCAACGGCAGATCAGCCAACGGCGTTTGACTGATGCTCGGGCAGCCAATGGCAAAACATGTCATGATAGTAGACGATGTTCTCTCTGTGTCTGGTCAGTTTGCTGACAAAGCAACTGATCGATGAGACACGCTGCCCTGGCCCCGCTGTGCCACAAGGGGGCTCCACCACCAAGGCCTCCTGTGGGGTGTGCAAGTGACTGTTGTACAGCTGCCCCCAGCTCCCTCTCTCTGGCCGTCTCCCTCCCTCTCCCTCATTGTTTTTATGCAGATGAACAGAACCCCAACAGCAATAAAAGGAAATCAACAAAAAACAAAATGACAATGAACAGAACAAGAAACAATATTCACACACACACACACACACACACACACACACACACACACACACACACACACACACACACACACACACACACACACACACACACACACACACACACACACACTTTTGGTTGCACGTGAGTAGAGGAAGAGAGGGAGGGCGGGAGGGAGAGGGAGGGCCTAGATGACATCATGTGTTGCTATAGCCCAGCTGGGGCCAGGCAGGAAGATTTTAACAGACAACATCTGCAGACGAGAGCACAAACGATAGAGAGACACAGAGACAGAGCTAGAGAGAGAGAGCGAGAGACAGAGAGAGAGTGAGAGGAGAGAGAGAGAGCAGGAGAGAGAAAGCCACACAGGGGATAATGCAGAGGGTATGGACGCTGGGATTTGGGTACTAGGGACACGTGTCATAGATTAGCTTTGACTGAAAACACTATGATGCAAACATCATAAGTCTCAAGCTTATCTATGTTTCTGTATCTGTCCCTAATCAAATAAACCTTACAGTTGCGAGTTGTACTAATGTTATGAAGTAAACATATTGTTTGTTGACACAAGTGGTCAGAGTTTGGATATTGCCAGCCATATTGATCAAATTAACAAAGCTTCGGCAGTCTTATTTTCGAACACACACACACACTTTGCTGAGACAATGGGAGTGTCACCGTGGCACTTTAAGTGATTGTTGCACGCCCATTAGCTGCTGTGTGAGTTGAGCAGTGACGAAAAAAAGGAACAAGGAAACAATAATAACAAAAAATAATATTACAAAATAGCGTGGAATAATATAAATTAGAAAACATTAGGAAGAATTGAGCCATTAAGCAGCAGGCTTTCAGCACTGGGTTAACCATGTACGGCTTTCAGGTGATTTAGTCGAAGACATTCTGTAATAAATAAATAAATAAATACTTTTAATTTAAGTGAATGGAACAATAATGAATAGAACCACGCTAATGGCTGTCTAGCTAAACCTTTACGCACACTGCAAGGTTGCTTAACGACTAGGTCATTATTTAACCAGGTGGGAGTGTGTGTGTGTCTGTGTGTGTGTCTGTGTGTGTGTGTTTGTGTGTGTGTGTCTGTGTGTGATTGTGTGTGTGTGTCAGGTCAAACTAATCCTTGAGCATGTGAGTACTTGACAGTGGAGTGTGGAGGTGGAGACAGAGAGAGAGACAGAGACAGAGACAGACGGAGAGAGTGACTGAGACCAAGAGAGAGACAGAGACCAAGAGAGAGAGAGAGCAAAGAGACGGACAGAGACAAGAGAAAGAGAAGACAAGAGAAAGAAGTAAAAGGAGGAGAGGCAGACAAAGAAACAGGCCAGTTTTGAGTGTGCAGAACGGGGGAGGGTAAACAGAAAGAAAACTGGTACAAGAGGACGTGTGAGCGAGGGAGTTGTTTGTCTTGGTAGGTCGGCTCGTGGAGATACAATGTTGCTTAAATTAGATAGCAGAGGACACTTCAAACGCCTGCAGCCCAGTGTAGCATCAGCTAGCCATGAGCACCTCAACATCCACGACTACAGAGCTCCCGGTTTGGAGAAGCAGCGAGAGAGAAAGGAGGTGAGCGGGAGTGAGAGAAAATACCCTCTCTCACACGCTCTCAAAGAGTGTGAGAGAGAGGGTATATATCTTGAGTAACTGACTTTTGATTAGCTAATGGGATTGTCGAACACTAGTTTTCAAAGTTGAGCCAACTTCACCGCCCCCTCGAACACAAACACGCACGCGCACACAAGCACAAGCACTCGTTGAGAGGCTGAGAGCAGCATAGCGAGTAGCACCATCTTGGAGAGTTCCTAGCCAGCAGTTCTAAATATAGCCGCAGCAGTCATAGCGAGCCCAAACACACTCATTGCTCTCACATCGAGACCATAGACAGGGGAGGAGAGAGGGGAGAGATGAGGAAGACACGAGAGGAGAGAGGAGGAGAGAGAGTAGAAAGGAGAAGTTAAGAGGGAACCCCAGCGATAAAGGTAAGCAGGACTGACCATAGTCTCCTAATCTCCCCATGATCTAGGTTTAACCAACGTTTATCTGATTTATGAACACCACAAGGGGGCTGACGGATCCTGAATTTAAACTTAAACAACAACATCAGGCTCTAATTGTTTTTGTGGAGGTTGTAATCTCAAGCGAGTGTGTATTACACCAGAGCCTTCACATGAAGACATAACCTGTTTACTGTGAATAATACGTTCACACACCAATCAATTTCTACTACATGTGTGAACTCACATATGCACCAGCGTGCATGAGTGTATGTTCAGCCGAACACTGTTAAATCATTAGTTGTAATTATTTGCATGCCCTATTGAGTATTCATCATAACTTTTAATACTATACAATACTACTATAAAATACATTATAATGGGGTCATTCGTGTCTTTGGAAATTACAAGTCTCTCTCCCTGTGGGGCAAGTGAACTACAAATCCGATCTCTCCCTGTGGTTCAGGTAAACTACAAGCCCCATCTCTCCCTGTGGTTCAGGTGAACTACAAGCCCCATCTCTCCCTGTGGTTCAGGTGAACTACAAGCCCCATCTCTCCCTGTGGTTCAGGTGAACTACAAGCCCCATCTCTCCCTGTGGTTCAGGTGAACTACAAGCCCCATCTCTCCCTGTGGTTCAGGTGAACTACAAGCCCCATCTCTCCCTGCTCCACAAAGTAAGTAAGTAAGTGAGTGAGTAAGTGAGTAAGTAAGTAAGTGTGTTTCAGTGGCACACGCCTGAATAAGAGTGCAGAAGCGTTTGTTTTTTTTGATCAACATAGCAACACACTAGCCAGGACTCTGACCACACATACGTGTGTTTACTTCCCGGCGGGACGTACCTGCTTGCGGAGCTCCTCGGCGGCCCTCCCCCTGGCCGACAGCCCGTTGGAGCTCCTGGCCAGGGCCTGCTGCTCCCGGGCGTGCTGCTCCCGGGCGTGCTCCCGCGCCTCCGCCCGCTCGCTGCGCTCCCTCAGGAGGGGGGGCGGCGGCGGCGGGGGGGGCGGGCGTAGCGGCTCACGGCGGACGGACCCGGCCTTGGGCCCCCGCGGGCTCTCCCTGGTGCCCGCCTTCCCGTGGCCGTTGAACACTGGGGGGGGGGTGGGGAGAGGAGAAGGGAGAAGGGGTTAGGGTGTGGAGGAGGGGCGGACGGGAGCGGTGGGGGATGAGCAGGGAGGAGAGACGTGGCTTCAGTGTCAGTCGAGTGAGTGTTGATTGTGTTTCTGGAGCTGTATGTTGGCTGCAGATCACAGCGAGGGGGCAATAGACCGCTGGGTGACCATGAGCTACTGGGGTCACATGACCTCAGCATTGTAAACAATGTATAAACTGCACTGTTAACAATGTATAAACTGCACTGTAAACAATGTATAAACTGCACTGTAAACAATGTATAAACTGCACTGTAAACAATGTATAAACTGCACTGTAAACAATGTATAAACTGCACTGTAAACAATGTATAAACTGCACTGTTAACAATGTATCAAGGCATTGCATTGCCTTTCTCCTTGTAAAGGCTGGTAATGGAACTATAAACCGCCGTTAATGCAGATTAATGTAGCATAGCTAATGTTTGTTTGTCGCATCTTTACATCAATAAATCAAAATTATAAAAGTATAATTTGATAACATACATATATGATAGTTGAATATTTAGTTATCTAAGGAACGAAAAACGTGGTATAGTTGTTCATTATTGAACCTGTGTTTGATAATATCAACCATGACCATGCATTTCCCCCCCTGCTTTTGTCAAATCCCATACCCTCCATAGTTGTCTTAGTGTATTTATAGATTTACCAATAACTTTGGATAAATAAGAGATGAACCTCAAACCTCCTCTAGCTAATATAGATGTTAAAATCTATAAATGCACTATAATAGTCCTAATGGGAGGGGATGGTATGTGGCAGGATTCAGCAGGGGACATCAGTGACATGGGAAGCCTCTTTCTCCACCCATTACAGAAACCAAATAGTTCTCACTAATGGGGAAACAAAACCGGATCCTTCCGTTCCTTCTGAACGTAAATGGGTATTGGATAGCCGTTTTCAATACTGTGGTATGGCCCAACACAGGATATTATAGCCTACACGGATCAGACAGAAAAGCCTGGTGTATCTACTTAAAACTTTATCCAAACTGTGGTATGGCCCGACACACGATATTATAGCCTACACGCATCCGACAGAAAAGCCTGGTGTATCTTCTTAAATAAAATCTACGAGCATACAAATCATCAGATTATGACTCCAAGCCGCCCCTTTAAAGACTCAGATCAATAACAGTCTCACGCATTTATTAAAAGATAGTGAACCTCGCCGTATATCAAACGTTCTCTATCCCTGGCTTTGGTGATTAGCACAGTTAACGGCACGACAAATCCTCTTCATCTCGACTGTCTATCGGTGCGGTTTGCCCCATCTGCTGCGACGTGGAGCCTGTAGCGTAGTGGCTACGCTGCTCCACTCTCAGACAGAAAGATACCGGGTTTGATCCCCCAACGTCCACACTGACTACCTGCCGGCACCCTTGAGCAAGGGACCAAATCTCAACCTGTTCCTTTGCAGCATGCTCATCAAAATCAACAAAGTTGCCTCACAAGCTAGAGTAGGCGCGACCCGGCGGTTCACCGGGTAGAGAGCGTACCATTAAGGCCACGTCCTTACCACAGCAACCGGCGTTCGATTTCTGCCCGTGGTCCCCTCTCGCTCCCATACCTTCCTGTCTTACTAACTCTACAATAAAAAAAAGGATAAAAACTTCAAAAATAAATCTTCAAAAATATATATATTTTTATTTACCGAAGAGTAAATAGAGAAAGGCGTTAATTAGAGGGAAGGATTTAAGGCTCAGGGCGACGCGGCTGTCAACACCGAACCCAACGGGGCAGCCCAAGCCTGCACGTCGTCATCATAAACCACCTCCACCTCCAACCCCCCCCCCCCCCCCCCCCCCCCAGCCGCAGCATGAGGTCCCAGCCCACTCTGGGGTGATAAATTACAGCCCTGCAAAGAAAAGCGAAGGCACAGCGGAGCGGCTCCATCCACCTCTTCCAGGCTACTGTTGACCCACGCGGTGGGGGCCCCCTGTGGGAGGACAGGGGTCCCACAACGCAGGCCCCTGTAGTGCAGAGCGGCTCCCACAGACCCCTGGCACGGACACAAGTGGGGAGGTGGAGCGGGAACAAGCCACACACACACACACACACACACACACACACACACACACACACACACACACACACACACACACACACACACACACACACACACACACACACACACACACACACACACACACACACTCAGAGAGAGAGCGAGGGAGGGCAGGGGAGAGAGAGGGGGGAGAGCGAGTGGCTGAGGCGGACGCCACCGGTCACCCAAGTATGCATGATTTACTGTGAGTGTGTGTATGGGAAAGAGAGAGTGTGTGTGTGTGAGTGTGTGTGTGTGGGTAAGAGTGTGTGTGTCTGTGTGTGTGTGAGTGTGTGTGTGGCTGTAGACGGGTGAGTGTGTGTATGGGAAAGAGTGTATACGTGTAAGTGTGTGTGCGTGGGAATATGTGTGCTTGCACTTTCATGGGAATCAGTGTGTTTGTGTGGGAATCGCTTTTTGTGGGAATAAGTGTACGGCTGTGTGTGAGAGAGTGCGTGTAAGAGTGTGCGTGCGTGTGTGTAAGAGTGTACGTGTGTAAGTAAGAGTTTGTAACAGACAGTGCGCACGAGTGTGTGTGTGTGTGTGTGTGTGTGTGTGTGTGTGTGTGTGTGTGTGTGTGTGTGTGTGTGTGTGTGTGTGTGTGTGTGTGTGTGTGTGTGTGTGTGTGTGTGTGTGTGTGTGTGTGTGTACACGAGTACGTCTGTGTGTGTTCGTGCGCGACCAACTCTTTACGTCGCCACTTTTCAATGGCTGCGATTGAGCCCGCCCGGCGATGGAAAAGGTACCGGGCGGCGGCGCGCTCCTCGGGGGCCAGACGAACCGGCGAGCGACGCGGCGGAGGCCTGAGCCAGGCCAATTAACACGGCGTTCTCCCTCCCTCTCCCCCTCAGAGCTGGGCGCTGGCCCTACTGCCGCAGCATCAATAGGCCGCGCTGTGTGGGGACCCAGACCACAGCGGTCAAGTGGATCGTGCGCGCACATAAGCTAATGCCCCCGCATTAGGGAACACACTATAAAAAGCTGAGCGAGGGGGGTCTGCGAGAGAGCGCGTGCATGCGTGCCTTCTGAATTATACGTCCACATAGGGTTGGGTGTGTGTCTCTGTTCCATATGCACGGGTGTTTATACATACACGTGTGTGTGTGTGTGTGTGAGAGAGTTTGTGTGTGTTTGTGTACTCATGACCACAAGCGCGTGGCCAAGGTTCTCTGGGCCCTCTGGCTGAATGAAATATGGGAGAGCAATCCTGCTGCTAGGCGAGGGGGGAGGAGCCTGAGAGCCCAATAAAAGAGGTTTAATTTAGCTGTGTCAACATGGAACATGGCAGAGCTCCAGAGGGAGAGAGACCTCCAAGGAGAAAGAGAGAAAGAGCTCCAGAGAGCGCTCCAGAGAGAGAGAACGAGAGAGAGAGCGCTCCAGAGAGAGAGAACGAGAGAGAGAGAGCGCTCCAGAGAGAGAACGAGAGAGAGAGAGAACGAGAGAGAGAGAGAACGAGAGAGAGAGAGAGAATGAGAGAACGAGAGAACGAGAGAGAGAGAGAGAAAGAGCTCCAGAGAGACATAAAGAGTCCCTCGTCCATCTCCACTTCTCTCTCCCTCCTCCTCCTCCTCTCTCCATCAACACATCATTCTGAACGGTTGACCGCCCTAACCTCCTCCTCATCCTGCGGTCCTTTCTCCTCTTCCTCCCGCTCCCACCAGCAGTCCTGCCCTTGAGTGGGCAGGACTGGTACCCGGCTACAGCAGAATGTCCCGATGACCAACACAACCCTATAGGCCCACGCTGCAGGCGACACTACTGTGTACTTGAAGCTCTGTGTGTTTGCGTCTGCGTGCTCAATGTGTGTGCTCAATGTGTGTGTGTGTGTGCTCAATGTGTGTGCTCAATGTGTGTGTGTGTGTGTGTTCAATGTGTGTGTGTGTGTGTGTGTGTGTGCTCAATGTGTGTGTGTGTGTGTGCTCAATGTGTGTGTGTGTGTGTGTGTTCAATGTGTGTGTGTGTGTGTGTGTGTGTGTGTGTGTGTGTGTGTGTGTGTGCGCGCGCGCGCGCGCGCGCGCGCGCGCCTAGTCACCGGCGTATCCTAGCAGCGTGGTATCTGTGTTGCGCTGAAGAGCTCCCCTGTTCCAATATCAATTTATCCATTCACTGAGCACACTGTGGCGTGAGAGAAGCCCCGCTCTCACAAACACACTAGGTAGGAGCTGATAAGAGACACGCACATAGAACCCGACGTGAACGCGGGTGTGCGCACACACACACACACACACACACACACGTGCAGACCCACATACGCGTGCGTGCGTGTGCGTGCCGCTGCCTGTGTCGGGCTTCATGTGTGGCGGCGGAGGCCCACAATGCGCCCGTGGTAGGTTTCTCCACGGGGTGTCGGGTGTCAAAGAGTTCTCCGGGAGTTCAGCGTTCAGCACGGGGTGAGCCTGCCCTCCACCTCTCCCTCCTGTTCTCCCCCTCTCCCCCTCCTGTTCTCCCCCTCTCCCCCTCCTGTTCTCCCCTTCTCTCCCATTATCTCCCCCTCTCTCCCATTATCTCCCCCTCTCTCCTATTATCTCTCTCCCCCCCCGGTCCCTCTCTTGACATGGGAGCAGAGCATCGAGTTCACGCCTCCACTATTCTAGGGGGCGGGGGGGAGGGGGGGAGGATGTCAGAGAGGTCGGGGGAGCAAGCGCGCGGGGTGGGGGGGGGGGGGGCATGATGTATGGGTGTAATGGAGACTGCGGGAAGGAGGGCCGGAAGATTCAGGGAATAAAGGAGGGAGTGTTAAAGTGGTTGTGTACGTGTGTGAGTACGCGCGTGTGTGTGTGTGCGTGGGTTCGTGCACTAGTATATCTTGTTTACTTTACCAAGTTTGGGAGTGGACTGGCGGCGCTGCGTGTGAAGTTATACATTCATTATTAATCCCTCACATCGACAGGGGCCACAGAGGGGGCCCGAGAGGCACGTATCTGTATGCAGACGCATGGCACGGGGCATCCATGCATTAAATGCCTTCTCTGCCGGCCCACGGGCATGCACGCGCGTGTTTATGTGCGTGCGTGCACGCCCGTGTGTGGGTGTGTGCGTGCGTGGGTGGGTGGGTGGGTGGGTGCGTGTACGTTTGTGCCGGTTGGGGCTGGGCCAGCTGTTGCCGTGCGTGCGTAAACACCTTGTTAAGGCTTCAGAAAAGACTTGTTAATTGGGGTGGAAGAGTACTGGGATGAGATGCAGAGCCCGCTCCGCCGCCACCACCACCACCGCCCCCTCCCCCTCCTCCTCTTACGAGAGCAACTAGAATACAGAGCAGCACCCAGCAGCTGTCTCATCTTCAGACGCAATAATTGTCCTTAGAATCCCACAAATATTCCAGTTGACATTTTGCACCTGTGTGCGCGAGCGCACATTAGTGTGTGTGTGTGTGTGTGTGTGTGTGTGTGTGTGTGTGTGTGTGTGTGTGTTTGTATGCGTTTTGTGTGCGTCAGTGTGTGTTTGTGTTTCTTTTGTGCCTTGCATGTCTCGGGGGCCGTCCTCACCGTGTCCGTTGAGGGGCTGTCTGCCCGGGGTCTTGCCCTTGCGAGGGGTGGACTGGCAGGAGGAGGAGGAGCCGTAGGAGGCGTAGGGGCCGTTGCCGTGGTGATGGCTCCTCCTGGTGGGCTCCTCCCGCGTCTCCCTTACGCTGTCCTCCATGTCCTCCTCGTCCTGAGAGCTGCCGAAGTAGGCCATGTGGCTGGGGAGGGCCGGGGAACCTGGGGGGAGAGGGGGAGGAGCGTTGATGTACAGAGAACCGCAGTCAGCACGTTCAGGGCTCTGTGCTCCAAGAGCTAAACATGGAGGAGCTGATTAAGAGACAACAATAGACTGTAGGCACAGGACTCTTGTCCTCCATGAACTCAACATGGAGTTTTATAATAGACAACTATCCACAAGTTTCCTGGGGTGGTTACTGGGGAAATGTGGGCCACACTTCCGGCCGCCCACACGCCTCAGCTGTGTTTTTAGTTGATCAGCTGGCAGGCTAATCACATCACTGTATATAGTGGCTCTGTCGCTGAACACAATTATGGCTTTAAAAAGCTTGGGAACAACGTGTGCCGTTCGAGGATGTACTTACAACCGGACAAAACAAAATGATTGGTTGAAATCAGGAATGAATGAATGACAGACGGCGATTGTTTACATAGATCTCGTAGTAACCGGTAGTGAAGCCCAAAATTTGCACAAAGCATCACAGGGTGTTGGAAACTTGTGGCTAGACTGTAGGTACACTCTCCTCCAAGAGCAAAACATGGAGGAGTTGAAAAGGGAAAAGTGTTTCCCAACCAAAAACAAAACATTGCTTGATCTTAAACTTGGAACTGAATCAAAAGAGATAAAATCTGCACAACCTCTTTTTGATTAATAATTGAGAAGGCAACTTTTGCTATGCAGAACCCGTTTCCTAGGCCAAGAAAACACTGCTGGTTGCAACAACGTCACAATTACACTACACATGCTGCAGTACATCCTGGAGTTCATTGTAACACATTCGATCTCAAACACTTGACACACTTTGTGAAAGATGGATTCTAGATGAACACGTGTTTGGTCACTAAACATGGTCTGTGATGGAAAGCCAAACACACGCAATTATTCATGCACCTTTACATGCATGAGCGCACACGCGCACACACATCCGCAAATGCACAAAACCACTCTCACGAAAGGTCGTAAAGTGTTATTAAAGCTCATAATGTTGTGCTGATAAATCAGCGTGCAAGCGGTTGGCTCGTGGGCGTGCGTGAATGAACAACACAATCCTGTTTGGATTGAAACCCGAGTCTCTGACGTTGAGCGTCCAGCTGTAAATCATGAGGGAAACGTGCCGCTCCACCACCTCTCGTGAGACCAGAAACCACAGAAGAAGAAGAAAGAACAACAGCCACACGGGTGAACCCGAGGTGTAATACTGGTGGTTGGCGGTTCAACTGGAGGTCTGAAAAACGTATCGGCCCGATCTCTTTTTTCCCTCCCACATTTTCTCTTCTCTCTACTATCACTCCTTCTTCCTTTATTCAGCGTTTGGTACACAGAGTCCAACGGCCTCTCAAAATAAATGACCACGGTGGAAATGCGACGCAATCTGCATTATTTACAAGGATGGCTCGCTCAGCGGCGTGTGCTGTAGAGCAATCCTTAAGTCCCAGCGTAGCTCCGATGCACACTTGCATTGCCGGCTTCTGGCCTTCCTCAGTCAGTCTCTCCCTCTCTCTCTCCCCCTTATCTCTCTCTACTTCACACACCCTGTGTCCTACGTGTGTGTCGACTTTGCAGCGTGTGCTTTGACCTCTGGGCGCTTTGACCTCCCGTGGTCACACCTGTTTGACCTCCAGCTCCACAGGAGTAGAGGCTAAAGCTAGTGCAAGATGCCCATCCGTATCGACTGGACCGCGCCGCACTAGCACTTAGCCTTGCCCCAATGTCCCACATGATCTTCCACTTTTAAACCGTTTCAGGCTGTGAGGAGGCCGACACGCGAGAGGCTCGGCACGAGGTCACGTTGGGTTTTGAACCGGCGACCTGCCGGGCGGTTCGCCTGAAGGAGGCAGAGCCACTGAGTGTTCAGCTAGCGTCAAGAGGCATCGAGGTGGAGACAAAGGAGACGTCCACCAAAGACACGCATGCCGCTTCCACTGTGCACTTTCAAACGCCACTCAAGCGTTCGTTCGTATCAGTCCACTAAACGCTACTCCTGGTCAACTCTACAATGCCCCGGCATCGTTATTTAATCAGAGCTTTTTACGAGCGAGGAAACAGAGGCAGTTTATGATGTCCCAGGGTGCTTTATTACTAAATCGATGCCGTTGCAAATGCGACGAGCGCAATGGTTCATTATATTTTCATTGGGACAATGTTTATTATTAAAGGCAACACAGCCGGGGAATGGGGGACGCCAGGACGATTTACCCGTTGTGACTGATCGCGTCAATACAATTATCACCGGCATTAGTCTGCCTGGAGCAACCGCACACACACACACAGACACACACCCACACACTCAAAGACACACACACCCAGGGAGGTGGAGGCGTAATCACAGACCTCCGATCTCACATGGACGGATGAGGTGGATTAGAGAAGCAGCACAAGACATCATCTGTCGGCGGACCTTTGGAGCCGTGTGCCGCCGCGTGCTGCTGACTCATGGGCCCGGGGCGTGGGCGTGTGAAGTGCAGGGGCCCTCACAGAAGCGTTTATGAGTTTCAACAAAGAGGGAGGGGGGGGGGGGGGGGGGGGGGGGGAGGGGGCAGGATTACTGTACAACTGCCCGTCAATTAGATAGCAGATACTTGAGCTTTGTGACTCACAAGCAAGCGCACACACAACTCAACAGAATTGTGAAACACTCGCTTGGTCAGAGTTAAGTGTGTGTGTGTGTGTGAGGGCTGATACCTCAGTGACACAGTAGCTAAGCTTGGCTTGGCTTCTCTAACAGAGATGTCATTACACACACACACACACACACACACACACACACACACACACACACACACACACACACACACACACACACACACACACACGGCTCAGAAGCACCACTCTGGGCCTCTCACTGTCAAGTGCACCGCTGGCGCGATCCACCAGCACCGCGAGCAGCCCGGCGCAGAGCTCCATCTAGGAATCCACTCGGTGGGGGACGCAGGATTAGAGTTTCACTTTGCTACAGTGCGCCGGGACCGGCATAAAAACACGCGAGTGTGTGTGTGTGTGTGTGTGTTGCGACACCGGGGCGGCCAGGATAATGGGCTCGGATTAGCTCCGTGCTTCCAGCGGTCGGTCGCCTGCTGGCGGCTCCAAGGCCATATCTGGCTCGGTCGACGCTGGGCTCACAGCTGCACAGCCCGCTTGTTATGATGGATCTGGAGAGGGGGGGTTGAGGGGAAGGGCGTTCGCAACGCCGCCGCCGCAAACATGTTGGAGGTTTTAGCTAGTGGCTAGACTTGGCCACTTCCCGTGTATGCATGCATGTGCTGTATGTATACAAGGGTCGCAGACACACATGCATAGTCTGAGTCACACACACACACACACACACACACACACACACACACACACACACACACACACACACACACACACACACACACACACACACACACACACACACACACACACACACACACACACACACACACACACCCCTATCTCGGGTGGCACGGTAAATGCTAGTCCCTCTGAACTAACAAACAGTGGTGGAGCGATGCCACATTGGTCCACTCTGGTGCTGTCCACCAGCCTCATTAGCTTAATGGAGCTCATTTACTGGCCAGGCCCGGGGTCAGGGGGTCAATAGGAACCAGGCTGTGGGGGTCACCCGGGGTCACAGAGGTGCAGGGAAGGTTTGGTGGTCCGTCTCGTCCTTTTTAAAAACAAAGGCGTGAGTTGTGCACGGGCCAGAGAAAATACCAGAGTAACTCTGACCAGGTGAACGTGTGGAGCAAGGTGAGGCCAGATACAAGGGGAGGAAATATGAGACAGAGAGAGAGACAGAGAGACACAGAGATTGCAGTGAAGGCTGCAACTCAGAGAGAACTACCAACACACACACACACACACACACACACACACACACACACACACACACACACACACACACACACACACACACACACACACACACACACACACACACACACACACACACACACACACACACACACACACACACACACAGCCAGATTCTAACATGAGACCGAAAGCCTGTTCTGTTCCCCAATCTCACACACACATGGGGGGCCCCCTCCATCTCAGAACTCCAGCAGCGTTCAAAACCCCCAAGCCACCCCCCCCCCCCCTCCCAATTACAGCGGCCTTGTTCTGACCGCAGACCAATCAAAAGCGAGGTCTGAAAGCGTCTATTAGGAATGTCATTTTTAACAGGACTCTGGGGGTAATTACAACCCCCGTCCCCTCTGCTGATCCCCTTAAGTGGAACAGAAACAATGAGGACAATTTATAGTCCCGCAGTCAATCAGCGGAGCGGCGCCGCAGACGCCAAACGACAACGGGGACCCCGAACCCGAGGAGAGAGAGAGACAAATGAAATCCGAATCAATTAAAGAGGGAGAGAAAAAAAACAAAATCCGTGTTTCTTTCCGAGACGGCTCCGCCGACACGAGATGTGCGGTGTGTGAATGAAAAGGAAAACGAAGAAATGTCCGTTTGTCTGGCTGAGCTCCGAGCGGAACCACCTTGACGGGTCGCCTTGAGAGACCGCTCGCTCTATTTAGAGCGTCTCGCTCGCTGCATCACTTGACCTACTGACCCTCACCTGCGGAGGCTAGCTGAGAGACCTCAGGGAGGAGATGCACTCCTCATAAACAGCGTCTCATCCGGGACAGGGCGGCCCTGCGCGCTGTTCCGCCTGCTGCCTTGCATGTGTGTACTGCGAGTGCTAAGCCCTGATGAATTAAAACAACTCCATTACCCCTTGCTAAAGAGGGTCATTCTTTCGTAATGTTTAAATAGCGTGATATGAGCTACATCTCGCAGTGAATAGTGTATTTGGGTCAGAGTGTCATCACACAGCGATCAAGTCATTACCTGGGTTCAACCAGGCCCACACACTCCACCACCACTGTGCCCAGTGCTGCCCCCTGCCTGTCCCCCCTGGGCGTGACACCCTGATGGTCTCCCAGAGGCAGACTGGCTGGCTGCCGCCCAGATGGCTCAGGGGATATAAACAGTCCAGCCGTGGGCCCGGACCACACATAAACATCAATCTGAGAACCAGCGCCACACACACACACACACACACACACACACACACACACACACACACACACACACACACACACACACACACACACACACACACACACACACACACACACACACACACACACACAGTATGTGAGGCTCGCTATTTATGCATGTCTTGATAAGTGAGTGTGTGTTTGTGTGTGTGAGTCTATCAGAGTGTGTTTGTGTGTGCGTCTTGTGCATCAGTGGTTTTTTTTGTGTGTGTTTCCAAGTAACTCTGCATAAACACATGTGTGAGTAAGCGTCTGTGTGCTATCTGAACATCTGACCGAGTGTGTGTGTGTATGCTATCTGAATACCTGCGCATTTGTGTGTGTGTGCTTGCTATCTAAATACCTGAGCGGGCGTGTGTGTGCTATCTAAATACCTGGGCTTACGTGTGCACGTGGGTGTGTACATGTGTGTGTACATGTGTGTGTACGTGTGTGTGTGCGCGGGCCAGAGCCCAGCCGGAGAGCGTCCTCACCCTCTCAGACACTACCCGGTGTGGGAGGTGCGGGCCCACACCGTCCACCCTCCTGCTGCTCCCCGTCTCCCCGGCAGACGGACGCACTGCTCTGCCTCCCGCACCGTTACTCCCCCGTTGCATCAGATTAATATATCCATCCACCCCCCCCTCCCCCACATCATCATCATAACAAATTAAAAATCCCCCCCCCCCCCACCAGTCTTCCCATTACGCTCCCCGGCAACAATGGCCTGGCAAGCAAAACGTCTCCCAATGAGTCCCAGAAGAATTCATGCAGTCGCCAGTTTGCGTGTATGCGTGTGAGGGCTGTCAAAAGTGCTCAAAAGTGACGTTTGAAAATTCGCTCAAAAAAAACCCCACATATATTCTAATTATTCGAATATCTATATTTGCGCATTATGTCAATGACGCGCATTACGTCAATAACAGGACAAACTAATACAACGAGACATAACTACTTGTATAGGTAGTTTATTTAAGTTTAAACATATTTGACAACATATTACCTACACAAAAATAAGTAGGCCTCAATGAACTAATGGCCAAGACCGCAGACCTCACTCAACAATGAACAAATGCTGAGTGCTGATCAAGAGTTTTGTGCAAGCAATTTAAGGTCCTGACTCTTGTCCCAAATATGGCAGGCTTCATTCATTGATTTAGTGATTCACCCGTGGCAGCCGCTGTGTGTTTTTCCACATTTGAATATAAATTTTCACCTTTGAATGTCTGATTTTAAAAACTATTCGAATATATATTCAAATTTAGAATATTCGTTGACAGCCCTAATGCGTGTGTGACTGACGACATCAAATACACACGTACATGTACGTGCGTAGCCGTGTGCTTGCGTGCGTGCGTGCGTGCGTACACGTGTAACTGACGAGGTGAAACACGCACACGTTTGCATGCGTGCATGTGTGTATGTACACGTGTAACTGACGAGGTGAAACACACACACACACACGTGCGTGTACACCTGTAACTGTCACGTGTGCGTGCGTGCGTGCTACACCGTGAGTCACTGTGAGGCGGGGGGGCCGCGCTGTGATTTCACAAGCCGGCCGCACCGCGCCGCTTTCTCTGCCTCTCTAAACGTTTCCGTGTTGCGTTTCGCCTTCCTTTGTGGCTCCTCAGGGCGGTGAGAGAGGCCTTTATGCGGCTGTCAGAGTGACTGACAAATGGTAGGGCAGTGTGGGGGGGGGGGCTCGCCCGATAAGATAAGCAAATATAATTTCAAGGTGTGTGCGAGGTGGGAGGGGGCACCGTGTGAGAGAGGCGGTGTGCAGCTGTAGGGTGTGTGTGTGTGTGTGTGTGTGTGTGTGTGTGTGTGTGTGTGTGTGTGTGTGTGTGTGTGTGTGTGTGTGTGTGTGTGTGTGTGTGTGTGTGTGTGTGTGTGTGTGTGTGTGTACGCCTTTTAGGTCTTCAGACTGAACTCACAATGTCCACGTCCGCGATAAAGGCAAGGGAGGAAGGACTGATGGGAGGGCGAGGGAGGAAAGGTGGGAGGAATCAAGACAGTGCTGAGGGGCATATCAGACTCGTGAAAAGGATTGGGGGGGGGCGGGTGGTCTGTCACGTGTTGACAAAGGGGGTCTCAACAGGTTTCGCATCGACTAGATTCAACAAGGAAACGCATACACAGAATGTACAGGTGGGGATGACACACACACACACACACACACAGGAGCTGTAAGGATACATTGCAGGACAGGAAATACATTCTCTCCCACACACACACCCTGAGGGTCTAGGCTGACATTCTCCCCGGTCCCTCTCCCGGTGGGGGCGCTCTGGATATGGGTCACATGCGAGGCCACGGGGATAAACAGACTGCAAAGGCAGGCTGCGGCGCAAAATGTCATCGGCACAGCGTGCATGCAGACAGCAGCCGCACCCACACACACACACACACACACACGCACGCACACACAAACACGCTCGCTTGGGCTATAAATACAGTGGTCAAGCAGGGAGTAGCGGGGTGGGAAACGGAGCCCCGTGGAAAACCCATTGGTGGTTAGCTCGGCAAATGAGCGCTATAATTAGCATTAGCTTTAGCATTAGCCGCCGCGTAATGAGCAGAGCCCCTCACCGCAGCCAGAGTCGTCGACGACTGGACCGCGGAAGCCGAAGCGGCAAAGGAATTAGCTTCATTAGCGGTGATGTGCTACGCCACACTGTGAGAGGCTGCTAGCGTGAAATCAATACGATGGGCCGCTCGGTAGAGAGCGGACTCAGTGAGCGCCGGCGTTCTGGAGGCGGCGGCGGCGGGCGGCAGCCGTCCAATCTCCTGCAGCCGAGGACACGCCGGACGTAATGATATACCGTTATATGTGACGGGGCGGCCTATATATTACCCATCAAGGAGACCACCACCGCTACCACCATCATCATCATCCCCTCCCCCCCACTCCGTGTGAAAGCCACCGAGGCTGCAATTATGAGCTGGTGAGCAGCAGACCCCCGCTAGATTAAAATGACATTCAATCAGGGGAGACTTCCTGCCAGAAAAAGGGATATGGCCGTCGGCTGGGAACTGATTGTAATCTAAATTTGCCACCCCAGTGTCTTTAGCCTAGTTTAGAGAGGTTAATAATGATAAGGGGGGAACTCATCCACGCTAAAGGGATTCTTTTTTTCCCCTCGTTTCGGAGAGAGAGGGGTCCATTTGTAGGCGGGATCGTGAAGAGTAGGTTACCCACCGCATGAGGGTGATCAAGGACGTTCTGAGGATCAGGACGACCGAGCAGAAAGTCAAGGTTGTGGGCCAAAGGAAATGGAAGGAAGTACGTTTGAAAAGACAACGTAGTCGCCCCTCCCTCTCCCCAACAGAGACGTCGATCTAGCATCCCGGGCCTTGTAAATGACGTCTGGGTGGTGGTAAAATGCACAGTAACTAAATCACCGGTCAGTAATCTGTAGTAAACCCGGCTGGGATTCGCAAAGGTCTCCTCACCCGCGGTTTAGAACAGACGCCACCTCCTGCTCAGAAAGCTCTCTGGCGCTTCTCCCAACAACAACCACAGTTTATATCCCCCAGTAATTCTGGGGATATAAATGAAAAGGCAACCGTTTCCAGAGGACATATCTCTTTTTCATAGGGGCATAAAACACTTTATTAATCTCTTCACTAGGATAAAAAGAGACTGTGTGTGTGTCTGTGTGTGTGTCTCTGTCTGTGTGTGTCTGTGTGAGTGTATGCCTGAGTGTGCGTCCGTGTCTGTGTGTCTGTCTCTGTGTGTCTGTGTGTGTGCGTGCATGCGTGCATGTGTCTGTGTGTGTGTGTGTGTGCGTGTGTGTACTCCAGTCTGCTGTGAGCCAAGAAAGGCAGTGAAGCAAAGTAGGGCATTAAAGCAGAGTAGAGTGTTTAAGATGATGTAGCTTTTATATTTTAAAGCCTTAACTCAACTGATTACGTTAATGTAAACACAGAAAGGCACACCGAAGACCATGGAAGATGGAATTCTGAGATTTGTGAATCGAGTTAAGAATCGAAGAAGATAAGAACTCACGATTCTTATGTGAATCACTTTCCATTCAAGAATATGTTCCCCCCCACCCCTGTCAACCAGGGTGCCTATCCCTGGGAAGCCCACAAACACCCGCACATCCACTTAAAGACATTTCTAAGAAACCAGGGTTTTCAAGCAAAACCTTCACAACACAAGGACTAACACTCCTCTGTGCTTCACGCGTACGGTGTGTCTGTGTGCCGGAAACAAAGTTCCTTAGGAGTGTTGAATAACTTCGGTGAACTCAAAGGCAAAAAAATAATATTCAGGAACCACTTTTCAGGAACAAACTAGCACACTTCTCTCTTACAGACACAAGGACCCCTTGTGTGTGTGTCTTCAGTGTGAGCATATCATCTTTTCTATCAATAGACTGTATATAAATGAGATTTCATTAATTGCGGAAGTGGAAGAAAACATTTCAATATTAATGTGATTTACAAACTTCAAAGGTTGACGAAGAACTTCAGAACTATGAACTATGAGATTGTTTTTAATCTCATCGCGTTTGAATCCAGGGTTCAGGGTTCATCAACACATTTAACAACAGTTACAGCTAATATCAATGTCCCGGTGAACTTAATCGCACCGCTCTACTACACACCCGGTGACTAGCAGTAGTTTGCCTGTGTCCCTGAGGTTTGCTAAAACCTTCTCAGGGAATCAAATATCAACAGCCTCCATATGCACATCAGGGGACCCCAAGTGGGGTCACGACCCCGAGGGAACGCCTGGACCACACCGTAAGTGAGCAGTAGTGAAAGGGGAAGCGCCTCACCTCTCAGGCAGAGGAACGTGAGGAAGTCCTCCGTCTTGGGCTTGCGTCGGGTCAGCTCCTGGATGGAGGCCGCGGAGGCCGCAGAGGCCGAGGTGGAGGCGGGGGCCGAGGCGGGGGCCGAGGAGACCGCCGTGGAGGCTGTGGCCGAGGCGCAGGAGGAGAGGCAGAGCGAGGACAGGGAGGAGAGGGAGGACGAGGAGGAGGAGCAGGGCGGGGCCAGTGGGAGGCTGGCCGGCGCCGGGCCCACCTCGGTGGCCACCTTGACGGGCGTGGTGCTGGGGGAGTTGGGCTGGGACTGGGCGAACTTCCTCTGGGCCTGGAGCCGAGGCCTGGAGAGGAGGAGAGAGGAGGGGAGAGTGAAGAGTAGGGGGGGGGGGAGAGGAGAGAGGGGCGATGGGAGGGGGAGAGATGGGGATGGGAGAGATGGGAGAGGAGAGTGAAGAGTAAGTGGGGAGAGGAGGAGAGAGGAGAGCGAGAAGAGAGACGGGAGGAGAATAAGAGGGAGGGGAGACAAGAGGGTTCATTTATTACAGAGCATTACAAGCGTAAAAGTAAACATAGGTTAGGACCCTCACCTCTCCTCAAGCATAGTAACAAAACGAAAGATTTAACCAACTATATTATCATTTTCTCCATTTAAAGAAACAAATTAATTAATAATTTAAAGAAACAAGTTTAATTCAATGTTCTCAGAGAGAACATTGAATTAAACAAACATAACTCTGAGAATGCAATGAATACCACAAAGTAGTATTCTGTAGGATGCTGAAGTACTGATCCAGGAGAGAGGGAGGTGAGTAGGTGAGTAGGACAATGGACTGGGGATAATAAACTAATACAAAGAAGCAGGCTCCTGCACTATTATCGGCTTTGTCCTATTTGGCTACTCTAGCTCTCTTAGTGTCTATGGTCTATCTTGATCCCTATTGTCTGTTCTAGGTCTCCCATCTCTGTCACTCGCATTCTTTGTCTCCTCATCCAATGTGTCTCCATCTCCATGTTTCTCTGTCTCAATCTCTCTCAACACTATAAACAGGCACTTTTAGCACTTTGAGGTCATTGAGTTGATGTAAGGTGCGTTATAAATAAAATGTATTATTATTATTAACAGGCAGCCAAAGAGAGATACACACACTATAATGGGATCCACAGTCATAGTTTGCAGCCTCAAATGATAAGCGCAAGTGTGTGTTCGCTTACGAGTGTGTGGGCTTATGAATGTGTGCTTGTGTGCGTGTGCGTGTGCGTGTGTGTGTGTGTGTGTGTGTGTGCTCTTTTTTTGTGTGTGTGTTACGTTCATAAGTGCGTGTGCCTTGTGATATCCTGGCTTTATTCGTCAATTTGCTGCGCCGCGGCTCGCCACGGCTCGCCACCGGGGGGGGAATCATGTCTGGGGCGCGGCGGCAGCGGCAGCGGCCGGGGACGCGGTAGTCACGGGGAGCCCGGAGCTCCGATTACGCATCAATCAGGGAACGCCGACGGAGTCACAATGGGTCAATTTGTTGGAGCGTCGCAACGGGGAGCCAGGCGCCCCCCAGACCCGGGGGGATGATTGTGCTCCGAGCGCCATGCCACCAAGTGGGGGCGAGCAGAGAAATTGAAAAATGACACGCGCACGCGCACGCACACACACACGCACGCGGTTGATCGTACGGCGGGTGCGAGGCTAAAGGATCGCAGCCCCGTCGACGCTTAAAGGGCAGGCGGGTACTGAATAAACAAACACACGTAAACACCGGGAGGCGCGTGAGGTAGAACAGGCCGGTTCCACCCTTGTGCTGCCGCGTCCGTGACTCATGAACGCTAACCAATCGCGTCGGGTTCGACTGCGGATCAGCCCACCCCCCAAGATGGGTTGGATACCGGATGACTGTGTGAGTCAAGGGAGGGTCACATTACACATGCTGTAATAACGAGTGATAACAAAACGTAATATCAATTGAGAGAGAGAAAGATAACGCTCTATACATTGGCTACCTTATGTTGCGTGAGTGAGATTATCAGGTAAGTAAACAGTTGAGATACCTCAACTGTTTACGGACACAGATGGGCGAGAGCGGCAGAGAGGGGGCGGGACGAAGAGATCCAGGGAGACAGAGAGGGGGAGGGAGGAAGAGAGCCTGAGGGACAGAGAGGGAGGGAGAGAGAGGAAAAGAGCGACAGAGAGAGACAGAGAGGGAGGGAGAAATGGACAGAGAAAGACAAGATTGGAAAAGAGAAATTGATATGCCAGAGACAGATTTCCAGAAGAGAGAGGTTGTGTGACTTCTAGAACAGGACTGAAACCCGCCTGGGCTTGAAGAGAACGGAGAGCGAGAGAGAGAAAGAAGGAAGAAAACAGAAGCGTCGCGGGAGAATGCGGGTGGCAGGCGGCTGAGATAAGGGCCGGTCAGACTGATGAAAGCTGTGATTGAGAGTCTGCTGGGAGTCTCTGCTCCCGATGCTGATGCAAATGGGATATGGGTTGTGCAGTCATAACAGATTAGTGATGGGGCGCTGCAATCTAGCCGGGGCTTTTGTAGTTCCTTCACAGTGGGTGCTGTCTGAGTCCTGCTCAAATACAGTCCTCTTCATAGTGCTGTGAGCATGTTTGCTGGCTAACTGGCTGAACCACTCAGATACAGGTAGTGCTCACATCCACGTGGATCAAGGGAGCCACGCCAAGGACGTGATGGAAAAGTATTTGTTTTCTCTCTGAATCCTTTATGTCCTGTGTTTCTTATTCGACCAAAAGCCTAACTCTCCCCATACACACCATGCAGGTGTGAATGCATGAGGAAGTAATTAAAATAACTAAGTGGTTCTATTTACATGGCACAATTAAAGGCATTTCAGGCATAACGCATCCTAAGTGCTTTACATTCAAAACAAATGTATCTGTAAATATGCATGTGTTTGAGTGCACATGCATTTTAATGGATCCTCCACATGTTGCATGTTATATTCATTCAGTGAGTCATAATTCATTATGTATGTGTAGGTATATACATGGAATATACACGGCAAATATGTGTAAGGAACAAAAACAACTTCAATGCCGTGCATCAATTTGAAACAAGCTATAAAGCTCACGAGAGGCCTTGTGTTATTATGCCTTGATCCCAACGTGGCTTTGCAACACAAACGATTAGACGATGACATTTTCCTGGCAATGTTCTGCACTGGAGCACGAGCTTCCACAGGAAGGCGTGTTCCTCTATCTGTATTTGTAGAGCGAGCGTAGAGAGCAAGAGAGACCTGGACGCCAAGAGGGAACTGGTATTTAGACACAGGTTTGAGTAATAGAGAACTGAGAGAGGAGAGAGAGAACTGAGAGAGAGGAGAGAACTGAGAGAGAGAGGAGAGAGGAGAGAGAGAGAGAGAGAAAGCAAGGAGAGTGAGAGATGAGTGAGCTCTGAGAGAGCTCTGCGAGAGAGCGAGAGAGAGAGAGCAAGAGCAAAAAAAGAGGAGAGAAAGGGGAGAGGTGGAAGGTAGGCCGGGCTTAGCAGACATCCTGTCTAGACGGTCAACCTGAACCGTGATGCATTCTCTGAGTTTACGGCTCTGACCCTCCGCTATCAGTTAGCCGTTACAGGTCAGAGAGGGGGGGGCTGGAGGGGGTCAAGAGAAGGGTCAGGGCGGTGGAGGACTTTAATGGTGTGTATTGACCGCACATTCACCATTCACGTGCATGATGCAGCCGTTACAAAGTTATGACACGATAGACGGCAAATAAATAGACAAGGAGGGAGGGAGCAAGGGAGAGCGCAAGGGACCGAGAGAATGAGAGCAAGAGCGAGACAAAGAGAGGGAAGGAACCAAACAACTTGACACAGGGCGACCGGGAGGATACACGAGCAGGTGATTACAGCTGGATGTCACCATCCACCCCTTTAGAAAACACCCAGTGGCTTCATGCATCACGCTTCAAAATGCCAAGCAGACAGCCATTGTCTCCTGCGCTACCGGGGCCCCGGGGACACTGACGAGAGGAGATAGGAGGGGGAGGGAGGGAGGGTGACGTGGAGGGAAGGCAACTCACTAACAAAAGGAAGAGATTATGTTTCCATCACCCAGCAATCAAGGGTAAGAGGTGGATATAGAAAGATACAGAGTATTTCTTTTTCATTTATGGAATTATAACAATGAATTAAGTGCAATACACCATCTATTCTGTTAATCATACCCTTATTTGTGGGCATTTCATGAAAATGTAAGTGCAGTACATTCAATAACATTGTATTTAATGTACAGTATCCTGTTCCTTAAAACAACAACCCTATTCAAACTGAACAGACGGAGACAGAGCGAGAGAGACGGAACAATCTAGTCTACTGGGCGCTAAGGTGATGAAACTCTGCTGGGACAACATTTATGCCCTCTCTGCCTCCTGTTCTCACACACACACACACACACACACACACACACACACACACACACACACACACACACACACACACACACACACACACACACACACACACACACACACACACACACACACACACACACACACACACACACACACACACACACACCCCTCCTTCCAGCCAATGTTTGTCTTTCCCTTTCTCCTGAATCTCTAAGGACATAATCAGCAGGTTTTTAAACTCCATCCCTCAGCCACCTGGCCCAACGTATCCATCTCCCCCTCTCCCGCCTCCTCCACTTCTGAACCAACAGACTTGGCCTGGCGCCTCCTCCGCGCTGGAAGTCACCTGAAATGCCCTGGCAGCAACAGCTGAGCACATCTATAGCTCTCACACCCGCTGGGCGGGGGGGGGAGACGTGAGCAGAGGGCGACGCTGGCTGTTAGATAGCATTCCCCTGCCTCTTGGCTCGTTACTCTTAGAAAAATGTCCCGGCGGGATGAAAACAAAATATATCTGAAACCCGAGGATGCAGGCAGAGCCCGGCAGCGTCTCGCGGAGCGTGACATCAGCAGTATTGCGGGAGAAACGCAGAGGCAGTGCGATGAGTCGGCTACAGTGGTTAAGGAGCGGGCCAGCCGCTGATCATAAACATACACAAATGACCCTCGTTTGCGGAGAAAAAGGGGGGGAAAAAAACCCTGTCTTTGCCGTCTACAGTAGGGAGAATTACTTTAAGTGGCAATTAGAAAGAAGAGACTGTTATGAACGTGGGGAGCTGATTAGCGTGTCTCCGTCCTGGATGCTGCAGCCTGTTTTACGCCCATCAAATATTAATGACTGAAGCTCAGCAGAAGCACAACGCAAGACACAGCCGGGAATCACCGGAAATAACAATAACCATATGTGATGTGAAGCGCCTGTGCTTATTTGCTCAGCTGTGTAAACCTATGCCTTAACGGGTAATGAAATAGAAAGACAGTGCAGATACCGGTATAAATATTAATATGATGCACCACTGCAGCATCCGCATGGCGACGCTCGACGCGCCGTCGGACGCCAAACACGGGGGTTCAGCGTCAGGAACGCGGCCGGTAGAGCCGTTCCCGTTCCCGTTTTAACCGGAGTGGTAACATCAGCCGACAGAAGACACGCTAATATGCGGGGAGCGAGATGTCATCCCGGTTTGACACCGGGGGGAGGGCTGGCCTCGGGCCCACGCTCGAGCAGAACTTAAATTACGAGATGCGTTACACCTCGCTGATGTCAACCACACACACAGAGAGAGCGAGAGAGATGCCCACTGTGAACCCACTTTGCGTCGAGCGCTGAGAGTCATCCTAAGAACACACCAAAGAGATGAGTCAGCACAACCCCACCCCTGTGAGACCAGATGTGCGGCGTGTGAACAGAACGCCCCACTCTCTATATATAGCAGCGCTATAGGAAGTACATGGGAACCTGATCTCCCTCCCCCCGCTGAAACGTGATAGATGGAGCTGGGAACACCGCGCACAGCAGGGGTGGGAACCCGCGCGTGAGAAGTGGCATTTTGGGGGGCGAATCCCGTTCGGGTGTGAGGGAGTGAGGATGGGGGAGTATGGCTTCTTCTCGTTTGTGTGGTCACAGCATCGGCCTCTGGTGGAAACGTGGGTGCCGGTTCTGGGGCAAGCTCGCGTTACTTTGGGAACCGGAGCTTATCTCCGGTCCCGTCGAAAGAGCATGAGCGAGAGCACACGAGAGAGAGAGAGAGAGGGCTAAATCGCTAAGTGTTTTAGAGTGGAAAGCGAGTTTTTCCCCAGCGAAGGGTGGTGGCGGGCAGAGAGGGGAAGGAAGGCATGAAGTGCATCCGCACGAGTCAATCGACCCGTTGTGTTAATCGATGTCTGGTCCCCGTATAAATTATTGAAGAGACGAATCTTGCCTTTTTTTTTTTTTCCCCGTGAACACATTGACCCCTCTGTGTGTGTGTGCACGTGTTCGTGCCTGTGTGTACACTTTGGTGTAGGGGTTATTGGAAGGAGAGCTTCCCTGTCTTTCCCGGGCTCCTGGGCTGTACTCCACCAATAGATTATCTTGCCTCGGTCTCCAGGGGTCCATGGCTCTCCCCTTCACTCTCTCCCTCCCCCTCAGACTCTCCCTCACCCTCCTGACAAAGCTGGTGGAAATAGGGGCTTATCGTGGGGCTTGCATTGGTCCACTTACAGCTTCAAAGGCATTCCAAGGCCACAGACACTTCAGCACACTTATCAAGACATCTGGCACGGAGACAGAGACATGTATTGGAGGAGAGGGGGACAGGGAGAGATATTACAAGTGGCAGATACACAACAAGAGAGAGACAGAGGGAGAGGGGAGAGAAAGAGCAGGAGAGAGAAAATGAGGGGGAGAGGGAGAGAGCATGCAAGGAATAACGATAGATGATGGATAAGGGAGTAGGGATACATCCGTAAGAGAAGAATAGTGAGAATTGTGTGTGTGCGCACAGTGAGGGAGCTTGGGACGTCACAAACTGGAGAAGGCCGGTCGAGGTAAAGGAAGAGTCTACACAACAGTAGGTGTGCTACCACGGAAACTACAGGAGGTCACTCCACGTGTACAGGGGGGGCCACGACGCAAACCTCTTCCCCACAACCCCTCGCCACTCCAAACTGAAGTCTGGTTCAATCAGAAGGCCCCGGCTCCTCCTCCTCCCCCCCCCCCCCCCACTAACACACACACACACACACACACACACACACACAACACGCAAATCATTTGAAAAGTGGACGCACTCATTCTGCATTGAACCTGACAAGATCTCAACCGATAGCTTGTAATGCTACGGTCCAGCGAGCATCCGGCTTTGGCATTGTGCGCCAGCGCTGGTGAGGTAGGGGTTTGTCTGTCAGTAGAAGTACACTGATCCAGGCTCCCCCGTACCTCCAGGCCGGCTCTCATTGGATCCAGATGGCCCACATGGTCCCAATAGAACCACTACCTCAGCTGCAGCTGGCTCCATTTGAGAGTGCATGTGTGCGCGCGTGTGTGTGTGAGTCTAGCGGCACATTTCTGCTAGTGTGTGAGCGTGAGCAACCCAGCTTGCAGGCTGCATATTCCCCCCCCCCCCACACACACACACACACACACACACACACACACACACACACACACACACACACACACACACACACACACACACACACACACACACAGTATTGAAGCAGGCATATTTTTCTAGTACGAGCCCGGTCTGCACCCATGATTGTGTGTTTATGTGCACGACAGCGAGGAGATCTGCAAGTATTTATGTGCAAAAGACAGTCCCAAAAAAGTGCACGCACCATTTGGAAAATCCGGTTTACGTGGCCGCGCGACCCGAGATGTCTTTCAGATGCGTCAACGGTCTGACAGGTAAATTAACGTTTCCGTGGTCATCCCCGGAACGGAAGGCGTCGCGGTAAATATGACACCGACCGCACTGACGATGTTTAATCATTAATGCGCGTCGCAGAGTCGGGTAGCCTAGTGGGTTATTGGTCCGTTTACACCGGTTATGGTTATTGGTCGTCTAATCTCAAGACGCCTACTCTGCAGGAAGGCTAATCACCCGGCCAGCCTGAAATCTTAAAGGCCCAGGGTTGGAGTGCAGCCGACCGTATTAAGAGTTTGGGACCGAGGGTCAGTGATAAAGGAATAGCATTAAAAACAATTAGGGCGGCCGCACGCTTTGTCTCCAACCCGAGAGATGCACAAAGTGTTTAAAAGTCACAAAAGTGTTTAAAAGTCCAAAAAAAGGAAACAAAACCCCCCCCCCTCCGCACCCACAAGAATTGAAGAGGTGTGTGTGTGCAGTGTAAACAGCAGTGTGTGTGTGAGTGTAAACCTCCCCTTTGTCCCCGAGTGTTTATTGCTTTTCTGTCTGAATGCACCCGGGAGACGGCCTTGCTCCGAGCTGACCTCCGTGAACTCCCGACACACACACACACACACACACACACACACACACACACACACACACACACACACACACACACACACACACACACACACACACACACACACACACACACACACACACACACACACACACACGTCAATGAGCCAAGGTTGCTGACAAGACAAATGGCAACATCAGATCCCCACCTTGTCCTCACTATGTTCGGCCCTCAGTTTGTGGCTTCTACAAAGCGCACACGCGCACACACACGAAGTGGATAACCGCGATTAGCCAACGATGATTGTGGGTTTATTTCGGGAGAGTTTATAGAGTTATTAACGGCGCTGGCCGATGACAGGAAAAATACCAGGCGTTGATGCTAATGCATTGTGGTCCGTAGCGTTCTCTGGTGTCAAGCGCAGCCGCAACGGCCAAGCGTTTCAGCCAGTCAAAAAGAGGGCCGATATTCATTCAAGATAAGGGCAACACAAAGGGGCTTTGTGTGTCTATTTAAATATATCATTGGCTATTCTCATGGCTATTTCAATGTGACTTTACTGAGGGGAGAAGGCCGGATGGGGGGACGGCTACAGAGGGAAGACATGTTGGCAGTTGCACAAGCTAGCTCACCGTCTTCTTACGTTGGCGGATCACCTGTTTTCGATGATGAGGGAACGCCGGCGGTCTGAAGCCCAGGCTTCTAAGGACAGCCACACTAGTGTCAATAAACAACGTCAAGGTAGTTCCAGCCGGAGAAAAATCCCTACGCTCCACCGTTCTGCCGGTCGACCGCGAGGTAAACAAACGGCAGACGCAAGCGAGTCGAGTTCACAGAGGACAGCGCAGCGCCTTCCCAGGCCTCGATCGCGGATGGGACGCCATCTTGTGAGTCCGTACACACACAACTCTGTTCCCACCCCAACCCCCACAACCGATGGCCGACTCTCCTGACCTCCGACTCCTCCCCCCCCCGCCCCCCCCTCTCCCCCCGTCCTCCCCTATTCAGCCCACCTGAGAGCGGCCCCTGGGATAGGCTGCCCACAGGCAGGGCCAGGCGGGGTCAATACACATCAGAGGCAGGGCTGGGGCTTGGCCTTTAGTCTAATCAAGATGGGGCTGAGATAGCCCGGCGGAAACGCATGACTGTGACCGGGGACAAAAGAGGCAGAGACAAAGAGGATGTCGCCGCGCCAAACACGCACACAAAAAAAACCCACCACAGTCATTAGTTTATTAGATATTTGTCTTCTGTTGCAGAATGAGCGGTGGTGGCATCGCCTGCAGTGGCTGTAAACTCCGGTTGGAGAGAGCGAATCAAAAGGCGGTTCTTTTCTACTCTCTGAGCAAGGTGGGTCGAGGAGAAGAATGAACTTGAATGACCCCGAGAATGTTTTCAAGTCGCACACACACACACACACACACACACCGATTGCCATCTCTGACAGAATGGCCTTTTTCACACCAAATAGCCATGGCTGGGCGTTGCAGAAGAAGTGTTCTGTGGGGTGAAAAAGTGCTTCTCATAAACAAAAACATTTGCGGCGGAGATAGAGGGAACACTGTTCCAACAGTTGAGCTCTTCTGAAACAACTCAGAATGGTGAAAGAGCAATATTAATATCACCATGACTTTTGTAGCGGCCAAACGCTAAACACTAGCACGCTAAACGCTGCAAATCCAGCACAAAGCATGGCTCTATCGCAGGAATGAAACCCAAAATCCCGCGAAGCCCTCACAAAGGATTTGCAAACGCTGAGAAATGGCATCACATGAACTCCGTATAAATCAGTAACACATGACTCCCGGCAGCCACAGGAAGCAAAGACAAAGAAAGGGAAAGATTACTGCAAAGTTATGGACAAAGAATGGAAGAAAGACATCGTCAACAGTCACATCTTTCTTGTGTACAATAGTGCGAGTGTATTGTTGGGATTGGGAGGCTCCATGGCCCAATGGATGTAAAATACTTGATCTTTCGCCAGGGTGACTCATAAGAAGACAGAGCTTCCAATGCAACTTACAGGCAGAGATGTGACAAAAATGTGTTGTCAGAGTCAGGTGCAGAAGGTGAAACATCAGCTGCAAAAAGTTACCATTAAAAAAACCAGAGGGATATATCAGGGCCCTTATTAACGACGGGCCTGATAGCAGTAACTAGTGTACGGTGAGGAGATGTGCGGAACAATCCGGGATGTTACAGGAAGAGAGAGGCTGACACATCCACCAGGACCAACACTCCCTTCACCTCAAGTCTTTGTCTCAGCGGCCCCGTTTGGCCAACACACACACACACACACACACACACACACACACACACACACACACACACACACACACACACACACACACACACACACACACACACACACACACACACACACACACACACACACACACACACACACTCTATAGAAAACACATGGCGAGGGGGTTTGAGGAAAGGGGGTGGAGCTTTTACCACAAAGCCCCTCCCACTTGTGTGTGCTGCCAAGGGCATTGTGCAGCAAAACTGAATTATGCGAGATGACTGCGCTGCGCATACATGCGGATGGTGGGAGAGCCCCAGCGCCGCTGGGTCGTGCCATGTTTCGCTGTATGTAGGCCACTTCAAAGCCTCCATTTGAATTCAATCAATAGTCATTTAAAACCCCTCCCCCCGTTAACCGGGTGAAATCAGTTCATGTGTGTGTTTGTGGTTCCTAATGTTATGTGAGAGAAGCAGGGCCAGTGCTGTATGTATGTGCGAGTGCGTTTGTGCACGTGCGTGCATATGTCCATGCACGCATGTATGCGCATGTGAGTGCACGCATGCGGACACCAGCACACACTTGGCATCCATTAGGGCAGGACAGAAAGCCGAGCAGCTGAGCGCATGTGTGTGACTGTGTGTCTTGGCCGACACAACAGAGAAAGAATGGATTCAAAGAGAGCCAGAACTGTTCTGTTCAATAAGAGGTGGCGGCGGCAGGCGGGGGTTTCTGCACACAAGTGGGCCAATCCGCCTTACAATGGGCCTTAAACTCCTGATTCTCACACACACACACACTTTCTTCTCTCTTCTTTTTTTTTTTTTAACTCACTTCAAGTGATGTGCGTGCCAAGTCCCCGTGGGCATCCCCATGAAAAACCCTTTGTAATCTTTAATCAGATGAGTCGCAGCCAAATGGATCAGGGCCTGGCTGCCTCCTGCCAGGAGTTATCACATCAGCTTAGCAACCGCTGACTCCTGCGTCCGTCCGGGACGCCCGCGAGGGGGGCCCCTCCGCAGACTGCATGACGGCAGGGGTCCACAGAAAGTATTCAGGTACACATTAAGGTACGGATCGATGAGGTTTGAGATATGAAGATATCGGACCGACTGGCAGGCGGCAGAGCAGAGTCACTTTTACATAAAGTGGTCCAGAGTTGGTGGATTTTCAATGGAGGCATTAGGGCCGATCAGTGGCTTCATAAGAAAGGCACTGAAGTGGACGGCGGAGGCTAAAAAGTTTTAATTTTAAATCACGTGGTCCATTGAACACCCACTCGACCACACTCTCCGGTCGCTGGGAGAAAAGAACAAAAAAAAAAGTCTTCTTTGTTCAGTGAGTCATTTCAAACAAATCCATCCCAACCTTGCTTGAGCACGTTTTACAAATGTTGAATCAATGTATAACAAGAGCCGGGGGAAGGGAGGAGAATGTGTGTGGTAGTTTGACGCCATCCCTAAAGGCATTACATCAAACGGGGCTGCAGTGTGAGAAGATGCATGCTTTGTTTTGTTGCTGTCATTTATATTTGTTCCTCATGTGGTGGTGTGTGTGCCTGTGTATCTCCGGCATTATGGAGACCGGTATTTTCTCATGAAGAACGAGGCTTGAGGCTGTGGTAAGAGGGCAGGAGTTTTTGAGAGGCTATGGTTGCCAGGGTAGGGTCTGCGGCTGTGGTGGTTTGAGACCCAGTTTTTGAGGCTATATGGTGGTTCAAGACTATGGTGGTTCAAGACTATGGTGGTTTGAGGCTATGGCGGTTCACGGCAATGGTGGTTGGAGCCTATACAGTTCAAGGCTATGGTTTAAAAGTTTGTGGATATGGTAGTCTGAGTCTTAGTCGTTTCAAGGCTATGATGATTCGAGGCTATGTTGGTTGGTGGCTAAGCGTTAAAGGCCATGTTTGTTGGAGGCCATGTTGGTTTGAGTACAGGTGTTGGGGGCTATACTGTCCGATGCTATGGTAATAAGGGTCGAGGCTACTGTGCCCCGAGGCTACAGTGTCCCGAGGCTATAGCGCTCAAGGCACCGGTGGTGCGAGGCTATGGGTTTGACACCATACCGTTCAAAGCTACAGTTCAAGGCTATGGTTGATGCCAGCCTGGCTCAGGAGCATGGGAAGACAAACACAGAACGGGTCTCAAAGGCTTCGGAAGGCAGCCGCTTCCCTGCCAACGTCGACAACAATGGAGACAACTCGCACCTGTCCTTCGCCTTATCCCTCTCATTATTTCTGCCCTTTTCATCAATTCCCTCCGTTCTCCACCACATTATCTCCCCAGTCTCTCTTATCGCCTAGCATTGAAGCCATTGGCCCCTATCCCAGCCCCGCCCCGCCCACTCCTGCTGTCCTTGCTATGGGGCACTGGAGCAAGTCTTTTAGCGCACACCCACAGCCAAGTTGTGCCTATGCTTTGTGTGTTTCATTAACAGCAGACTGAAAGCTTTGTCAGTGGCCCTAATTAAAAACAACCGGGCACTTGCATCCCTCATTAAAATCCTGTCAAATGAAAAAGGACCCGAAGAGAATGACATTGTGTTTGGGTTTGTTCAGAAACATCCAAATTGCAAAACAATGTTCTAGTGTGAGAGTGAGAGAGTGTGTGCGTGTGTGTTATCTCATAAACAATATCACGCACACCTTGAAGGGGTTCGGTCCATGTGTCTGTAGTACAAAACACTCTGCCTAGAAGCAATGTGACTTGGCTAATCATGAGCAGAGACAGCTTCATAATTATAATTGTGTGCAATAACTACAATTATGCGTTTGTGTGCCTTTGGAAATCTGAGTTCTAGCAAATCAGACAGACACACACACACACACACACACACACACACACACACACACACACACACACACACACACACACACACACACACACACACACACACACACACACACACACACACACACACACACACACACACACACACACACACAAAATGGTGGCTGTGCGATTGGCATATCTAACAGAATCAAATTCTGTAACTTGGTGAGGGCGAATTACAATAAAATCCTATTTCATTTTAATTCCATTTTCCAATAAAGCTCCACCTAACAGAAAACGCCGCTTTGTGGGGATTTACTTTAATTAAAAACACATTTCAACGGCACTACCAAGAAATGAACAGCTTATTTTCCGCGCGGCTCCACTTTCGTATTCTAAATGATTAATGTGGAGGAGATACATGACAATATTTCTTCGAGGGGCTAATAACTGAAATCCTATTGGCATTTAAAAGAATAATGAGGGGGTTCAGCGGCGATTACCAGACCCCATGGCTCCTTAAGCTGGGATTCTGTTTACATTTCTCTGTTGACACCGTCTTCTCCCGTTACTGAGGCAAAAGACGCACTGCACCTCCTTAAGCTTACCAACACAATAAAAGGCCTGGGAACACAGACACAGAGTAGACAGAGAGACAGAGAGAAGAAAGAAGGAAAGGGGGAGACAGCGAGAGGGAAAGACGGATGAAGACAGACGGAAACGGCAAGACAGAGGTAGAGAGACGGACACCGAGGGATAGAAAGAGAGCCAGACAGATGGATGCAGACCGAGACAGACTGGCAAACCGAAAGAGAAAGACCGAGATTTAGGGAAAAGCACAACGCTATGAAATCTACAATAACCTGAACAACCGGCTGGGTTTTTTTCCATTTCAAATCCACATATCTGTTTTTATCCTCCTCCCTTGCAATGCCACCTGTTTCCATCTCCCACATACATGCTGTTAGACACCAGGTGGATACACAGTACAGGGGGCGAGTGTTCCACCCAGACAAGCCCAGTCCAGCGCACCGGACCCCCCCTCCACCCCGTCCCACCACAGACTCAAGGCGGCCCGTACCTCTTCTTCGCGGGACCGTCCTCTGAGTACTTGTTGCTCCCATCCAGGCTCTTGGAGCGCTCTTCCTTGTGACCGCCCTTTGACCCCGAGCCGTTCAGCTGTCCATTGATCAAGGAACCTAGAGAGAGAGAGAGGGTGGGGGGGGGGGGGGGGGGGGGGGGGTGAGAGAGAGACCACAGTGATGAGTGACCAGGTGGCGTTAAAGGGGCAAGATAGTGAGGGTGACGGACACCCAGCCGAGAGGTTCCCGGGTTTCGGCCCTGGGTGACCAGCAGACTAGCTGTGGGCGTCCGTAACTCCCACCTCACTGCAAGCCGCTTTGGAGAGAAGTCTCTAGAAAACGTGTAAATAGCCAATAGTCAAAAACACGCTGACGCCGGATGCTAAATGACAACCGTGTTGGTCTGTCTCTTGTGGGCCGGAAACAAAACAACAAGGAAGGAAACCGGGAGCCAATACAATAAAATAAATATCAGCAGGGCTTTGACCTTATTCGACTGTGTGTGGCGGAAAAAAATAAACTGAAACAAAATGTTCTTCATGAAAGGAAGGGCAGTACTCGGCACCGAGGCTGACGCAGGCGTTTCATGTCTCTCCACGCGGTTCACGTTACACCGTGTGCACACGCCCGCCCACCCCCCCAACCCCCCCCGCCCCGCCCCCCCCCAGGGGGCCTCCATGGGCCCTCCATGGGCCCTCCGTGTCCCTCAGCAGCGGACACTCTAAGCAGCAAGTGAAGGCTCAGTTATGATTCCGCGTTGACGGAACGCAATGACCATGTTGACGCTTCAACGCCGTCGTGAACCTGTTTTGGTTCTCCTTTGGGTTTGAGTGAGCCGACCAATCACAGCCCTTGCTGCTCTCCGCCTCGACGCAAGGCTACAATTTCTGGGAGGCACGCGTCAGGCCCTTGCGGTGGACGCAAGGAGGGTCGGCAAGGACGTAACGGGTCCGTAAACCCCCCCCCCCTTGCGTTGCGTCGACGTGGAACCATAGCTTAGCCATTAGCGTGCACCCACTGCTGCCCTCATAAGGGACACGCACGGCCTGGAGCGCTACAGGACATGGATTAAAAAGGTCCGGGTTCAAAGGCGCTACGAGCAGATGCGGCTCCTCTAACTTCGACGGTCCACACAGGGTCTGGGATCACCGGTTATCATGTCTGTTACTCTCCCGGAGAATCCCTCAAGTGTCGTTACTAAAGTAGTGCGGATCCCGCACTACTCTAGTAGTGCTCGATGATACTTATACCCACCGTCGGGCTACCGTTGTCATTCGGTCGGCTCTGATGGGGATTCTTCAGCCAAGAACGACTCACTTTACTGCTTATCTCTAGGAAAGGATAGAGCTAGACGGTTTATTTGGTTGTGTTTCAATGTCCCCTCCCCCCTCCACTGCCAAAATATACTTGCACTCTAATCAGAAACACATTGGGGGGTTCGGAAAATAAGAGGTAGAGGTGTGTTTTGTGCGTCTGGTGTGTTTGCGTTTTTTTGCGTGCGTGTATGTGTTTTGTGGTTTGTGTGTGTATTACATGCGCGCGTGCGTGCGTTTCATGCGCGCACACGTGCGTGTGTGCGTGTGTGTGTATTTCATGTGGGTGTGTGTTCCTGCGTCTCCACCTAACTAGCCTAGGGCAATACGGAGGCAGAGAGATATTGCTTGACATTCTGGCGAGCCCAATTGACCGAGCCACAATTAAATATTTAGAGAGCCAGAGTCAGACAAGCAAAAATAAGCCTGGGTCAGATTCCCCCAAATCAAAAGCCAACAACCCACGCGGGGAGAATTCCAATTAGCGTCAGGACGGGAGTGCAGAGAGAAAGTGATTGCGGGAGACAAACTATTAGGCAGATATCACAGGTTTGGCTTGGGGCTGCGGTGGAGCTCAGGAACCTCTGGTATGTGTTTTCAAAAGAGCGACTTGCGGAGCTCAAAACCCCGGCCAACTTTACGTCACCAGGTTTCATTAACAACCGCAGACAAACGAGCCCGACACGTCGCACGCAGATCTCAGGTGTTTGAACGTTGCGCTCGCTCTTAAACTGTTTCAGCTTCGTAATTCAGCTTTGTGAAATAAAAAACAGCTCCATCGAGAAGGTAATTAACGTTGCAGACAGATAAGCTTGACCCGTCATTTGCTGATCTCGGCCTTTTAAACATTGCTTGTCTGCCAGGCTGTGAAACCTGCGCTAACTGATGTACTTTTTTTTTAGGCAGAACAGCAGCAATTAAATTGTACTAAAGGCGTTATCGTCGCGGTAACCCGAGATGCGTCTGGTAATGATCTCGCGTTGCAGTGTCCTGTATGTCTGCACTCTAGACCTCACACAGGCATGGCAGAGACCTCTCATCAGAACACTGATGACTCACTGAGTGAGACTCACACATCCCGTCTTTTACCACTGCTTGGCACGTTTTGATTGGCCCCCTCAAGCCCCGCCTTCAGAACATGCCCGGCCAAAATCATTTTGACACATTTTTTGTTTTATTTTCTTCTCTTTTTTTGACTGAGGATGCATCAGTCATCCGGCACCCCAAACCTCTAATAGCGGGTGTCAAACGGGAAATAAATGAGGATGATAATGACCGTGGTGCACTGGGGTGGGGGTAAGTAGCAGCTTGAGCGATAGCCCGCTTAGCAACCAGGGCTACAAGCCCAGACGCCGTTCTCGCTAGGATACAGCGTGAGTCAAGGAGAAGGAATCAAATGACACACACACACACACACACACACACACAGGTGCAAAGTCAAACCGGGGAAAGTGATTCCGGAAATGATTTTGTTAGAGGACCAATCACGGCCCTAGCTGTCGCCGTTGCCTCGACGGATAGTTAAAAAATAATGGATGCGCACGTAGAGCTATGGAGAGGGTCTCCGACAGGCTCTCCGTCGATGGAGAGGGCTCTCCCGTAGCTACGTACAGCACCTTACAGAGTAGTATGAATCCACCTTAAGACACACACACACACACACACACACACACACAGCGTGTACGGGCGGGCTCACGGAGGCGACGGCAGGTTAATGCGGTCGGAGAGCTGAATGAGCGCCTGAGTGATGAGTAAGGCCGTTGCACCCCGAGCGGTGCCTTTGTGTCGGCGGCCGAGAGACACAGAGTCTATGAGCAGGGGGTGAATCACTCGCCTACCACTCCTCTGTTGCCGGCGGTTTGGCCCGTGTTGAAATCGTTGACGTTAAGACATAACCCGTTAAAGTGCTTGACTTAGATCCTCAGATGTCAAATTCATCAAGCCCGCGGTTTTATCGGGACAAAGACGAAAAAATGCAAAAATAATCGACAGATTTTTGCAATTGTCAACGATTGTTTTAAATTGAATAAATACAAAAAGAGGCAAAAGGCTGATCTTATCAACAGCAAAGCCAAACAATATGTTCAATGTCGAAATTGACTAACACATGGGGCTTGTTTCTTGCAACCGTGCAAAAATAAATTAGCTAATTAACAGTAATTGTACTTGAACATGATTGACACTTTAAGTCCCCACAGATCGCAAACAACCTGGCAGACACGCATCACACACGCAGACCAGACACACACACACACACACACACACCATCCCGAGGGTTGCTTTACATATGCTGGTCACACATGAATGCCCATTTGAGGGGCAGTTTGGGAATCCTGGGTGATGAAGGGGGTAGGGAACTAGAGTCAGTCAGACAGACAGGCAGGCAAGCAGGCTGGGGGGGGGGGGTTCAACTCGAGCCTCTGGTGCACGTTGAGGCCTTGTAATAACGGAGGTTCAGGTTGAAGGGCGAATTAAGGGAGCCGGTGAGTTGGTGTAGGTGGGGGGGGGGGGGAGGGGTGGAGGAGATGATGTCAGTTGAAAGACCATACGATTGGCTCTCCCTGTGGGGAGGGGTTTTCTAATCAGTTCTGTGCGTGCTTAACTGAGCCAGTCGCCTCGCAAGGTTGACCTCAACATCTCAGGGGAGGGAGAGGGAGAGAGAGTGAGCGAGCGAGCAAGAGAGAGAGAGAGAGCCAGAGAAAGCGAGAGAGCGAGAGCCAGAGAAAGCGGGAGCAGTACATAGTGCAACATGGCATGTCGAGCCGCTGAATGGGGCCCCATTAATGTGAGCTAGCATAATGTGAATCCACAGCGGTGCAGGAACTCCACAGAAGGGAAGAGATGGCAGGGCGTGTCGTTGCCCGACCTTCGTTTGGCGCGCGCACACACACACAGCAGAGTTAGAACCTAACTGTATATTCGTATTATATAAACGACGTTCGCACGACGAACAATGCTTTGAGCCACTGCTACGTTTACATTAATGTGACGTTAAGTCTTTTAAGCTGAGCATGTAATCCACAGCGACTTACAAGGGAGCCTGAACAATACGTTGCACTATTATCTCGGGGAGGGGAAGTGATGACATTCACAAAACCAATACACGGCCCAAGTTTGTCATGTCTTTGTTATTTTCTCTAGCCTTTATTTTCTGGCTCTGTCTTCTATACGTTGTTGATGGCAGATCCGCACCGCTAGGGTTCATATTCATATTGAATAAAAAAAACAACAACAACAGGGGATTTATTTCACGGAAATCCCCAGCGAGCCCGCGAGCATTCCCATGCCCTTCGAAGCAGGGAAGCAGATACAGAGCGGCCCAGCTAATAGGCTCTGGAACGGGCCCGGGATATTATTCCTCTCCCTGCCCAACTGGCTTTGGGAAGCCGCACAGTAGTGACCACAAGCCAGAGCACAAAGCAGCTCAGAGCCAAGTGGAAGAATAAAAACGACCGGCTTCTGTCTGGACTATACTTATCTCGTCTCTCTCTGCCGTTAAAAGAGGAAGAGGACAACAGACTCGCGCTTGGAATTAACACAATCTATAATCTATCTACAGAGTGGTGCACCTAACGATGACCGACAGACACACAGAGATAGAGACTGACAGACAGACGCACAGAGATGGATAGAGACTGACGGACAGACGCACAGAGATGGATAGAGACTGACGGACAGACAGATAGGATGACATACAGGGGGGAAGGAGACGCAGGCGGCAAACGGAAGGAGAGTTGGCGGGGGGCGAAGACAGACGAGAGGGAACAATTTTTATTTTTATTTTTTTTTAAATCGTGATGAGAGAGGTGGAACGGAATAGGGAGAGAACAGCGGGCGGGTTCAAGAGCCGAGGGGGCAGACAAAAGACAGAGAGCAGAGACTCGGTCAGAACGAGAGCGAGGGAGAAAGACAAATAGACAGCCCTCCCTAAAGCTACTCCCAGATCCTCTGGCCGGCCGCCAATTCTTCTATCAATAGCACTCAGCGAAATGGAGAGCGAGGGAGGGGAGGTGGAGGAGGAGGAGGAGGAGGAGAGGAGGAGGGAGACGAGGAGTGGGGATGGAGGGGAAAGAAGAAAGCCGCCAACGAGGAGAAGAGAGAGAGACCGAGAGGCGATGGAGGGGTTGTGAAAGGGAGAAAAGGAGATGGAGAAGGGGGTGAGATCTAGGAGGATTACGGCAGGGGAGGGAAGGGGAGAGTGGGGGGGGAGACAAAGACGGAGGGAGACTGGGGGGAGCCGAAGAGCCGAGGAGGACACCGGGGAGAGGAACCAGGATGGAGGGATGAGAACAGACATGGAGGAAGAAGGAGAGACAGGAAAGATGAGGGCAGGATGTAACCGGAGTCTTATTGATGCACAAGACCACACACACACCACCGGGAAAGAGACCAACGGAAGGACGGTCGCGGGGGAGTGAATGCAGGAGTGGAGAGAGAGAGGGAGGGAGAGAGAAAGGGAGACGACAGGGGGGAGAGACGGAGAGAGAGAGAGAAAGGGTGAGGGTAGGGCGCCTGAACAGAGGCAAGACAAAGCAGAAGGCCATAATGTCATTTGTTAAATAATGCAGGGAGCAGTGCAGGAAGTGAGAACGCAAGGGAGTGAGGGAGCAAAACATGTGAAAGGGGGGGAAAAGAGAGAGAGAGATGGCGAGCAGCCAACAGTAAGAGGTAAAGTGGCCAGGGGAGATGTCATGATTGCTTGTTATGGGCAAGGTGAAGGAGCTGGGAGGGAGGACACGCATATACACACACGCACGCAATCATACACAGGCATGCCAGCTTACACACACACACACACACACACACACACACACACACACACACACACACACACACACACACACACACACACACACACACACACACACACACACACACACACACACACACACACACACACACACACACACACGCAAAAGACACTGATTCATCATGCGACTTTCCCCAAAATGGCGGAAAAAGGTTAGCAACCAGACCAAAGCAAAGAGCCCGGTCATAACCAGAGCCATGCTTTAACAATGCCCGATATAAGTCTGTAAAAGAGACTTCAAACAGGCGACGGCCCTCACTGCGTGTTTGCGCTCACTGGCCCTTTCTGCTAATCAAAACATGTGTAGCCCCGCACCGCAGTGCCGGGGGAGCCTCACCGGCGCCCTTGTTCCGCGTGCCCAGCCCGCAGACGCTCTGGGGGGGGCGGCAGCGGTGAGGGTGGGTTGGGGGGGGGGGGGGGGTATCAATCCGTTCAGGATGTGGCGCACATACGTTGTGTCCGACGCGGCAAAATGGCGGGCGGTTTCATCACCGAGCGATGAGACTGGGAAACCTGCGTTGCATGCAGATTGCGCCTCCTTCCTCCTCCTCCTTTTTCTTCTTCTGCTCCCCCGAAACGCGGCAGCGCCTGGCCCCCGGGTGTGCCGGACGCAGCGGGACCTGTCTTGTTCCGCCCCGGTCTATATTGTGCGCGCGGCGTTTCGACTGTTGCCACCCCCAGCGCGGCGGGTCGCCAACGCCTTCTAATGACTCATTTTTATTCAGCCGATAAGGTCAGCTACCCGCGGAGACGCCGGGAAATAAGTAAATAAAGCCCCGAGGAGCCATGGAGTGGCGCTGCAAGACGCATGTGACAAACAAGTGAACGTAGGCTAATATACATAAATATGAGGGGGAGATGGAGAGAGAGACGGAGAGGGAGAGAGGTAGAGATAGACCGGGAGGGAGAGAGAGGCAGAGCGAGAGAGACAAGGAGATGGAGAGCGACAGAGAACGATGGAGAGAGAGCGAGCGAGAGCGAGCGAGAGAGAGAGAGAAAGGGAGGGAGAGAGAAAGGGAGGGAGGGAGACAGAGAGAGACGGGGAGGGAGAGCGAGGGCAACTCTGGCGATAGCATGACGGAGGGACGTTAAATATGGAGAGGGAAGGGAAAAGCAGATAAGAGCAAAAGGAGAAACCAGCGCTATAGGTGTACATAAATATAATGGACATTTCAAAGAGCCCCCCCGCCGCCAGCGGGCCTGCATGCGTTTCCTTTCCGCACTGTTGAAAAAAAAATTGGAAGCGTCCCCACCCCACCCCCCTCTCTCTCTTATTACCCCTCCACTCCCGACTCCTTTCTCCTCCTCTCAGAGTCTGGTTTGTGTTAATGTCAGCTGAGAATAGCTTCCAAAGCACGTGTTAACTTCAGATCTCCACTCCATCGGCAGCTTGGTTTTTTTTGGTGTGCGGAGCAGCCGTGTCAGACAAAGACACAGCGGCAGTTTGGGTGGAAAAAGGGGGCTGAGGGGGCCCCTGTTCTGCTCTGCTCCCCTGCTCTCCCTCTCTTCTCTCTCTCTCTACTCCCCTACCCCTCTCCTCCCTCCCCTACCCCGATTCTACCTCCTCTACCCCCCACTTCTCTCTCACCTCCCCCCCCTAACCCTCTCCTCCCTATTCTACCTCCCCCCTACCCCTCTCCTCCCTACTTCTCTTCTACCTACTCTACCTCCCTCTCCTCTTCCCCCCTAAACCTCTCCTCCCTATTCAACCTCCCTCTTCTCTCCCCCCCACCCTAGCCCACTCCTCCCTCTTACAAACTCTACCGTGATTCCTTTGACTGAAGCGCAATCATTTTGCAAGGTGACAGCCCTTTTTTGTGGCTTTGCCGTGACACTGATGTTTTATTGTGGGCCCCAAAGATGCAGTGTGCAAAAGAGGGTAGCAAATGAACTCCCTCTTTGAGTAAGTGCTTATAGTAGATGTTTGTAGTATCACAGCTCAATTTCATCTCAATTTTGCCAAAGGGCTTGTTTGGACTTCTTTGAAAACATCAAATCACAGCAAACGCAGAGCATGTGGCAAGTCAAGCTCACAGAACACAAACCAGACACATTTGTGAACCTCATGTTTTCACAAGATCTGCCTGGACTCACTAAACATGGTGTTGGAATTACCATAGCTTGAAACATGATCTTAGAGGGCTGTTGTACAGCATTATAGCACTATGTCACTTAATCATGACATGCATGAAAAGTGCCATGAATAGACACGTTTATACAAAGCCAGAAAAAAAGGGTAACATTTAAGGAAATCCTACCGTTCCTCAAAGTGGATATAGTTCCCTCGCAATACATTTCACTTCTTATTTCACACGTCTAATTATGTTTGGCAAATAACCAGGCTTGAATGGCCCCGAATGTGCTTAGGGTTATTTTAGTCAATGATCCATTTATATTAAATAAATGTGGAATAGAAATTGTCAACACAGTAAGTAATTGCTGTAGAATGGGGCTTTCAAACAGACTATCGTTCGACTGCCAACCGATTTGGATTTGCCAAGCCCAGTGTGTGAGGAGCAGAACAAAGAGCAGGAAGTGGCTTGTGTCGCAGGCTAATGGGTCCTGGGAGAGCAGGGGGAAACACTCACCGTCGGGGTTTGTGGTTCCGTCCCCGTCCATCTGTCGCTTCTGCGCGCTCTTGAACTCCTTGAGGGAGAGGTACAGCACCTTGCGCACCACCCGCTCCTCTGACCACGGGATTCCATCACTGTCATCCTATAGGAAGAAAGGGAGAGAGAGAGAGAGAGAGACAACGGTGAGCCGCGACATGACAAACGATGAGCATAACCTGCCATTAGCATGACACGGTATCTGCATAACAGTCTCGACACACGGCTAAACCAAAGGCATTAGCATCACAAGGCAACAGACTGCATCTCCCACGTGAAAATTTAAATATTGAACAAATAGGCAAGTCAAATAAAAAACAATGCATCATGGGACCATGAGTTCCTGTATCACATAACCTGCCATCTCGACACACAGCTAACCCAAAGGCATGCTATTAGCATCACAAGGCAAAAGACTGCATCTCCCACATGAAATTAAAAACATTGCACAAGTAGGCAACCAAAATAAAAAACAATGCATCATGGGACCATGAGTTCCTGTATTACATATCCTGCTATAAGTGTGACACATGTATCTGCAATACATAAAATCCTAATTTGCAGCTCAACCAAAGGAATACCAGCATCACAAGGCAAAAGACTGCATCTCGCACATGAAATAAAAACCTTGAACAAGTAGGCAACCAAAATAAAAACCAATGCATCATGGGACCATGAGTCCCCGCACTGCCGAGACTTCCCCAGAGACAACCCGAGAAAGAGGACGCTGGCGTCGACAGAGGTCACTCGCTGATGCCCCGGTGGCGTGACGCACGCCTCGCAGCATCTAGCGTCCATTTAACTGCCGCAGATTAGATCTCCGAGTGGCGTCGGCTCCACGCAGAGCAGGCGTGTTCCACATCAAAGCCCGGGCTTATTCAATGAAGACAACATTATCTGGCTACATTAGGAGATTTGAGGGCTTAATAGAAATGCACTTCCCCTCGCAGAGCAATTCTTTAAAAGGTCTTTAGTGGGTGTCCACCAGCAGCGAGCTTGGGTGAGTCCCCCCACCCCCGTCCCCGTCCCCCGTCCCCAGCCTGGCACTGGCAGCTGTGTTTGATGTCAAACAACGCTAATGACTAAAAGAAATTAGATTAGGACATGAGCAACAACAAAGAGGTATTAATAAATAATGGCGGGCTGAAAATAGATTTTCCTCTTGCTGAGCCGGAGGATTTCAGCGGGAAGGGTTCAAAGAGAGGAAGGCCTCTCTGGAGTACAGAAACAATATGCTAATTCCCTTATCCGACATAAAAAATATATTACTAATCCTAACCGGTGGACTTGTAATGTCCTCACAACATGCTCTAACAAGAACTTTGCTGTCGGGAGCCACCGCGATTAGAATATTGTAACGAGACGTGCTACGATGTGTGCGTCATCGGATCATTTGAATTAACTTTATTGAAATGTCTGGCCGACACTGCGTCTTTCGTGTATTAAAAAGGACCTCCGCCGTGCAGGGAAATAATAATTACTCAGACACGGTGTTGGCACCGTAATAACCGATAACGGCCGAGTCGATCCATTAAAGAGCAAGCGTGCACACACACACACACACACACACACCACCCCCCCCCCAATGGAGAGAGAAGGAAAAGAGAAATATAGGGCAAGCAAGCATTGACTGCATCATCCCATTAATAAACATCTAAATGCCAAGGTATAAATTGCCTCTGACAGATGCATATATAACAGCATCACCTGCTTGCATATAAATTTAAACACTTTCATATACAGACACGCAAACACACACACACGCCCAGTTGATGAAGGATAAATAGATTCCTGAGATGTACGTAATTATAATTTGTGTGTACATCAGTTCATGTCAGTGATTTACGAAGCTCGACTTGACAGAACAAGCTGTAAATGCGTGTGAAGATTACGTTTGAAATAGTTTAAACGGCATATCAGCGCCATACAAGCAGTCCACAATCTATAAAAAAATAATTAAGCAGGATTTTTTTGTCAGTCATTCAGGCGACACCGTTCAAAGAACCCCTAATACCGTCTGAGTGAGTCCCAATATTTTCACTTCTTGAGCAAATAAAATTGAGCATATTATTATAACATTTTAGGGGTGGGGATGTGGGACTTCTCAGGATCAATCTCTCTGTCTGGGGTGGGGCGGGGGAGGACTGGAGACACTGGGAGCCCCCCGGAGTCTAATGACAGAACTGATAGGTGACAGCACACGTCTCCAGGCCCACCACGTGCACGGGACCACACACACACACACACACACACACACACACACACACACACACACACACACACACACACACACACACACACACACACACACACACACACACACACACACACACACACGGCAATGCTTAGCAGAGGTTGACAGGGTGTTTGCAGTTCCTCATTATGCTCATCTGTCACACACACATGCATAGTGAGAGAGAAAGGGAGGGAGAGAGAGAGACAGATGGAGAGAGTGTGTATGCCCTCCAAAATCACTGAAAATATGCTGCCAAATTTTAGCTATTCCCCTCCTTTAGTTAATGTCACCTTATACAGTGTGTGGGGTAAGGACCAATTACCCAGAAGTCTCCCTGGTGCTCGATCTCTGGTGGTTTGACACACACACACACACACACACACACACACACACACACACACACACACACACACACACACACACACACACACACACACACACACACACACACACACACACACACACACACACACACACACACAGACCCTCCACTACCTAGGTTTCCTCACCGCTGCTGGCAGACTCTCAGGGTGATATTTCTTGCCCTGTGCGCACACACACACACCTAGCAACCAGCTCACCAAAAAATAAACAAAAAAAACTTGTTCCTTTCAAGGAAATTTTCCCCCATAACCCCAACAACAATCAGGTGGGAGAAACAAGGCAGGCTTCAAGATACAACAACGGAGAAAAAGCCAGCTAAGGCGTGACACAGGCGTGACCGTCCAGAGACCACATTCCTTGATAACCTATCAGCGTCTCTGCGTCTGTGGAGCGCTTCCGTTCAGGGGAGGGTGGGGGAGAGTGGGGGACGTAGGGGGGCGGGGGGGGGTGGGGAGTGATATCTGGGCCGGGCGGTTCGCCTTAGGCCCCCGCGGTTTAACCGCCAGACTCCAGAGCAAATTAATAGACACAGACACCGCCGTGCCAAATCCCTTCAGAAGCCTTTCACTGCACACCTGGCCGGGGGAGAGTGGAGGGGGGAGAGAGGGGAGGGAGGGGAGGGAGGAGGGGGGGGAGATAGAGCTAGGAGGAAAACAAATATTCAGATGCCCCGCTCGCTCTTGTAGTTGAGACCGCCGTCGTGTGTGTGATACACCAGAGGTCTTAAGAGACCTGTATCCTAGACATGCTACGACAGCCGCATCCTGACTGACACACGACGGGTGCGCACACACACACACACTAACATCTTCCCAGGTCCCACTGGGCTGGTGGAGTGTTGCTAATGAGCACAGGGATGCATGCGTGTCTTGTGTCAGGAAAACCATGTGCCAACAAACACACAATCTATACAATACAGAATCACACACAGAACCCACACATGCACAGCGACCACAAAGAGGCCACTACTAATTTGCACATTTTTTCACTGCGCAAGCATACTATCCCCACGGCAACAGCGCAATATGTGTAATATGGCCAGGTCACATGACACGGCTCATCTCTGCCCGTCTTCCCAACTCTGAGACCACACACACACACACACACACACACACACACACACACACACACACACACACACACACACACACACACACACACACACACACACACACACACACACACACACACACACACACACACACACACACACACACACACACAATGCAGTGGTATCTCTCTACCGTGCGCCCTTTCAAGCTTGTAAAACCCACCACCGTGCACTGCAGCGGTGCTGGGTGTCACGGCGGAGGAATGCACGCACCGTGCCAGCGGCACAGACACGGCCTGCTCCACCACGCAGCCCCCGTGCGTTAATGTAGCGACCTGGAGGAGCGGCCGGCGGGCGGGCCGAGGCCAGGGGCCCCCCAGGCCATGCCCCCCCCCCAGACGTGTGGAAGGGTACCTTCCCCTTACCCCTGCTCTCACTCTCTGTATCTCTCGCCCCCTCTCATTCTCTGCATCTCTCTCCCCTGCTCGCTCTGTCTCACTCTGTGTGTCTCTCCCTCTCCCTCTGTCTCTCTCCCTCTCCCTCTCTGTCTGTCTCCCTCTCCCTCTCACTGTGTCTCTCTCCCTCTCCCTGTCTCTCTCCCTCTCACTCTGTGTCTGTCTCTCCCGCTCTCACTGTCTCTCTCCCGCTCCCTCTCTGTCTGTCTGTCTGTCTCTCTCCCCTCTCACTCTGTGTCTCTCTCCCTCTCCCTCTCTGTCTGTCTCTCTCCCTCTCACTCTGTGTCTGTGTCTCTCTTCCTCTCACTCTGTGTCTCTCGCCCCCTCACTCTCTTATAGACAGCCTTGACTTTTTAAAGAGACACATGGAAGCAAGATGACGGCTAGGCCAGGATGTGGCGTCTCATGCGTACGGAGAGGGAGGGGGGGGGAAGGGAGGGGGAGGCATCATCACGACGTCCCCTACGTCGGCGACGTGCACACACGTGACATGAAGGTATTTGCGGAGCTACCCCGACGGCCGCAAGGAAATCGCTAAACAAACAAGAGCAGCAGAATGACAATACCGGGGTGAGGCGGCTGGCTAGCTGCTCCGCTAATGCGGTTGATCCCGGGACCCAGGGCTCCTCGCACAGCCCCGCTACGTGATGTATAATAATATAATCTGGGCCATCTGGACTCCACGGGATGAAACGAGACAAGGGGGTTGAATCCAGGGCATGTTGAGATATGAGGGCACTGCCTAAGCACGGCAGCAAGGTTAATCTCCCGCTGACACGGGCAAGAGGGAGAGCCAGGGACGCTCCGTCCACCCAGAGTACGTCCGTTTCCCCCAGTCTTCTCTCTCTCTCTCTCTCTAGTGCGGTCTCGGGAACTTATAGCTTAGCTATAGCTTTGGTAGCATAGCCGCACCTGATGGAAGCCATTGGGATTCGCTCATGGCTGGTATGCATCCTTTTTAAACCATCAAGCCAACTCTGTGTGTGTGTGTGTGTGTGTGTGTGTGTGTGTGTGTGTGTGTGCGTGCGTTTATGCGTGTGGGTGTGCAACAGATGGGGAAGCAAACAATTAGCGCGTTCGCTGAAGTTTTTGTATCCCATCATGCCTTCTACCCCCGGATCACCATAAAACCGCCCAGCTGCTCGTCGTTCCCTTCAGGCCGGGCCAAAAAAAAAACGCATCGTCATGCCGTAAAAAAAAAAGCAGACGCCTCCGCTTTGTCGGTTGTGTCAGTGGGCCGAGGTCACGTGTGCGGAGAGCAAACCCAAATCCATGTCATCCAGTGCGTGTCCGTGTGTGACACACTTCCTGTGTTCTTCGTCCAGCCCGCTCCAGTACAGATCTAATCTGCCCAGTTGGGGGAGAGGGTTTTTTTTTTTTAACAGGGATAAATAAATGCCGCAGAGTGTGTGTGTGTGTGTGTGTGTGTGTGTGTGTGTGTGTGTGTGTGTGTGTGTGTGTGTGTGTGTGTGTGTGTGTGTGTGTGTGTGTGTGTGTGGAAGGGCCCCAGCTGGCCACATAATAAGGGGTTTACATTGACATGGGTGCCCACCCACCCTTGCTATGTGACCCGGTGACCCCCCCACCAATCCCTGTCACCAAAGAAAACACAACCTTGCACGGCGTGCCAGGGTGACTACAACTGAGAACACACTAAAGACTTAAAACTACGTGGATACTATTTTGAATGTTATCATTCCACGACCGATTACGGACAGAACCCAACTGAAATGAAAGTGTCCACACACACCTGAATCACCCAGTGTCACTCGCCAAGGCGATGGAAATGCTGTGCAGGGATTTTTTTTTCGGGAACGTTCGCACCTTGTAAAACTGAAAGGTATATTAATATCTCAGCCGGCCTGTCAGCCCGGCGATCGCGTCCCCCCCAGCGGGTTTACCTCGGCGTCGGCCGCAATTCGGAGGCTAAAAGTAGAAACCACTTGGAAGGCAGGAGGACAAGTGGAAGGCTGTGATGGAGGAACTGATCAGACCGCTCCCCGGGTCTGTGTGTACCAACACTTTAGTTTAGTTTACCTGCTGATCCATTTGTGAGGCGACGGTGTTCAAAAACACAAAACAAACAGAGCAACCCGATCTATACTGGAGGCAATTTTTGCACGGGTGCAAATATAAACACTGCAAGCTGACAAGGTACAACAAATATCCAACACTAAATCGCCTTCAACGCCCCCACTGGCTCTCCCCCTATGCAGTCAGAATATCGTTTTCACTCTGGCTAGCCTGACTCGTATGTCTCTGGGTAAAACACAAGCACTACAGGCAATCGCTAAGTAGGCAGTATGTATGTATGGAATAAAAAATAGATATCTCCATCTATACATTTATCTCTGTACCTCTCTATCCATCTATATAGCTATGTATAACTATATCCATCTATCTATCTCTATCCATCTATATAGCTATATCCATCCATCTATATATCTCTATCCATCTATATCTTTACCTCTCCATCTATATCCATCATACCTATATACATCTCTATATCTATCTCCATCTATATTAGATATATAATATCGAGTGAAGACTCTTGCTAAAGCTTTTGTTATTTATCACTGTCACCAAGGTGATGGCTTCAATTCCCTGGCGGGTAGGGGGTGGGCTGCTAGGCGGGGGGGGGGGGGGGGGGGGGGGGCAGCGCTGATCCTTCTTAACAGGGTTACATTCCTGACCCCTCACCCCTGAACACCATCTTGCCAATCCTCTGGGGACGCCACGTTAAGAGCCTTCATATCAAATCACCGATAGTCACGTTTATGTCTTTAGGATTAAGATGGCTGAGGGGGCGTGGCCTGCAGCTGCAGCCAGGCAGGGGGTCTCTCTCTCTCTACGTGTGTGTGTGTGTGTGTGTGTGTGTGTGTGTGTGTGTGTGTGTGTGTGTGTGTGTGTGTGTGTGTGTGTGTGTGTGTGTGTGTGTGTGTGTGTATTTTGATACACACTTTGACACCCTAACCAGTTATGCAGGTCCGGTCCTCCACAGCGCGTCACACACACACTGACCCGATGCCTTCCCTTATGCCAGACACCGCCTGGGTTAACTATTCTGCCGATACAAAGGCCATCCATTTGTGTGCAGGGGAGGGAGAGGTGCCTGAGGCAGGGTTTCATATCGTTGGCATTGCACACACACACACACAGCTGAATATCAACTAAGTTTTGTTTGTTAACAATAACAACATACACACCCACTACCCATCACACAGGATGTACAAATTCAGCATGCGATTATATTCAAATATAAACGCATGTGTGAACATACCCACACAGTCAACCCAGACACCAAAAGGTGCCGCTTCAGAAGCCTGTATGCAGAACAGATGCATCATGGGAGCCCTCATTTGAAGTCCATTCCGTACCGCATAATACACATAACACACACACTTATTTGTGGGGCATCATTATGTTGTTACGCATTAGCCTTTGTGATGGATGGACCCTTTGAACAGCAAAGATCCCCTAATAGATCTATAGAGATGCATGTAAGGTGTGCGGATTGTACAAAGTAATCTGGAGGAGGAGAGAAGGTGAGGCGCAGTGAGAGGACAGAACAGAGGAGCCAGGAGACTAGAGAAGAGAACGAGGGAAGGAGCGAAGGGGACGGAGAAAGGAAAGGAAGGCAAGAAGGGGGGGGGGGTGGGGGGGACTGCGATGGCGATGGCGAACACGAGGCGCCGAGCGACGAGAGAGGGGGACAGGGACAGGCGAGAGGAAGACGAGGATGAAGACGACGAGGAGCACAAGGGAACAGAGTGTGGGCTGTGAGCGGAGCCTCCGCCCGGGGCCGGCTGCCATTGGCTGGCGGCGGCTCCGCTGCAGCTGGTGGCAATATCAGCCAGCCTGTTAGAGGACAGCTGGTGGCGGCGGGGGAGCAACTGGTTGGACTGGTGCTGGAGCAAGTGTAGGACAGTGTGTGTGTGTGTGTGTGTGTGTGTGTGTGTGTGTGTGTGTGTGTGTGTGTGTGTGTGTGTGTGTGTGTGTGTGTGTGTGTGTGTGTGTGTGTGTGTGTGTGTGTGTGTGTGTGTGTGTGTGTGTGTCATCATCATCAGATGCTCTTTTGGGCCAGGGCACATAACAGCACTTGTGTTCGCCCACGTTTGGGTTTCAAACTGTGACCCTACACGTCCGCAACACCCCCACTTTGCCGTTCAACTGCCATCTAAACAAAGAAGGTACGGGGGTTCGATCCCCAGCGTCCCACAGCCTTCCTTGCGGGCATCCTCGATCAAGACGACCCAACTCCTACCCGGTCCTTCACCAGGAATCTCTGCTAAGCAACTCAACAGTAAACAGTGTTGATTATGCGATACACTCAGGACTACTTCATCGTGTCGAACAAAAAGACGCAACGCCTCCCTCACAGACCAATGGCCTGGGGCGGTTTGGTCACATGACACACACCCAACCCAGCGGTTAACTGTTTTGGTCGCACGATCCGGTTCTCAGCAGCAGCAGCTCTCTACATTAGCCCCAGCGGGTATACAGGGGGCCGCTGACAGCCACAACACACAGGCTTGTATTAGACCATGTAAGGTCAAGTCTCTCCCTCTCTCTCGGGCTGACAATCCTCCACTAACAAGCACATCAGAGCGCAGGGCCTCGCTGTGTGGAGCGAACACACACACACACACACACACACACAACTGGAGGCTCTTGGACAGAGTCACAACTGGACATGGGAATCCATTCCTCTGCCAGGCTCTGTGCTGTGGAAGGGCGCTGGTGAATGGAGATCCACTGTCACCTTATTAAAGGGGTCTAGTGTGCGAGCTGGAGTGTATAACACACATGTGTCTATGTGGTCTAAACGGGGCTGTGGGTGCACAGGGCTAAGTACCGCAAGCCTGCTACCTAAATATAAACCTTATAATCTGTTTCGCATTAAAAAGCTAAGGAGCCGCGCTGTGATTAAGGTTCCGGGGTATAATGCCGTCATCTGATTCAGGGAGAGATTCGGCTCAAGGTTTTTAATGCATCAAGTGTGTTGCGAGATGTGGCGGAGTAAATACTATGCGTTGCCTTTGTTGAACGTTGCTCGCTAATTTAACTTGTAAATGTCTCTCGTACGTATCTGAATAATTATATCAACGGCTGCCACTAACTCAAAGACAACGTAGTTGTCACAAATAAACGGGAAGCTTAGCAATGTGTGAAAGCATATGCAGAATTAACCAACTTACAAAGACATCAAATAAATAAATAAATAATATAACATTCTTAAGCATGGATAATCCATGGAGTTTAATATTTTACGTGCATAGCAGCACAGGCTAGATTTTCCGAAGGCATTGGCTGTCACATTGGACCATGAGCAAAACATGCCTGCATAGTCTGCAAAAACCTTAACAAGACCGTCCATTAAATAAGAAACTAAAGCACTGTGTGGACACCCCCTGGTCTCCTGCGACCTCTACATCCACACCGGAGACGGTTGGAGGAGCAGCTGCTGGATTGACACAGCAGAAACACTCCCAGCCAAGTGGGGCTCACCGCTGCCATTAATACATCATGTCGTAATTATGTGTGTGAAAGAAGAAACAACCACGAAAAACAATTGAGCCATTCCTTGCAGAGCGAACAAGATACCTCATGAATACCTGATGTGGAAGATCGAAAGAGCAGCATTCTCACATAAAAACATACCCCCCCCCCGCCCCACAAGAAAAGACAACGTTATCTCCACAAGAGGCTAAATCAATTCATGAGCAGAGGGCTGGACAAGCAACACACATCTGTATTCATTTACAAGGGGATAATAATAAAAAAAGACACATGCTACACAACATCACCTCTTATTCAAACAGATGCGCGCACGCACACGCACACGCACACACACGGCTAACTTCATTCTGGCCGCGTCGTGTTTATTTATTCTGACACCCTGGCCCATTTCAGCACGAGTGGAGGAAATTAAATTGGGCCTTGTGAAATCACCCCGCTTTCCGGCCTCGCTCTTACTCTATTAAATTATCATTGTTTGCAAAATAAAAGCGCACCACACTGACACCGGGGGCCATCAAGTGAGGACCTAGAGGAGAGCAGGTCCCGGTGAGGAGCCAAGGATCAACGCAGATTTAGAAAGGATCATTTTGAAAGGGATTAGTCAGTGGGAGTATTCGGCGAGACTGGTTGTTCTTGCAGCAGCGAAACAGAGGGTAATAAACTACGAGGGAGGGGGGGTACCTTGATGTGGTTGTAAGGGGGGGGGGGGGGGCCTTGGAGGAACGGGGTAAGCTACATTTAAAAATAAACAAACCACAATATGACCGTACTAAATTCCAATAGGGGGTGAAAAGATACGTCTGGTTATTAGGACCAGAGATATAGCCATGAATAAACAAGCCGTTATAGAGCCATTGTAAAACAAGTCAACGGTGAGACGCCTGGTGTTCAAAACACTAAAGCGGCGCTATCTTGAGAACAATGGCGGCCCAGTGTCCAGCGCCTCATTCAGGCCCAGTTGGCGCTGGAGGTCCAGGGGTGAGCAGGTGGCCCGGAAGGGGTCAAAGTTGACCTCCCGGCAGACACCTCCGGAGGCGGGCCTAAGCCACTCTGCTGAAAGGGCCCGTCAATCAACCCCTGGCTTATTTACCATGTGCCCGGGTCTCCGGCGGCCCCCGGGGATCCCACCAGCCATTTCTCCCATGGCTTCTTCAACCCCACCCCGAGCCAGATAAGGACCTCTTTACATGACAAAGTGCTGTGGAAAAACCCGGCCGGGGAGAAGAAAGAGGGCCCTTTCAGAGCCGGACGGGGTGCAAATCCTCTGGTGAGCCAGGGGCTACGGCCACAGGGCCCTCATTTAAAAATGAAAAGGTAAAACGAAGGGGAAGGGGGCCGGGGGTCAATGTGGCCCCGGCCTGCTATCGCATGCGCAGGAGCGGCCCCGCCCACAGCCGACGGAGACAAAGTACGAGGGCGCAGCGTGGTCAGCCTCCGCTTCTTAAGCAGATTGGCGTTAATTGCCCCATGAAGCTTTGCAGGTTAGGTTTCGCATGGCGTGTTACAGGATGTGGCTCGTGGCGTTGTACGTGTGGAAGCGGGGGGAGTACGGTGGCCCTGAGAGATCAACTCAGGGAAACGCATTCAAATAGACAAAAGGCAGGCAAATTAGGAACGTGTCGTCAAATGTGACGCCGACACACTTGTTAGTGAAAACAAATGCAAAAAGGAAAAACAACAAAACAAGCAAATCAAATAAACATCGACATCGATTTGACAACAACGGCGCAGCGTTCAAAAACGCGCCGCAATCACAACAAACGACGGTAAATAGTGATAAACCGGTCTGGAAGGTACCATAATGACTGAGTCATGCAATAACATTGTTAAAAGAAAGCCAAGACATTTGCATTTGAGCCAATTTCCCCGCACCAACCGATAGACGACTTCAATAACGTCATGAGTCACAAACCGTGGCAACATGCCTGTCCGGTAAGCCTGCCCAAAAATCCTAGTGCTCTGCCACTACCTTCATAATTATTTCACCATTCATCAAACACAGATTGGTAGATCACTTTGCACGGTGGACCAGCACGTTAGTGACTACCCGCCTGCTGTCTCTTTTCCTATGTACAGACATCTCCATTCTCCATGTGCCTGCTCACCAAAACGTTGCTCTGTGCTAGTAGTCAATGTTATAGATATGATAGGGATTGTGATATTATAGATCAGCCCAGACAGCTGTTTCAAAGGGAGCCGGTGAATGAGAGAGACATTGCCATAAGAGCGATTGTTTTATTGTATGAATATTTTAAATATAAGTTTTGCTGTTTTACATTTTTAAATGACACGCAATTTTAACTTTAACTTGATCTTAACTTTTAATGCTTGCAGTGACTCCACTTCCTCCACCCTCTTCTCCCAGTGCCCCCTAGTGATCAGAACGTATATTGCCGGTTCTAGAACAACCCTGATTGGATAATATCCAAACAGAAACCATCACCCAACCCTCGTGTCCAGACGCATGCACCC